>NC_139830.1:21424999-21859999 GCF_963691815.1 Echiichthys vipera
TGCCAACAATTCCACTTGCAGAACTTCTTCAAGGCCTTATAATAAAACTAGTATAAAAGATCCATCGGTGTGAATATGCGCAACTCGCCTTAAAAGTCTTTATGGCATATACAACAGGGTCCAAAGTCCATGAAAGTTTTGCTGATAAGGGGAGCCAATAAAAGCAGCAGTGCAGCAGTGTAAACACATGTCTGCCTCGGCCCAAAGCGGGCCTTATTCAGTGGATTTACATAAGGCTCCCATCAGCCGGCCCACTCATTACCACGTTTTATATCCTCCTGCACTCAGAAAGCATCATGACAAAGTAACTCCATCCTCCCCTTCAACAGGGAAGTGAAGCAGCTTCACGGAGCAGGTGTCAGCCGCCGCAAACTCCCCACAAAACTGGAGTAGAGAGGAAGAAAGGAACTTTAAAAAACAAACTTTATTAAATCCCTCCATATCCTTCCTTTTCCCCTCTGCTGCAGTGCGCACATAGCAGGCCTATGTTGTGTCTTTAATGTTCTCTAAAATGGTATCCAAGCTGACATCCCTGCAGCAGGAGCTCCTCAGCGCCCTGTTGGACTCGGGAGTTACCAGAGATGTTCTGATCCAGGCCCTGGATGATATGGACCCCAGCCCGCCGGGCTTTGGAGTAAAACTGGAGAGCCTGCCAATGTCCCCCGCGCCTCCTCAGAGCGGCAAGATGAACGGGGCGGACGTCGATTCGAAGCCCGTCTTCCACACGCTCACCAACGGCCACAGCAAGGGCAAGCTGTCCGGGGACGAGGGCTCCGAGGACGGGGACGACTACGACACACCGCCGATCCTGAAGGAGCTCCAGTCGCTCAACACGGAGGAGGCCGCCGAACAGAGGGCGGAGGTGGATCGCATGTTGGCGTAAGTTTTTTCTACTTTTTCAGACTATCAAAAAAAGGAAATAGAAAGTTTAAAAACAAATACAATGAAGTACAATTTCGGTTTGAAGGGTGAAATTAGAGAGTGAAAATAAGCGTTAATACAGGGTTGTTTTGTTTATTGTAGCGCACTTCAAATGCTCTTATATTTGTTTGTTTTAAAGGTCAGACACTGAAGTAAACATTTCAATAAATCAACTTTTACCAATAGACATTTCTCTTCTTTGTTTACAATTTTAAAATAACCCGCTGCAAATTCTGGTTACTAATTATCCAAATGGATTATTATTTCTTTACCTTTGTAAAGTATCAGCTGAACTGAGATTTATTATTAACTATATACTCCACCTCTCAACGATACAGACGCACTAAGGGGGCGACATGAAGAGAAAGTGAATCTAAACAACTGAGAATTTAGGATTTAAAAAAATGATGAGGCTAAATATGATTATTAACACGTTTTGTAAATATGACAATACAGTAATTATAAAAATTATTACTATAACCACATAATAATAATAATAATAATAATAATAATAATTATTATTATTATTATAATGATAATAATAATAATAATAATAATAATAGTCACATTTGGGCTATGTTCTTAAAATGAAACAGTTTTATTTTTTTCCATGTACTCATGTGTCAGTAAACGCATCATGTCCGACCACTTGATTCACTGTAAAACTAATATTTGAGGCTCTATCTTGGACCGGAAGAATATCAAAACTAACCCACGTGTAGTTAAGTTATTATTAATTTTATTCTATAAATCATCAACTGAAAGATACACAGTGGCGTGTGATTAGAGTGAATGGAGATCTGGTTATTCATTGTCAAAAGTTATAAACTAACATCTCCCACTTAACCCGCAGACTTATGTAGGCCTCCACATTCTCCAAAACAAACAGACGTGTGTAGAAATGACCAATGTCAGTATGTCTGGGCCTGCTAATCTCCGACTGTAAGGCTCCGCTTTACCACCGGCTACTTTTTATTACACGTTCATATTCCTGCAGACATTTGACGTGTGGATAATGCTAAGGGCTAATTCTACAGGTAAGAACATGTTTTTAATGCTGAAGTTAAATCTGGAGTAAAAATTCACATGGATACAAGTAAATGTATTTTTTATCTAAATGAAACAAAACGATGTATCTATTTTTTAAACTGCATTTCGCCTTTATTTGAGATTAATAACAAAAAACCCTCCTATTTTAAGTACAAGTATGACCAGTAATCCTGACCTCAAATTAGACTTTGATTACCAATTCAAGAATATCTGATCTCAGTGTAAATAAAAAAAAAGTAGAGATATGCACGTTTTGTCAGCCTTTCTGAAGGCTTTTGTGGTATTTTGGGGTATTTTTCAATTACATTTGTATTGTCAATGCTTGCTTTAAATTTACACAAACCTAATCCAACTGTTTTCAGGTGGAAATCACGCGTTTAGGTGACACATACTAAGTCCAAGTTTCTCAACCTGCCTGAATCCACTTGAACTAACCTTTGAAAATATTTACAGCCTATTGAACAGGGTACAATGATAAAAGGCTCGTCAGTGAGGGGACTTGTTACCCTTTACACTTGAGGCCTTGCAAAACAGTGAAACCAAAGGAAATGAACAAGTTCATGTGTGTTTGACCAGAGTTTGTAGATTTTGTTAAAGTAAAAAAAACTTTTATTACCAACAAAACTACAAAACTCCTCCCTTATATTTGTCATATTTACATTCATTTTTTAGCAGACTAAAATAAAATATTTTCAGCTATAAAATGTAATTAAAAGTGGTCTTTAATATTTTGAAAGCTACACAGTACAGCAGTGAAATGAGTGTTTTCTGCTCCTGTGTTTTATCTGAACCCAGAGAGGATCCATGGCGTGCGGCCCGCATGATCAAAGGTTACATGCAGCAGCACAACATCCCCCAACGGGAGGTGGTGGACGTCACGGGGCTGAACCAGTCTCACCTCTCCCAGCATCTCAACAAAGGCACGCCCATGAAAACACAGAAGCGAGCGGCCCTCTACACCTGGTATGTCAGGAAACAGCGGGAAATTCTCAGACGTAAGTTAATATTTGAGTTTCTCACAGCTTGGCCTCGACCTGTTATGTTGTTGGCAGCGCTGCGCTTTATTTGGCTTTCAGACCTGTAGGGATATCAACCTGTTGTGTTGATTGAATCAGTATTACTGAATACCTCCTCCTGTTTTGTTTTGCAGAGTTCAACCAGGCAGTGCAAGGCTCTGGCAGTAACATGACAGACAAAGCCAATCAGGACCCAGTGTTTTTTTTCCCAGAGTTCAACCCGTCTGGTCAGGGCATGGGTCAGCCTGGTGAAGAGGTCGGCAGCGAACCCTCCTGCAAGAAAATGAGACGTAACCGTTTCAAATGGGGGCCTGCGTCACAGCAAATCCTGTACCAGGCCTATGAACGGCAGAAAAACCCCAGCAAGGAGGAGAGGGAAGCATTGGTAGAAGAATGCAACAGGTAGATGCACATGACTTCTTTCTCTACCTTCTTAAATGTTACCTAAACAACAGAAACCACAAATTTTTCACCTTGCTGATTTGTTTCCTGCAGAGCCGAGTGTCTTCAGAGAGGCGTCTCCCCCTCCAAAGCTCAGGGCCTCGGCTCTAACCTGGTCACAGAGGTGCGAGTCTATAACTGGTTTGCCAACCGACGTAAAGAGGAAGCCTTCAGGCAGAAGTTGGCCATGGATTCCATCAGTGTACCACCCCACGGCATGAGCTCTCTGCTGTCACACAGCTCGCCGCATCATCCCCAGAGCGTCTCACCTCCCAGTAAGATGCCAGGTGGCGTTTCTTTGCATGCAGTTCAGCATCACAGAGAGCAGACAGCATGTGTCATGATGACAGATTTATTAGCGTTGCACTATGACATTAGCAGCCAGTTTCAAAAGAAAAGTCGGAAAGTTGATACAGCACAACCAAAGATTCTTCGTCATTGTCCAAACCTGATGCTTATGTTAACTCCAATACATTCCAAGACCTGTAAACAGACTTTCATGTGTAAAATCGATGGAGGTCCCCTTTAAATTCCACATGACTAGGGGGAGTATGCATGAAAACATATGCTAACATGAGTTCTTGGAGAAAACTGACAACGTTTACGGCTACATTTGAGATACTAGTGCAAACGAGTGCATGATTTAGTTTTCTTGTGTGTGAAAATGCTTTAAGAAAAGGTTAAAAGCACAGCTGATGTGATCAGAGAAGCAGAGAAAGAGGGGACAAGTGATCAATGAGCATGAGTGAGTGAGCTGAGCAAATGCCATTGTTATTCTGATCTTTGAAAACACACTGAGAACAATCCACATTGTACCTGCAATCTCCACTCCAAAGTCAGCATGGAGAAGCATGACACAAAGGGCAGCAATCCTGTGACAGGCCAGGGTCAGGCCTGGGGCAGGGAGGGGGGACAGAAACATCCAGATTACCTCGACATAACGCCGTCATTTCCGCATTTCCTCCTCCCATGCAGGTTGCTAATGACTCTGCTCAGAGAGTCTTCGTAACAAGGAAATGCTGTGCATTAGTGCTCTGACCATTTCACCCTGACCTGATGTTTGCATTTGGAGTAATTAGTATTGACTGAGTCTACCTGGTGTATACGACATAAAAAACAAAGCTGATAGGCCTCACAGAGCATTATACCCCATGCCATCACTCACCCTCCATAAAACTGTGATTTGAGAGTCTCACTCCGAGCCCATTGTTGTCCTCCCGTGTTCGAACACGAGGCGAGCTTTGAAGGGAAAACAAACTGTTTGCCTTGGCCTGCTCTTTTACCTTTGGTGATTGTCTGTTTGCTTGAGGTTTTTTTTGTTGTTGCTCAGAACACCTGACCAGGCATTGACCTCAGGTTGCCAAGCCTGAGGGGTCAGTGATAAGGATGCAGAAGGGAAGGGTCGGTGCATGGTGGAAAACACTCCCCCCAAAAAAAATCCTCAGCTGGCTGCTTACAAGGTGTCCTGCTGGCATCCTGCCGACAGCATCAGCTGTTTTTCAGTGTCAGCCCCTGGCCTGACAATAATATCCCAGTGGGGTGTTTCATTGCGTTGCTAGGGCACGGCCTGTATTATGCATGCTTAATGGACAATTAAAATCCTTTGCTACTACATCTCCCAGGCCTTTGATAAGGGGCTCCTCTGACTTCTCCTCTCTATACTCTCCCTCAGCAGGACGTCCTATTGTCTGTGGTGTATTAGAAGACTGCAGTGACTGTAACCTAGGTTCATTTATCTCTGCTGGGCCTTGAGGAGGACTGATTTTAAAGCCTCCCCCCTCATCTTTATGGGCATGGGTATAGTTGCTGAGGCTGGGTGCAGACTTGGATCAGCAGGAGCTGTCCACTGGGGTATTGGCTCTTTTCTGGCCAGACAGGACTGATGACCCCTTTTTCGCCTGCAGAGAAAGCTAGTCACCCCCCTCCTTCAACCGCCGCCACAACTTCAGTCATACAAGAGAGGTCACTGGTGGGTCAGATCAAAGAAACTCCTCTTACTTTGGGAGTTTTTATTGATTCGGTTTCAGTTCGTTGATCAGTCGGTCACAACTGGATAGACAATCAAATAGTGTGACGTGCAGTTTTGGTGGTGACCTTTTATACTTTCAGAAATGAAACCGATCTCAGGCAGATTACATAGTTTGTCGTATGTATGCGCGTACCTTTGTTTTCCTATGCAATATTTACCCACTGTTCATCCGCTAATAATGTTTACTGAGCTCAAATATCAAGTAGTAGTAGTTTTCTTTGAATAGTATTAATCTCTGCCCAAACTTGGAGCCCAGGGGCTGTCGGTCTAACGACAATTACGGGTAACAGATAACGGATATCCGGGTCGAGGCTTCCTCTTACGTGCGCTTATTAGCAACTTAAGATGTGAGAATGGAGTTGGACTTGAGAGACTCTGTAAACAGACATCTGCATACAAATGTAGATAGAAACGTAAAAAAATCTGATGACAATCTTGATTGTTGTTTGACGATAGCCAATGGCTCAGAGATTGAGATTTTGATATCAAAAATCTTGCCCGATTCAGAATTCATATGCCGGTGTATGTTTCTTGAGATCAAGCTCCACTAACAAGTTAGCTGATGTCATAAATATGTTGACCCTAAAATGTTTTCTAATACAAAAATAATCCAAAAAAAATGCTTTCTTGAGTATTTCCAAATGTGAACTAATCCTTGAATTTATTTATTTTTATTTGACAACAAAGACGTTTGATTATCTTACAAAATACAATGCGCTGTTAGGAATTAAACAACTGCTTCAAAGCCATTTCGCTTTATAAAAGTCGATGTCTGGTTTGGGACCCCGTGTCAATTTTCAGATGTCTATGACTTGTTAGTTGTTCATCTAAACTTCTTTACAATTGAGGTCCAAAGAGATAAAACTCTCCAATATTTCACATAAACCCCATATTATAGAAAATTAATTAACACTTTTAATACAGTTACTTTATTTGTTCTTCTTTCCTGCCTCATTAATCATCTCACAACCCCTCAGATTTATCTTTTGATGCTTTGGAAGGGGCCGACCCCTACATTGAGAACCACAGCATTAAACTGTATATAAAGTAGTTAAAACTAGTTACAACAGTAAGATGCTGCTTACACATCGGTACATCAATCTCATTATATAATACATAATTATACTCTGTTTTTCTGCTTAGGAAATTATTCTACTTTGGATATTTTTAAGTACATTTTACTAATACTTCTGTACTTTAACTTATGTAGGAGTTTTTCTTTTCTTTTTCTTTTTCTTCCACCACTGGTAATTTAGCAGATGAAGTCACCGTAAAATTGAATCATTGCCATGTAAGCGGAGCTGCGTGGTTCTGCACATTATAAAACAAGCAGAGTCAGAAGTTCCTGATCAGACACAGTAGTAGGAGGGTTATCCGTGGGTTGTGTTGCTTTATTTCACCTCAGGCTAGTTTTAAACAAGACACACACACACACACACACACACACACACACACACACACACACACACACACACACACACACACACACACACACACACACACACACACACACACACACACACACACACACACACACACACACACACAGAGAAAAGGATGGCCTAGCTCTGCACTTTCCACTGCTCTGTGATTCCCAGAGAGCCACAAAAAGAGACTGGATACGTCCTGCAGAGACCCAGGAGGTCTGTCATATGCGGTGGCACTACAATGACCACTGCCTGGGGTTGAGGAGGCAGGCTTTGATATTACATGGGTCACACAGGGAGCTAGAGCCATTTAAACCTGAGGAAGATCCTTGCTACCACTCCCCCTCTGAAGTTCTCGTCCTCCCCCCTGCTCTTATAAAGGATGCCTCAGTTTTTCATGGATTTCCACTTCTTGCCAGAGCAAATCTTTAGTTTTCAACAATCTCCAAATAAAAGTATCTTAGTGACTTTAAGCGTCTCTGTAGAAAACCTGCTTTCTAGAAACCCTGAGTCTCTCCGTTGAAATCGTGGAAGCCCTCCATACTCCCCTGCAGCTAAAATTACTGACGTACCCAAAGAAACAAAACTGGCCCGAATAGCATCCTTTTCTCCCCCTGACACTTAAAGAGGTCCCTCAGCACCGAGATAACTGCCTTTTTATGAGTCTTCCTCTATTGTGTGGCAATGGGGGTCATGAGTCCAATAGAGTGCTTTATTGTTCTGCGGGAGTGTTTACAAGGCACGGTGGAGTGTTGTGGTGTAGCTACTATGTTGCAGAAGACAATATGAAGTCTGTGGGCTGAACAAAATGGAGGACAGGTACTTTAGAGGATGAAATATGGTGCTGTGGCTTCAGACATCTTGGTATCACTATTTAAAGTGGGTGTAGTTAAAGGAATAATTGTGGAAAATATACTTGTTTGCTTTCGTGCATAGAGTAGAAGATTGATATCACTCTCATATTTGTCTGTTAAATGTAAAGAAGCCTAAAGACAGTTAGCCTAGCTTTGCAAAAAGGCAGGGGGCTGTCTTTTTTTTTTTAATTAAGCATAGAAATGCACACAGCCCGTATTCAGAAACGGTTATGGTGCCGTTACAGTCGTCCCCCGGCTACAATGATAGTGTAGACCAGGCATCTCCAATCTGCTTCTGGATGTTTTAGGTTTCTTCCTGCTTCAGCTGCTTGATAATGACACAGAGCATGAGACTCAGGTATGTTTCAGCAGGGAGAAACCAAAAACATGCAGGGCAGCGGCCCTCCAGGAGCAGGATTGGAGATGCTTGGTGTAGAAGCAGAACTGGAAACACTGACCAATCAGAGCAGAGTGGGCTTTTCCAGGATGGGGGCTTAAAGAGACAGACACTAAAACAGAGCGTTTCAGACAGAGGGTGAATACAAGACTATTCAGACATAGTATGGGATAATAATGTGTTTTTCAACATTAAAGCATTTTAACTTGTTCTAGTAGAGATCAAAAAACAAGTATGAACCTGAAAATTCTCATTCCCATTTACAGGTTGGTATGATATTAAGTTAATAAGTTATGCACAGCAATCTGTGTGTAGCTTACAAAATATGATGTTGTATTTAATGTTGTGAAACGGTGACGGTTAAGATTAGGCAGCAAATGGTTTGGTTAACATTAGAGAAAAGGTCATTCTGACCCTCCACCCTACATTTTAGCGCTTTTATACTACATCAACAAGTTGTCATTTAACAACTCAAAAAAAGATGAATTTGCAGGATTTCAGGATAACGATGCCTATTTGTTCTCTCTGACACCTAAAGTCAACTCTCAGATCGGCAAACATATCCTGTTCCCATTTCCAGCAGCGACAAGAAATCAATGTCCTCCTCATTGGTCACATTTAGTGTCAGCGCCTCTCCCTCCCTTTTATCTCAAAATGGCTGTATATCAATGCCTCCTGTCATCTCTGGCGGACTTCGACAGGACGTTTGGGCTGTCACACCTGGGTCAGGGACGGAGAGCTGGGGGAAGATGGGAGATCTTAGTGCAAACAGAGTCTGTCTCTACACTGTCACTAAGGGAGGGACGCTCTCTGTGTCTGTGTGAGGCTGAGACCACAGGATAAGAATGTGTTTGACATTGCTTGTAATTGTGTAATGTTTACTCTGTTAGTATCAGAGGGGGCCCGCATCAGCAAACAGGCATTTGATTGTCGGTTGTGGTAGGGTGAAGCATTCCTTTGGGCCTCCGGTGAGAGACAACAAGAAGTCTAGACACGGGATTACGCGATGGCACTAAAAGAAGAGTTTCATTTTCATTGCAGCTTCACTGTTAATATGTGACAATAGTACAATTACATTGAATCAAGCCCTGCTCTTTTTTTGGAATTTTAAGGCCTTTTTTTATACGTGCGACATTATACTTTTGAGTGTGTTAGTTTCTAATCATTTCTAGTCACTTTCAAGATTACTCTTTTTACATTAAAAAAAACACATGATAAGCTTACAAAATGCATTTCTCAAATTGTTTTATCTAGGCCAAAAGAGATACATTCAAAGATTAAAGCAGTTTATGTAACGGAACTTTTTTTTTCTTCTGTCCTACCGCAATAGTCATCTCCCCCTCACATTTATCTTGTGACCCTTTGGAGGGAGTCTGACCCCTAGGTTGGGAATCAATGGGTCAAACAACAAAAAATAGTTACAACTATAAAATTCTCCTAACACACCAATGCATCCGTATCACCAATCTGACAATGTAATATTTAATGAAATAACACTCACAGGGGCCATTTATCAGCAGAATGACTGCTTTTATTTCTACTTTAAGTACATTTAGATGATTTTACTGTTGAAACACACTGATGTAGGAATTACAAACATCATCAGTAGCATTTGTGTGCTGATCAGAGAGTCTGATGGGAGTTCTGCTGCTGTGCGTGAGTGAACGAAGCGAATGGCCTTGGCTGAGCTACGCAGATAGCAGCACTGTAGGGTCACTGTGTTTGTTTGCTCTGTCCTCCCCTGTCTGTGTCAAAGAGCAAGTTGATTGGAGTGACAGCAGCGTTTCTCAGAACAATATGAGGCTGTGGCTACTATCGCTCTGCCCTACATAACTGTTATAGTTGTAGGACACAACAAGTGAAACTAACTCTCTCTCTCTCTCTCTCTCTCTCTCTCTCTCTCTCTCTCTCTCTCTTAGTGCGTTACAGCCAAGGCCCTGGTGAGGTCACCTCTTCCACAACCATCAGTCACCATAGTAGCAACGGGATGGCGACCAGCCAGTCGGTGCTCCAGCAGGTGTCTCCAGGAGGATTGGACCACAGCCACAGCCACAGCCACAGTCTGCTGTCACCTGATGCCAAGATGGTGAGTGAACACACCTGGGCCCTCATGGCCTCAGATTAGATAAGACCTGGCCTGCGTTTAGCATAAACGCACAAAGCAGGTTCCTAAACCTCCTCTCCCATGGACCCACGGGCGAGATCTAACAATTAGCACATTGTGCTGCTCTGTTTGGAAGGTGGAGCCGGGGTGGCAGGCCATGGCTGGACTAGCACACAGCCTTCACCAAAGTGCACCAGGCATGTTCATCGCTCAGCCAATAAACCTGACAAAGAAACATTCTGTTCTTATTGATTAAATGACTCGCAAAGAGGAGCCACAGGTGGAGCGCTGCTTGTTCTGCCAGAGAAATGACGCCAACATTTGATTATACCTGATGTTTTTTTTATCTACTTCAGAGTTTCTCCCTTCTGCCCTAGTCCAATATTTGATCAGTGACAAGGAAACCTGTGTATGGACCCATAGCGTTTGAGAAGTGGTGCAACAATACTTTTGACATAATGATTTGTGATTTACAGTCAAAATGAAATTATTTTCTTTGGGCTAAAATTAAAAATTAAATTTCCACACAACACAAAATCAAACAATCTAAACAACTTACATGGTTCAGGGTCACATAAAGTATAAAGTCATGTAACTGAAATATTAAACTGTTCACTAACTTCCCTGTCAGATCAAAATACTTCTGCCTTTCAGAGAGGCATTATGTGAAATTACCACAGCGAGGGCAGGCGGTGTAGTGTGCAGCAGGTCCGAACTGACAGTTTCTTATCTGCAGATGTGTGTGTTTGGCCGGTCTGTCCTCTGTGGGCAGCTGGCAGTAGTCAAAAAGTCACAGCCCCACTGAGAGGGAGGACCCAGGTCCAGATAGCCATTACTGTAAGTGCATAGATGTTTGTTTTTGAATATGCACGTAGGCACTCGTATGAGCCAACACGCAGGTACGAACACGGTCAATGTGCTATACAAACTCATTCACAGTCTTCCAGCTGACATTTTAAGTCTGATTTTTTCTTCTTCTTCACCTTTTGTTTCTTATCAGTATTTGCCATGTGCTGTGTGTGAGTGGAGTTACACAAGTGCAGTGTTATACAAAAGAATCTGAACTAAGTCAACATTTATGTCTGTCGTTTGTTTAGCAGCCAACATCTGTTTCACTTTGAAAATACATTAATGTGAATTTACATAGCAGACGCTCAAAAAGCTCTCAGAACTTTGAGTGAGTGAGTAGTACTGTCATTTTATTGATTTCCTTTATCTTTCCCCCAGATTTCCGGTTCAGGTGGAGGACTTCCTCCAGTCAGCACACTGACCAACATCCACAGTTCCCATCACAGCCATCAGCAGACACAGAACCTCATCATGCCTCTATCTGGAGTCATGGCCATAGCACAGAGTGAGTCATCCGTCCCTCCAGAAAATTAGTTGAATTTATTTCATCGTGGTACGGTTTGACTGACGTTTCGCTGTGTCTCCCTAGGTTTAAACACGTCGCAATCTCAATCGGTGCCAGTGATCAACAGCGTGGCGGGCAGCCTTGCGGCGTTGCAGCCGGTGCAGTTTTCCCAGCAGCTTCACAGCCCCCACCAACAGAGCCTGATGCAGCAGTCTCCCAGCCACATGAGCCAGCAGCCGTTCATGGCTACTGTCACACACTCGCACAGTCAGTAACACTCAGTTCTCTTCTTGTTCTTCATTGTATACAAGCCCCGGATGTATTTTGTTCCTAACCTTTTTGGTTCGGAGTCACATCAATTTTTTGCACAAACTGAACCTCCATCATTGCAGTCCTGTTTTATAGTTTTGGTTATTAAGGTTCAATGTATTCTCGTCAACAGGTTCGTATTATAACTCACGAAATATGACGTTCTATTTAACGCTATGAAATGGCAACTGGTACAGTGCGTGATCGCTTAGGGAACAAAACTACTTGGTTAGCATTGAACGCCAGTCCCCTGGGTGAAAGTCCTATGTTTTAGGACCCGTCCACCACCCCGACCCTCATCACAGCCCACAATTTTGGTTTCGCTGTGTGACATATTCTCTATTCAGTTATCAGTATTCTCAGGGATTGTCAGATACCCTTAATCCCACCACAGTGAAAGGAACACTACAATATCTGGAGAGTTGAGCTTGAAAGATCACCTCTGAAACACAAAGAGTCTTTCAATGCTTAAAGCAGAGAGTGAAAGGTTCACTCTCAAATACTCGATTTTAGATCTGATATTATCATGTGAGTAATATCTTCGAGAATTAAGCGAATTGCCCATGTTGCTCAACATAAACATTTTTTGTTTCATACGATATATGCTGTTTTTAAAATATTCATGTACACATGTGGAAATCTAACTGTCTATCTGTCTGACTTCCCTTTGCAGTGTACCCTCACAAGCAAGAGCCCCCGCAATATTCCCACCCGTCACGTTTCCCCTCGGCCATGGTGGTCACAGACGCCAACAGCATCAGCACCCTCAGCTCGATGTCCTCAAGCAAGACGGTCAGTACATGCAGTCACATCATATCACATCACATTTAGATGCATGTTCTCACCTCTGTCTGCCTGCCACTGTAGGTTTTAGATTGAAAAAGTCAAAGTAAAACTAATCAGTACGGGGGTATTTGCATGAGAATCAATATTTTTGTAATTAATACTCCCGTACTTGCATGAGAATCAGCACTAAATCTGAGATATTATCGTTTTTGTTGTTCTTTTTCTTACATTTTGCAACAGGTATTACTATCTTTTCATCTAATCTCTCTTTTGAAAAGTACGTTAACACTTTTGATTAGCTCACTCACGCCTCCTGACACTCAGAAATCACCCTCACCCTGTTTTGCCTGAAAGCAACATCACAATGGAGAGCACACACTGACAGCAGGAAGTACATCACGACAAGGAGAAGTGTGTGTTATGATTGTGTTTTGACTTGTGGTTTAATTCCTGTCACATTAGGATGCTCCTGTAAACAAGATGGTGCAACTCGGGGGTCTCTCCTGGGTAAATACAATTTTATCAGTTCAGTCAAGCAGTTTAAATGAGTGAAATCACCAAAAATCGACTTCCGTGCATCCTGTTTTTTTGGTGCTGTTTTTTTTTTTTTTTTTTTTGGGGGGGGGGGGGGGGGGGGGGGGGTGCTGATGATATTCAAATGCTTTTACGTCTCTCCAAACCAATAGGTGAGACAGATACAGTATATGTATGGTTTACTCCTCAGAATTCCTATTTCCTCTTAAACAGACATCTAATCAATCACCTGATCCCTCAGCCTGAACGCCTCTTGATTAATGCTGCCTCCTTTCACTTTCCTCTCCCTGGTGAGAGTTACCTCCGCGATCAGGAAATGAGCCCCCACGGTTAATCAAAGTTCTCAAGCCTTGTGTGCTGCTACTTTTTTCCATGCTACAGTGAGGCTGGAGATGAGATGGGCTAGGTGGGGGGTAATTACACCTCTTCCTCTTTCCTACTTCTCCCTCCTCTCGGTGATCGCTCTAGCCTGAAATGTTGTCCACGGTGCTTTCACACGCTCAATTTCCCACGCTGAAGCCAAGCACTTGTACCGCCGCGCTGCTACTGACAGACAGATGGGTTGATGGGGGGATAGCTCGGTGTATCCTCAGTGGAGGAAGGAAGAAGAAGAAGTCTCTCTGAGGCTGCAAAATATAGGCACATTTTGATCAGTGTGTTGCTCTTTCTCTGGGCACAGTTAGCTGCTTATTGATATACTTTTGCAACAAATACTGAAGATATGTTGTGATTAAAGCTGGTGAATTTCTCTAATCCTTTACTTGTGTAGAAATCAATGTAAGAATACTCAATATTTACATAAATGGATTTCTAAATTCTAAATCAGTTTGATATTTTAGTTTTTAATAGGAAAAAAATAGTGATCTCAATATTTCTACTACTAGTAATAAAAAATACAGACCTTATTATTGGTAACATACTCAAGAAATAATTTAATATTTCAAATACTATAGGAATTGTACAGATTGAGTGATATTTAATAGGCCATAAATGAAACAAAGACGATTAATGTAAACTAAAGATTGGAACTGCTTTTTAATAAGGAGTCTCAAGCCAAAATAAGTTGGAAACAACCGATTTGATCTTGAACAATGCATTGTAGGGCTGCAATTGAGGTTTATTTCTGTTAACCTCCAGATTTCTTCTCAGTTAAGTGTTCATTTAGTAACTGTTCTTCTTAAACAGTGTAAAATGCCCGAGGTGACATCATCAAAAGTCTTACTTTGTCTGGCCAACAGTCCAAAACCCAAAGCCATTCAATTTATTATAATGCAATTCCAAGAAAAGCAGCAAACTGGAACCGTCACATTTGCTCTTTTTTCTTGATTTAATTTCTGTGGATTAATCCACTGATCATTACAGCTATAATACATTGTATTTTACAAGCTCCTGTTTTTATTTTTGTAATTATTATGCCAAATAAATACTCATTAAATCTGTCAGAAATGTGTGAAAAGTACATCCCTCTGAAAATAAAAATACTAAAAGTAGAAGTACCACAAAATTGTACTTCAGCACATTACTTGAGTAAATGCACTGGTGGTTACCACTGGCATCGTCCCCCTGAGACATTTCACAACCCCATTTATTTAGAGAGCAATTAGGTAGAAGGCTCTCCCAGGTATTACCTTATCAGGACTTTATTTGGACGGGGCAGCCTTTTTCTCATGACACCACCAACATGCTCAGGCTTTATAACACTCACTGTTTACAGAGAACCCTCCATTATACCCAAGTCTGTTTCAAACTCACCTCTGCTCAGAGCCCGGCGTCTAATGACTCAAGTCTTAGCTGCGGGTCAGCTTTATCAGGTGAAGCTGTTTGCTGGCCGCAGGGTCACACCAGGGTCACCTGCCTCCACCCCTGGAGAGGCAGGCGAGAAATAACTTCCACAAACAATTTAAAAAAAACGAGCATTTCAATGGAAACAAGGCTTTTGAGAGTCAGGAGACGAGGGATGAGGAATGTATTTGGTCAGGTGTGGCACATGAAGGTGATATATTTACCAGTGGTGGAGGCAGTATTCAAATCATTCACTTATAGGTAAAAGCACTACATTATATAATCCCCATTACAAGTAAATGTCTTGTCAAAAGTCAAAAGGATCCTGTCAGTGTTTTATTATTGAATCAATTAAGCCACACTTTAATGTAGTAGTTGATTAAGGTTGAGTTCCACTCACTACAGAGTAGTAGTTTAACCTATAAAAAGTTATCATATTTAATAAACGTTTTATATGTGTTTATACTCTTACTTTGAAAAGTTACAAGTAACTATTGCTGTAAAATAAATGTAAAAAGTATACTATTTCTCTCTGAAAAGGCAGTGGAGTAGAAGTATAAAGTAAAACTCAGGGAAAGTATTAGTACCTCAAAGCTGTATTTAGTTACTTCCCACCACTGGTATTTACATAGGTTTCATTTATCACCTTCAGGAAGCCTTGATGCACATTATATGCACCTGTGTTACTGGACAGATTGTATTTATTGTCCTATGTAACGCAGACCTACTTTGTCTCACATTTCTCTCCTTCTCCTTTCAGTGTCCTCTCCAAGCTTGGTGAGAGCGTTTACCTGACTTCCTCGGCGCCCGGCAACGGGATCACATTTTTCCACCCTCTCACTGCTGTAACCATGACAACTCTTAATAACTGGCAACAGCGCGCTGGATGATGAGTCAGTCAACAAAACGAGAGGAGTGGCGACGACGGTGAGCCAGGCGGTGAAAATGAGAAATGGGGACAGAGTGGAGGGGGAAAAAAACTCACTGCACCTTAAAGTGAGGAGACTGGATTTCCCTCTGTCGCACACAAATGATCAACAAGGATGATTTTAACACAATCTTTGAAAACAGTATTTAGTTTTTTTATATGCCCCCTGTCATCCTCTTCTCTGACATTACAAAGGAACAAAACCAAGCACCCGAAAAAGCGCTCACGAACTGTTGTGGTATGGTCTTGAACGAAGGCTCTGGGACAACTTATATTTTACTGTGATTTAAGGTGGAAATACGAAGACACGCTGAAACTAACAGAGCTGGTTATCAGCCTCTGTGAAGGCTGACAGACTCCCAACAAGTTCCTGGATGCCTACACAGAACTGTGCGACAATCACAATAACCCCGTATTGATCTTGTGCATACATTTGACATTCTTACTGAGCTTTAAAGGAGTCTTCCATGTTATTCTTTTACACTCAGTTTAACTGTGCTAGCATTAGTGCAGGTGATGAATACAGAGGGATTCATCATTTTGAGTTGTTCAATGTGTATACTGTGATTGAAAAGACTTTGACAATCTTGAAAGGACTATGCAATGCGTCAATATATGTATGCAACGCTTTGTATAACTGGAACACAGAACTCCACACACTTGAGACTGGAAATGAATATGCACTATATCAGTGAAGGCACCAACAATTATAGGCTATATACAGTATACTGGAGTTGCTGTTGATAAAGCTGCCTGTAAAAATAACACAAAAGCAGATGGATGAATGTGTGACAAATATGCCAAAGAATAAGAGTCAGCCTGCAATGTCTATGGAGGGAAGACTGACTCACACACTTTAAATGTGGCCTTTCCCCTCCATGTTGTTTGCACACAGGTTCAGGTGAATTTCAGGAATGGGACTCACCCTCCTCCTCCTCCTCCTCCTCCTCCTTCTCCCACTTCCTGCCTCACTGTGAAGAGAAACCAAACAGGACAAATATTGTTAATAACTCAGCATCATAAATCATGCTGGCAGGACCCCCCAGGGCTAGAATGAAAATATTGACAAGTATTCAGGGACAAAACAGTGATCTTACTTTGGTATTTTGTGCAGGAGAGAGACATGGAAGAGGGCATTGTTGTGACAGCAGCTGCTCTAATCATACAAGAATCCACACAGTCTGAGAAATGTTGGGGAGAGGAGCAGCTGCTGTGGGTACAGACGCCCACGCATATGGTTGTGTGGAGATGGTTTGATGTTAGACATTGACCTTGAATGGTTAAGGTTAGTATAGGTCTCGCGAAAGGTTTTGCGAGTTGTATTAAATCTAGGGTTGCCATCTGGACACAACCAATGCTGACAGCATCAAGATGTGTTTGGACAGAAGTGAACTTATTTTGCTGCAAATTTGTGCCTTAGGCCATTATTTTCATCCACAACACAGAGAAAATTACGTACAAACTGTACACAATAATTTTTTTTCTAGGATGGCGAACGCATGACCCGCCCTACTTTACTTCTGATTGGTTTACCCTGATATTCTTACCCAACCAATCGCACTCCTCATGCCTAAACCTAACCAACCCAACCAAAAACGCTATGAGTACTAGCCAGCAAGAGGCAGAGTAGGGCAGGTCATGACTTTGCCATCTAAAAAAACCCTCCACAGACGTTAGCTAGCTTACAACTGACTCGTCTGTGTGTTTGTGTTAAACTCAGCTGACTGAACATGCCATTTTCTTATTTTCCCATCGTCTCTGTGCGTTTATGAGCAGATTCACAAACACGTCAAATTGCGCCTTTCCATTGACTTTGAAAGGATGAGATGGAGACCAAATTTGGCATCAAGAATCATCATAACTACCCATGTTTTTCTGAGGAAAAAAGTCCATTTTGACTATCCAACCCTGCATATCATAAGTGTGTCAGATCCAGTCTCCTGTTCAATATTAGGTCATTACATTTGTTTTATGATGGTGGTTGGTTTGTGGCTGTTGTTATAGGCACATCTACTGCCATCTGATCAGAGGGCGCTCATACATGTGTGACAGGATGTGATTTTTCTTCTCCTCCTTATGTATTATTTTTGTATAAAAATTTAAATCAATCCTAAATCATTATTTATACTTTCTGAGAAAATGTTGATATTTCAAGTAAAAGCTTTTTTTTCAAAATGAATACATGGTTTTGGTTATTTTGTAACAGATTTAACAGATAGATGCATAGATGCAAACATGTAGCTAATGGATGTAAAATACATGTAGTGGAAAAGTGCAATATTTCCCCCGTAAATGTAGTGTAATATTAGTATAAGGTAACATACAAAGGTACATACTAAGTAGTACTTCAGTGCAGTACTTGCGTTAGCCTACTTTTCACCTCTGCAAGACTGTTTATAGCCTCTACAAAGATGATGTGGTGTTGCTGCATGATAAGACAAACAGCCTCTTTGAAGTTCATAGATCTAAAGTGCACATTACATTTGACGCACAAGTTCATTGAACCTAACATAATATATTTCAGCCTCTACCTGGTCCTGACACAGTGCCACTGACATATATAGCTATCATTATAGTTCCTGTAATGATAAGAAACACAGCTTTATATTTAAGTAGTTTAAAGTAAATATAAAGGTTATATTTAAATTAAGTTGATCTATTGTTCTGTTTGAATACAGTATCACATAGGAACAGTTTAATTTCACATTTCACATTATCCTCAGTTGTTCAGGAGGTATCTTAGTTGTGTGGCTCAGGCTGCACATAGTGTCAAATAATGTTTTACAACATAAGTAAATATTTAATCTGTTTAGGAGGATGAGAGGGGTTTCTTCAAAACTCTAGGAGATGTGAAAAGATCCATCATTTTTCATTAACAATGTATAATCTGAACTATCAACAAAGGTTTTCTGATATTCATTCAGTCACATTTGAAAGCACAACTTGAGAAAGTTTTGGAGTTAGAACTCTTCCTGTAATGCCGTCATATGAAGTGTGATTTAACCCCTCTTTGGCCATATGAACTACAGCTGCTTTCAGCTTTACAGTCACAACTGTATTGTGAATCACTTTAAAACTTAAAAAACTACCAGGATAGTAATTTATATCACTTGGGAATGATGTAACTCTGCTTTTCTATCTCCTCGCTGACCTGCAGCCTTCACTGTGGAGCCCTGCTGTTTGAGGCCTTGTAATCCACTGATGTCGCTCTATTTGGTTTTCAATGAGGCCTTTGATTTTCAGACCCTGGAAGCCTCTAAAGATCTTACCATGTCTCTTTTACTCTTCTCTTTAAAAGAACTGAAATACAGAAAGGTTCATTAGCATCTGTTTGAGTTTGAAATACAACACTGAGCTCTCGAAACACGACATTTAATTCAGATGTGAATTAGGGTTTGAATACGGGCTCCATTCTTTGGCAGTTCTTGGACAAAATGCACTTAGACTTGTTTGGCTGTAATCACAGTTTGCTGACCACTTAGTCTTGTGATAATAATGTATAGCTTAGCAATTATTTAGGCTTTATCTCCCATGTACTTTGAGGATGATCAACAATGTATGTCAGTTTGTAATGGTTTTTGATTCATTTTATTCTTACCTTACAGCTAACTTTGAATGAAATTCAATCAATGTTTTATTTTTTATTTTTTAATCTCAGCCGTCTCATGTTCTGATTATACATGCACATGATCAGTTTGCAGAACTTTTTTACTCCATCGTTTCTATATACTACTACAGTGTCTGTGAAAAATGTGCTTGTTCGGAATGGGCAGATTGTTTGGACTCCAGTTTTGCTGCTTGCAGCTTTCTGGAGAACCGCTCACCCAAACAACTTCACACTCGACACTGCACTTAAGACCTGAGCAATTCACCTGTCTTGAAATAGTTGTGTCCCCCAGCAATGCTAGATTAGAAATGCCAGATTATCAATGCACCATTTGCTAACAGCAAGCTATTTGGCATCAGACTATTTCTGGGTACCAAGAAAGTTACTGAAAATCCCTAATGTTTGAAATGCTTGAGTTTGCTGCAATGTAACATCTCCAGTCTTTCTTTCTCCATCTGTTCTTGAATGTACTGTAGAGAGCATCAGAGAGGCAAGTCTTTTGGCAGTGTAACAGTTGTCTTGTAGATCCTAAGACATCACACTAGACACTTTACTTCCTTGAGTCCTCAGCAATGCACCCTCCAAGAAAATCAAAGGACAAACAGAGACTCCTTCCATTTTAGTTAGATTGCACACGCTGAATATTAAAGCAATTACAGCAAGAAGTTAAAGTAATAACAAGCTGCCGAGTGATATTTTGTACTAACCACTCAATTTCTGTGGAAAATAATGTTTTCAGTGTGATAAATTACTCTTACTACACTATTACTATAGTTTTATAATTAAATTAGTTGTGGTAAGTTTGGAAATATTGTTGACAACTGAAAGCAAGCAAAAAAAAAGTGCCCTTAGTATATAAAATGTTTGATTAACATGCGCAATTGTGAGGAGTTGCTTTAGTGCTCACAAAATGATAAAACCAAATAAATGTGTCAGGGCAGCTCATCTTCCAGGATGCTTCATCCAGTTTTCAGGACACTCATTTAGTTTTACACGCTACACCTCCTCCATAACTGCATCTGTCAGATCAAAGCACAAAACTTCCAGGGAACAGAGGATGACTGACTCTCCCTTCACCTCTTGTAAGAGGTCTGGCCTGACTCCCAGGCAGCGGAGCGTAAAACAGGGAAGGTCATGACTGATGCCGCCTCAACTTTGGCCAGACCAAGTTCATCTGGGCAAATGCTGTCAGTCAAAACAGGACGTCTTCAAGAAAAGTTGGACTGCTGTAGTTTATTCAAACTAGATAATCACTATTTATATAACATTGAGTAATTATTGAACGTACTCTGAATGCATTTACACTCAGGTCCAAGCCTCTTAATCAGCTTGAAGGCTATGAGACTCATACTGTAAAACTTAATGCAATAAATACAGCTACTGCGTTGAGTGATAGTGTGACTGCCACAAATGCTGGTTCTATGGCTATTAGCATGCAAGTTTTAATACTTTTGTATGGTGATTCAGAGTTCAGGTTTCATACATGGTGGTGGTGACCATTATGACCAAAATTCGGCCTATATCTAAGATGTCTAAATCAGAATCACCAGTCAGCACACAACTATGTGCCTTTGTGGATGAAAATAATATATCTTTATTATCACAAGGGCTTGCTTGGTATTCCTTACATTATTGATGAAATATATTAGATTCATGGAGAATCAGTGTTAAGCTTACAAGTCTAACTGTATGCATACAACATAACAATAGTCATGCTGGTGTATAGTTTCCTTTACCATGTAGAGTACATTGTGACCTCTAATGTCTCTTTGTCTTGTTATGAAATGTACACTAACTTACACAAGGCAAATTATGAATACATATAAATGTATTATACCATAAAAGAGTAGCCTAATCCATAAAGCTTGATTATAACTCATGAAAGTAATCATCGACTGATAGACACAGTGTTAGAAAAGTTTTTGGACGGGTATGTTGTGTAAACACCAACCATTTTGCATTGTAAGTTAATATAGCTCATTTTGTGAGTTCATAGTATTTATTCAACCTTTATTTATACAAGCTAGGTGGCAAAACATACCTTCTCTTTTATGAGTTTAGTAGAAATATAGAGGCAAAATAGTTCGAACTGATGGAGCCAATAAATAAAACTGATGATAAACAACCTCAGTGAAAGCAATCACTCCCTGCATACTTAACAGAGATACGGTGTAGGTAGATGTTCTGTTGGAGAGTGTAACTGCTGCAGCAATGTGGCGATGATGGAGGTGGACCAACGGATTCAGGACTCGAGAGGTCAACAGGAGGAGCTAGCTGAAACCTGGGGAACAGAGGATAGGGCCAAAGAGACAGAAAGTGGAAGCTGCAGGGTGAATGTGGCCGTGTGTTTAGCAGTGCCAGAAGAAAGGATACTACATCAACTCCAGCTGGGGCCCAAGGAGTTAATGGATAAGACTACCCAGCAGGGGTCAAGGGTCAGGAGGCCACTCTCTGCCAGGGCTAATTGGTCACTGCGACCAGAGTTAATGCCAAGCTTTCTATCTAGGAGAAATACATGCACATGTATGGAGCTCCTCTGACAGGAGTCTTCCATCAAAAGCCCTCATCAAGGAGGCCTCTGTTGTGCTCCTGCACAGTCATGGAGATCAGTCAGGCCTCCGTAGTAACAATCAGTGCCCTTCACCGTACATCGCCACCAGCACCACCTACAGTGACAGCTAGGCTGGACGTGAGAAAAGATGGGTGGCTTTTGATCTCAAGTTATTTCATTCAGCTCAATTCAACTCATTAGCATTCACTTTTCTATGAAAGATGCAATACGTATTTTGAGTTTACCCAAATATATAATCTCTACTTTAATGATTTTGAGCTTGTTTTATTCAGTGCCCATCGAGGATTAGAAAAGTACAATACACACAGAGCATCAGGGAGTATTACTTGAGTTTGTTACAGCAACTGATTCATATTTTTATTTATAATATTTGGCCAATACCATGTCATTTGTTTACAGTATATAGCACATTCACAGTTATCATACATTTTCAAAGTGCTTTGCAGACATTTTAAAACAAAGTTTTTTGGAAAAACAGTGTTAGCATGTATAAAGCAAGTTATATGGAAATGACTGTATAATAAAGACATATACAGCAAAATAATAGCAATAAACAACTTTAAAAGAGGAAATTAGTTATTTCTTTGGTATTATTCTCTGTATAACTCTTAATAAAAAGCATACATGTACTTTATATAAAAACAGCATTAGAAAAAGTCCCAAAATAAAGAAAACCAATTGGAGCATTTGTTTGATGTGCATGTATATTTGTCGGCAAATAATATTATTTGAATGTATATTCTACATGTTGGATAATAATCACTAAAAAAATAAGAGGTTATTCAATGAAGGCAGTTTATAAAAAAATAATTAAAGAGATTTTGAAAGTTTTATCTATCCAGACAGATTATTAATTTAACAAATCTTGAGGATTCAAACCCCTCTCATATTTCATCTACATCTACTGAAGAGCATGCGCTTGGTGCCGGACACATTTACTCTCAATGAGCTTGTTTAATATTTAAAGGAAATTCACTCTTTCACCACCCGAAAATGAGACTCATGTATGCGGAACTTTACCTCAAATACATAAATAACAACTAAATATTAGGGCCACACGAGGTGTTTCAGATGAGTCTCTGCAGGGCAGAAGTGCTGTTTTCACCAGAATAAGTCCAGACTCAGTCTATTTGCATCCGAAGCTGAAACAGTGGTTTGGATGAATCCTGACAGATTGATGTTGTCATGCTGATGCTGTCAGACTTGATGCTGGACAGGTTAATGATTTATGGGGGATAGTGGGATGCCCAGAATGAGACCTGGGTTAATGTTCACCCTCCTCTCTGGGGGGGCTGCCCACAGCCAGTCTAGATCCAACCGTCGAGGGGACCTGACTGACTGAATGACTGAATCAGCCGGCCTCCAGCTAAACCCGACACACTCAGCAGGGAGGGAGCCCACGATTTTCTCTCCAAGAAGAGGAGGGGAAAGGAGACTGACGAGGCCTAATCGTCTTTTTAATGAGTCTCAATAGAAGCAATAAAGAGCAGCAGAAATTAATACAAACAGTAATAATGAGCCAAGCACACAGATGATGATTAAAGTCACCCTCCACTCAAAATGTTAATGTTTAAGTTGCACTGTGCACAATGATGTATGATGTATGTGCAGAGTTTGATAAGAAGTCTGTCTCCAGAGGGAACGTTCAATCTGAATCTAAGATGTGTATGAAGAAATATCATTTTTTGACATCACAGCTAGTTACCAATCATAGTTTATAGTAATATGCAACGTATACGACTGTTAGAGTGATGTGCCTCCAGCCTACATCCACTGAGAATGTACTTGAAGTAGGAGACATTTTGTGTGCAGTAATTAAACCTTTTAAATTAAGAAAAAGTGTGCATTCATTGATTATGTATTTTTCAACAAGAATGAAAAAGACTGACTGCAGTCAGGAACATCGTTTTAATTAACATTGATGCTTTGCGATGTTTGATATATTTTCAGAGATGAAAAAAGTTCTTTGCAGGTCAATGACAAAAAAAGAAACAATTACCTTGAGAGAATACCATGAGAACACAATAGTATGGCCAGGCACCTTAAATTACTCATGTTGGACTAAAAATAGTGAAATGTGATTAGAAATGAACTGGAATTAGTCTGTAAAACATCCAACATGTAAAGGTGTTTAAACCTTTGTAAACCTAAATGTAAACCCACAGAATTCAGAGGGAAAAATATAGCTACAGGGCTGCCCTGTGACACTGGCTGAGCTTCTTCACATGCATTACTGAAAAAAAAGTATTTTGCTGTCCAAAGACCTTCATCTGTAAAACTTAAAGAGTTTTGTCAGTTAGTCGTTTAGCTGTGAGTCTCTCTGAAGCCTAAATGGCCACATTAGTCCCTCTGTCATGTATATGGACTCTGAATCATTGCTGTTGAATAGAGCAGAGGTAGGAAAGATTGAGGGCAGACCAGGTGATGGATAGCAGCGGGTCTTGTCATCCGCTGCTCTCATTAAGCTGTAAATCTTTCACAACAACACCCGCACTCAGACAATGCCAGAGAGGCTTTTCCTTGTAGCTCCACCTTGTCATTGGTGTAACAATCAAATTGCCAACTGAATCACTTTGTCAGGACGCACAATGGCCTCAATACAGCAGCCAGTAAAATGTTAGACAAGACCTCAGGACGTAGATAGGATACAGGTGGCATGAAATACAGCAAACAATACACATATCAATCTCTCATCTCTCATTCATCTCTCATCTTCATCCGCTTATCCAGGGTTGGATCGCGGGGCCAGCAGCTTTAGCAGGGGACCCCAAACTTCCCTTTCCCGGGCCAGATTAACCAGCTCTAACTGGGGGGTCCTGAGGCGTTCATAGGCCAGTGTGGAGATATAATCTCTCCACCTAGTCTTGGGTCTTCCCCGAGGCCTCCCCCCAGCTGGACGTGCCTGGAACACCTCCCTAGATGCCCGAACCACCTCAACTGGCTCCTTTCAACACAAAGGAGCAGCGGCTCTACTCCGAGTTCCTCACGGATGGCTGAACTTCTCACCCTATCTCTAAGGGAGACTCCAGCCACCCTCCTGAAAAAAAACCATTTCGGCCGCTTGTACCAACCTCGTTTTTTCGGTCATGACCCAGCTTTCATGACCATAGGTGAGGGTAGGAACGAAGATTGACCGGGAGATCGAGAGCTTTGCCTAGCTCTCTTTTCGTCACAACGGTGCGGTTGAGCGACTGCAACACCGCCCCCGCTGCTCCAATTCTCCGGCCAAACTCACGCTCCATCGTCCCCTCACTCGTGAACATGATCTCGAGGTACTTGAACTCCTTCACTTGGGGTAAGGACTCATTCCCTACCCGGAGTAAGCAATCCACCGGTTTCCTGCTGAGAGCCATGGCTTCAGATTTAGAAGCGCTGATCCTCATCCCAGCAGCTTCACACTCGGCTGCGAATCGATCCAGTGAGTGCTGAAGGTGCACATCGTCTGCAAAAAGCAGAGACGAGATCCTCAGCCCACCGAACTGACAACTGACAAAGCGCACCCCTGGCGGAGGCCAACCCCCACCGGGAACAAATCCGACTTACTGCAGAGGATCCGGACACAGCTCTCACTTTGGGTGTACAGAGATTGGATGGCCCACAGAAGTGACCCCCTCACCCCATACTCCCGCAGCACCTCCCACAGTATCTCCCGAGGGACCCAGTCATATGCCTTCTCCAGATCCACAAAACACATGTAGACTGGATGGGCATACTCCCAAGCCCCCTCAAGGATCCTTGCGAGAGTGAAGAGCTGGTCCATTGTTCCACGTCCAGGACGGAATCCACATTGTTCCTCTTCAATCTGAGGTTCGACTGAAGGACGAACCCTCCTTTCCAGCACCTTGGAGTAGACTTTACCAGGGAGGCTGAGTAGTGTGATACCCCTGTAATTGGCACACACCCTCTGGTCCCCCTTTTTAAACATAGGAACCACCACCCTGGGCTGCCACTCCCTTGGCACTGTCCCAGACTTCCACGCAATGTTGAAGAGACGTCTCAACCAAGAAATCCCCTCCAAACCCAAAGCTTTCAGCATTTCTGGACGAATCTCATCAAGCCCTGGGGCTTTGCCACTGTGGAGTTGTTTGACTACCTCAGTGACTTCCGCCAGGGATATTGACAATGATTCCCCATCAGCCTCCAGCTCTGCCTCTTCAAAAGAGGGCGTGTTAGTCGGATTAAGGAGTTCCTCAAAGTGCTCCTTCCACCGCCTGACTACCTCATCGGCTGAGGTCACCAGCGTCCCGTCCTTACTGTAAACAGCTTAGACGGTTCCCCGTTTCCCCCTCCTGAGATGTCGAATGGTTTTCCAGAAGCACCTTGGTGCCACCCGAAAGTCCTTCTCCATGACTTCTCAGAACTCCTCCCACACCCGCTGCTTTGCCTCTACAAAGCAGAGGCTGCAGCCCTTCTGGCCTGTCGGTACCTTGCAACTGCCTCCGGAGTCTTCCGGGATAACATATCACGGAAGGCCCCCTTCTTCAGTCCGAAAGCTTCCCTGACCACCGGTGTCCACCATGGTGTTCGAGGGTTACCGCCCCTTGAGGCACCTAAGACCTTGAGGCCACAGCTCACCGCTGCAGCTTCAGCAATGGAAGCTTTGAACATTGCCCACTCCGGTTCAATGCCCCCAACCTTCCCCCGCACTACTCGTTTGGGCTTACCTGGTCCGTTCAGAATCTTCCCCCATCCTCTGACCCAACTCATCACCAGATGGTGATCAGTTGACAGCTCTGCCCCTCTCTTCACTCGAGTGTCCAAGACATACGGCCTCAGATCAGATGATACGATCACAAAACCGATCATCGACCTTTGGCCTAGGGTGCTCTGGTACCACGTACACTTATTAGCGTCCTTATGTTCGAACATGGTGTTTGTTATAGACAATCCGTGACTAGCACAGAAGTCTAATGCCTGAAGGCCGCTCGGATTTAGATCAGGGAGGCCGTTCCTCCCAATTACGTCTCTCCAGGTGTCTCCATTATTGCCCACATGGGCGTTGAAGTCTCCCAGCAGAACTATGGTGTCCCCTACTGGAGCCCCATGCAGGACTGCATTCAGGGTCTCCAAGAAGGCCGAATACTCTGAACTGCTGTTCGGTGCATATGCACAAACAACAGTCAGAGTTTTCCCCCCTACCACCCGCAGGCGTAAGGAGGCGACCCTCTCGTCCACCGGGGGGGAACTCCAACACTGCGGTGCTCAGCCGGGGGTTAGTGAGTATCCCCACACCCGCCCGGCGTCTAACACCCTGGGCAAGAATAGGAATAGAAAGAATAGGGTCCAACCACTATCCAGGAGTGCGGTTCCAGAACCGAGACTGTGTGTGGAGGTAAGCCCCACCAGATCTAACTGGTAGCGCTCCATCTCCCGCACAAGCTCCGGCTCCTTCCCCGACAGAGAGGTGACATTCCACATCCCAAGAGCCAGCTTCTGCTGCCCGTGTCTGGTCCGTCGAGGCCCCTCACCCTCACTGCCACCCGTGCAGCAGTGCACCCGACCCAAGTGGCTCCTCCTGCGAGTGGTGGGCCCACAGGAGGGAGTGTAATATCAATCTATTAAACATAATTCTAATGAGGCAAATCAGAGATAGACATTTAGATAAAAGAGTATCTGAATAAAATGAACACTTGCAGTACAACAGTTGAAATCTTCTGCTTGTTTAAGAAGAGAAAACAGTTTAAATGTCGGTTACCACATGGATATGATGTAACGTACAAGGGTTTTTGGCTCAAAAGTATGCAATACATTTAAAATCCCTTTATCACAAATTCTAAAATCGTCTGTCCCCAATAAGTGTGTGCCCTTTGTGGCTAAGGTCATGGTAAAGTGGGTCTGCAAAAAAAGTTTAATAGCATATGTTGGGGTGAACTGCAGCAAGATGTGTATGAAAGAGTATCACTCATGAAGTCGTAAAAAAACAAAAACAAAAACAAAGAAACAACAAAAAAACCTTCGTGTTTTGACTTTAAATAATCTACTCAACATAAGGGTCATAATCGTTATTTATTTATTATATGCTGGAACAATCACATACAGAATATATTATAGTGGTTTGAAAGGTCTCATGCAGTCCTCCTATGTTTAGTTGTCTGACTCTGCTGGGACACGCAGCTAACAGCTTTCCATCATTATGCCTCTTGTCCAAAAAGACGACTGGTAAGTCTCTCTAGTAGCTAGTTATACTACACTGTAGACTGTACACACTGCACACAGGTGTCATAAAGAGGAGCACAGATCCTGTGTATATACTGTAAATGTCTTTACATGAACAGAGCTGCAAAGAAGCTCAACACTGACATCTGCTGGAGAATAATCTTTATTGCAGCATATTAAATGTTGTTTATGGGTATCTCTGCCCCTGTGTACTCCCTCACAGGTAGTCCAGGTGAGTATAGTCCCTCTTTATTCAAATCACTATTTCTTCTTTTGTCCTCAAACAAAAAAACATTTTATACAAGGAATAAACTATTAAAACATTGGAATGACAATAAAGAAAAAAAACAATACAAATGCTAACATAAGTCATATGTTAAAAAAATTATAGTCCAAACATCCAAGAGACTAGCCTACTGCAGATAATGGCATATTTCAACATCATATAAAAACATTTTGTTCTTGCTATCATAATGTAGTATGTTTTTAACTGTTGTACATATTGTGTTATTTTTTTCTGAGATGTCTAACAACACCAGGCTAACTGCCGATGAAAACTAGCCTCTCAGCTAACTCGGGTACATTTACATTTTCATATAATGAATGTACTTTTTACTTTAACCCCAAATAATCATTTGACATGTTTTTTTCGCTTCTTTTTTTTCCCTCGAAGACTTTATTTAGAATAATTCAGTACATTACAACTTGTCGTAGGAATATTGAATATGCATTTCTCAAAAACGTTAAAGGTTGAATATGTAGAATGAACAGAACACCGCCATCTAGTGTCCCAAGATCGTATTCGCAACAACAAAATATAGTTAAAAGCAGCCGCGTTACCAGGTTTGTCAGACCACAGTAGCCTACAGGAGACTGGAATCTGTTTGAGCCTGTTTGAACCCATCCCCATCGCCAAATCACACCATAAAAACAAGTGTTGCAGAGGAGTTTGACTGACAGTTACTGTTAGCCGTTACTGCTAAGTAAACATGAAAGTTAGCTTACCAATCAAGGAGAAACCATTTTAGCGTGCATTTTAATGCCGTTGAGCTCCTTTATCTCAGTCCATGGAGTGAATTCTTGGCCTTTATTGACCCTCGTTTTTTGCCCGTCTCTGGTCACTCAGCTGCTGGGGCAAATAAGCAGCTGCAGGATTGGCAAACTCAATTTCACCCAGTGCCAGCCTACAGTAGCTGCACCCAACAACAGACAACCCTGGCAACCCGCAATGCCCAACGCTATTGGCTAGTAAAATGTAAACAGAACATGACAGACAGGTATTGTTAAACCTGTCAAAAAATGTTTTAAATATTAATTCAGACTAAATATATAGGTTTTAATGAAGATTCTGCATATTCAACCTCTAAGGTACATACATGAATAAATAAAAATAAAAAAGTACATACGGTATATAAAACAGTAAAAATACAATCAATATAACAGTCCTCATTTAGGTTTCTACACGAGTAAACCAATTCATCACTCATTATTTGTATTTTGAGACCCTATCACTACATCACAGACATTTTTACAACAGAAAATGACTGTCTTATTCAAAACACCAAAAGTTGTGCCATATAATGGCAGTCATTTGACATGTGGAGCTTGAGAACCAGCAGTAAGTGAGCTGTGCCTGAGAGACTGTACTCGGGGCCCTGCGAGCCCTGGCAGCCTCCGTCACTACTGACGTCATCTTCCTGGTACTGCTGTTATCAAGATGGCGCTGCGGCCAGGATCTGGAGGAGGCGGCAGGTATTTGAGCTTTTTAAAATCAGCTCTGTCGCTAATATGTTAACACCTTTGAAATAGCCGCCTCTGAATACCGCTGAGCAACACGTAAATCCCAAAGAGGGGCCTCAGAGACAGCTGTTAAAGGCTGGTGTTGTTGTGGGGGGTGGGGGCAGGCCGGTGGGACGAGATGGCTGGTTGTCAGGTGTCACTGTTTGGTTACCGGGGGAAGCTAACGTTAGCTAGCTGGTGCTGCTGCCTGTGCACGCTCAGAGAGGACTAAAACAATGCCTCTATGTTCGTATATTAACACATTATTCGTGCGGTGTCTTCTGTAACCGTTATTGTACCTGCAACTCACGATATCCAGTGATATCCGACGAAATTTCTTGACAGTAAATGCATGTTACTCTCTTGTAGCATAGACAGGGGATTAGATAGCACCTGTTTAGACGGGCCTGTGGACGACTAATAGTCTTAATATATGGCCTTATCAACTTCCTGACTAATACATTCTCTACAATGGTGGCATCGTGTTGGTACACTGCTGAGTGGTGGTGGTGGTGGTTGTGGTTGTTGTTATTATTATTTATTTAAGAAAGTGAAGCAGATGGCAAGTGAATATCTTGCACAACCATGCAAAATTCTTGTAAGCAAAAAAATATAATTTCCATATTAAAATCCTAAACAAGTCATCTACTCCTATCTTATTAGAAAAGTCAACCAGTTATGAATATGCATGTTCATTTCTAAACATGTTGTTGTCTCCTACTTAACTGTAAAGTCCAATACCAGTGTATATGAACTGGCAGCTTCAAGTTTCTACATCACAATTGTATAATTTGTAAAATGGACCAGGATCGATTTACAAACTAGTAACTTTGTTAAACACAAATCATGCTTGTAGGCCCGCACCTGAAAATCAGATTTCAATGAGCACAGTGGAACTTTCCGACTTAGCAGATACATGTAAAAACAACTTTCTTGTTTCAACATCTGCACATTCGTCATTCTGAAGCTCAAACGCTCAACTAGAAGAACAAGAAGAAAAGCATATTTTTGAGTGAAGGGGGACTTTTAGTTTCTCTCTTCTAACACACTAGCTGCAACTCCTTTTAAGCAGTCAGACAGCTCTGCTATACTGAATCACATAGTCAATCCTGGCACACATTCTCTTCATTTCTAACCAGCAAATAGCTGAGATGTACATGTGTCTTATTAGAACAGTGGGATGATGGTCTGCAGGCGAGATGAAAAGGCCAGCCTCATGATTCTTTCATAAGCTGAATTCGAGCAGCTTAAATAATAAATATCTCCTCACTACAAGCATCTCGACTAGCCAGGTGATACTGATCTGACAGGTGAAACCAAAGCCCTCAAGAATGTAGATGAGCGTGGACAGTAGGAAAAAGCAGGTGTAAGGTGAAGACCTGGAGGAAATTCTAGTGAAACTTCTCTTGCATATGCTTTTCATTCCGATTATGTCTGGTAAACAATTATTGACTGTAATGTATCGTGGCATGCTTGTGTTTTTTTGACAAAATTAGTATGGCAGGAAAACATGATTTAATTATTTAGTCAGACAGGAATGTGCCTGTACTTCCTTTTCACTGCTGTTAATGCCTGACCTATAATTCTATATAATAACAAAAAATAAAGCATGAGAAAATACAGCATTTATATTTTCCTAACTAATTAATATTGGATTTTAACAGGAGATTTGTTTTAGTCATATCTAATAAAGTACTTTGACCTGTAGGGTATTTAATTTGCTGGATTAAACATCTATACTATGTTCAAATCTGTTGCCATGGCGAATACAATGGATAGTGTTTGAGGGCCAAACATAATACAGCGATAATAAATTGAAATGTGTCAGGAGTGCCAGAGTGGAAAGCCAGGAGGTGGAGCAGTAGTGCAGTCTACAAAAGCTGCTGAAGCAACCAGTCGGTGTTTGTTTGGAGTAAACTTATCAATGAATATATATGTATGTATATAATAATGCTAAACTGTTAAGTGAAATATGAAGGCTGTATTTCGGTCATGAGGACGGTGACAAAAATAGATGGTATAGTATTGTGTCAGGTGATAATGGCTCCAGATTTCGCTGTCTTCAACAGACCACGTGATTGTCAGACATTTGACCTTATGAATGTCGGGTTTGTAGCAGGATAGGAGTCTTTATATCCATTACCTGTGATGGCTGGCAAATACCCCGAATTATAGGAGATCTTATGCCACTTTCTGTGTCCCTGGATTGAGCGTGTGATAACAGCTAAACAAAACAGATATTGTTAAACCCAAATATGTTTAGGTTACAATCATATAAAACAGGAAAACAGCAAATCCTCACATTTGAGTAGCTGGAACCACAGAGTGCAATTTGTTACTCGATTCATTATTCAATAATGTAAATTGTTGCAGATGAACTTCCTGTCACATCATTTTATTGATGATTCAAATCTGTGTTTCAGCTCATTTGCTCATCATATCTGCTGTATATTCCACGATAAGAGTAGCATCAAGTGTGAGATTAAATCATTTTAGATTTAGCTTCCTCAGTGATGATGCCTTTGACTGAAACTCATGACCCTGCCTTCTGTCTTTCAGCTTTCAAAACAGTTTGACGATAGCTGTTGGATGATTACAGGCCCTTTACAAGGCGCTGGTCTTTCTGGCGTCCACAGCTGCTATCGCTGCTTATCTCCTATGTTAATCTGCCATGACCTGTTATTTGCTGCAGAATCATGAGCAGTAATGCTGTAGTACTCCTATAAAAGCTTTTTAAGCTGCAAATCTTACCAGGGGCAGATGTGAATCTGAAACCCTCCAAGTCAAGCATCATCATTAAAGCTGACGCCCTATCTCATCAGTTCTCTGCGAAGGGTTACCTCTTATCTGTGATTATTGGTGAAATGTTTTAAAAATCACTGAATTGAAATATTAGAGATGCAACTATTAAGGTTTTCACATCTTATTCATAACATATGAAGCTGCCATTTTATATCGGAAATATTTATTCATTTACCACCAACATGGCACATACTTTGACATGCTAGTTTTTATTAGCAAATGCAGTCAAACACCAGCAAAACACAATACAATGACTCACATTATTATTTTAGTTTGTATTTAACATTACAACTACGTTTACTGTTGTTTTTTTTGGCCACTTGGGAGCAGCAAAAATGAACACACAGTTAACACAAATTTTCCATATTATCACTTTAAAAGGTAATTTTCTTGGCATGCAGCTGCCGGTTTACACATTCAAAAGACATGAAGCATACATTTTGAAAAGTGTTTGTGAATGTAAGACCAATATTCACTTTCCATTGATCTTTTTTGGTCTCCACTAACTCTTGAGGAACATATCTCTGCTAAGTGCTCCCCTATGGTCCCCAAGCTAGTCTAATTCCTGTGTCTTCATCACTACAAGAAACACTTTTCACATTTCACAAACTAGTCATTTGGTCTATTGCTATATTGATTATAGCTGCCTTAACAATTATGTATTAGCTTAAAACCTGTGTGTCAGAGGAAATGTAGAATAGAGCTAAAAGTAATTTATCAGTAAAAACATTGTTGGCACCAACTTCTCAAATATGTGCATTTGCTGTTTTTTTTTTGTTAAATATTTTTGTATATTTAATATCTTTGGATTTCTGTATTGTTGGTCGGACAAAATCACCTAGACTTCTTGGATAATTTTTCACTTCTATGACAGTTTATAGACTACACGATGAATTGATTATTTGAATTGATAATGAATATAATAAGTTTAGTTTAGCTTATTTAAAAAATAATTAGTTCCAGCCTTTGTGATGGACAGTTTGCAGCGTACAAAAATAAATTTCCCTATAATGACGAAATAACAAAGCTTCCAAAGTATGTTGGGCATGTAGAAGTCAAACTCAACATAAGTCTAAATTATTCCTTATTTGCTGCAGGGAGTTGATAATTGCTTTGGCTAATGCTTGAACTTTCTGATGATGAGTTCCCGGCCTCCCTTTTGTTAGCACAGTTGTGGCTCTAAAGTTATCTATGATAATGTCACTCACCCATTGGATTAGTGATGATCAAATTCAGCTTAGAGTCAGACGGGGACGCAGAGGCCCGGCTAGCTCTTTCTTCTGTTTGTCTCTGCATCATCAGTTCCAGCCTGAAGAACTGGGTTGTAATACGTTTCTGACAAATAGCTGTAGGCCTGTGTGGGTTGGCTCTGGGGAGGAAAGACTTGGCTGACTTGTAGAGACTTCTACTGATTATTTCTTAAAGGCCTCTTTCTCAGCAGTCCAAGTCATCTGTGGAAACTAATTGTGCCAATCTTGCTGCCTTTTGGGCAGTAATGTTAAAATTTCAAAGGATCAGTGCCTGAAAATTCACTTTCAGTCTGCATTTTGTGAATAAACTTAAACTAGTTTGCAGAAAAAAGGCTCATTGCAAGACTAATCAATGAAAAGCAGCAAAGGTGTAGCCTTTGTTCATTTTTTTTAGTGCTTGTAGTTAAAGCAGCTTCTATTATAGTGTTTGGAATTAGATACACCCTGAATTCAAATGTCTCACTCTATTGTAATGCAACAATCATCAATCTTCAACCGCTTATCCGGGGTCGGGTCGCGGGGGCAGCAGCTCTAGCAGGGACCCCAAACTTCCCTTTCCTGGGCCACATTAACCAGCTCTAACTGGGGGATCCAGAGGCGTTCCCAGGCCAGTGTGGAGATATAATCTCTACACCTAGTCCTTGGGTCTTCCCCGAGGCCTCCTCCCAGCTGGGAGTGCCTGGAACACCTCCATAGTGAGGTGCCCAGGGGGCATCCTTACCAGATGCCTGAAACACCTCAACCATGTTTATAGGCCGTGGGTGCTGCCAGCTGTACTGTGTGCATAGGGTTTTTGACAAATGATAATACAGTTGGCTATACAAGGTTTGGGAGTGAAGGCTATTTTATCAATCCTGAATTAATTAGGGTAACTGGATAGTTTTAACTTGAGGATCATACATACACATTGATCTGATTGATTTACTTTAATGTGAAATATAAAAACACCCACATGGTTCTTCTGCTGCCTCACATTGTTTCTGGTACAACAATGTATTTATTTTAATCACTGTAAGACAGATTGTACTTGTCTCTTACACAGTTCTTTGTGCTGCAGTATAATATAATATAGATGGTAGTCACCATCCTAGATTTATATGTATGTCTTGAACAGAACAAATAACAATCGCAGCATAGAAATTAAGTGATTTTTTTTTTAATAGCTAAATGCAGTCATGGTTCTCATTTCACAAAGGCTTCTTACCTTGCATTTACACCGGGAGCAATGGACGTGGTTAAATCGCCCGGCATCGCGTCACTTGCTCACATTTGTCACATTTTTGATCATTGCTTCTTCGCTTCAATCACAGGTAGCAGTCAAGGAGGCTAGCTAACTGAAGCTAGCCCCCGGCTCAGCCTACTCTGCTGTTTGGCTAAATGGGAAGTTATGCTAGTGCTAACCAGGGATCGGAATGCTTTTAAAAAGAACAGAAATAAGATCTCTGATGAAGTGTGTGGCTCTTAAAAGAGCGGACCGGGATATGCTTCACTCTTCGGTTACGGCTTTCTTATCGCCTCCATCGCTTTTGGTGTGAATGCCCAGTTAAGCTGATGGCATGCCACTTTTGCAGAGTCAATGAAGTAGTGATTGCTTTGTGTTTTGAATTGTTCAGGACTGCAGGGGACATGATTTGTTTTATGGTAATATTTCTATTTATGTTCTTGACTACAGTACTTTGCTTATTGTTTATCTTTTTAATATTTGTGCGCAATGAACACCAAGGCAAATTCCTTGAATGTGAAAACATACTTGACAATAGACACACCTTTTGCTTCTGCTGATTCTGTTTTGAGCTGACAGAGAAAGTATCATCGGTATGTTTATTTACTTCAGCCTTAGTTAGAATCTAATAACCTGCATTTTTCTTTATTTTCTTCCTTTAGTTTTATGTATCCTGTTGGAGGGGGCCTGGGACCGCCACAAGGTGAGTCATTCTGCAGTCAGTACTACCAGTCTTTTCCCCAAACTGTGTTTTTGGAAACATATTTGACCACTTTCATTATCAAGCTGATACATGAAAGCAAAGCATTTTCTTTCTCTGACATTGAATTTGATCAGTGACATACATAGGGCTTGGTCAAAAATAAATAAATAAAAGAATTCTATTCAAATCGATTCATAAAATCAAGAGATTTGTCCAGACCAAAGATATTGGTATCACATGAATTCAGACAAACTGAGACATACTAGCTAAAGCTGAATAATACTCCAAAATTAGGCAAACAAGGGAACAACTGGCGTTTGACACTCTAATTTTGCCATGATGACACTAGGCTTAGGATATTTGGATATTTGCTGATTTGTACCAAAGTTAAAAAAATGTCATTGTGGATGTCCCTAGATGACAAACATGATGCACAAAGAAAAACAATACCAGCGTTGCTTCTCATTAGCCTTCCCTGTTAACAGTTGGGGTTTGCCACTTAGGATTACCATCAGATAATAGGTAGCAGCAAGGGTTCGGCACATAGGAGCTCATACCTTTGTTACCCATTGTGTACCCATAGTGCATTGTGAGACATTCAGCTGTGCTTGTTTGCAATATTTAGGCTGCAAAACTCCTGATAAACCATCCACACACCGCTGGGGAACAAGCTTCTCTAAGGGGTCATTACATGCTCCCATTAGCAATGTCATTTTAGACAAAGTAGATTGTGTGCAGCCACCTAAACAAGCCACTTATTTAGCCCAGTTGAGCCGTAACATGGTGAATCATCTGGAGGCAGTAGGAGCTGGCTGATCAGCTCTGGCTGTCAGCTCACACAGCATCTGTGAAAACAAACAGACACTTTGCTTTTTTTCCCCCCTCACGCTTCTTGTTTTGCTCCAAGCTGTCACTGGGGCTAGTCACCAGAAAAACAGATTTGGTTGTTGCTGAGCTTGTGTCCTTTTCCAGCTGTCCAGGAAATTGATTTGAAATACTGAATCATGTCCAGACTCGGGAGGCTTTTTTTTTTTTCAAACTTCAGATTTGTATTTAGTTTTCTTCAATATACTTTGAATTGGCTTAACTGTCAGTCTTCAAATTGTAATTGAATACACCATTATTTGCATTGTCTACAGCATATTATAACAGTGTTTGTGTGTTTCTGCAGGCATGGTACCCATGCAGCAGCAACAGCAGCAGCAGCAACAGCAACAGCAGGGCTTCCCTATGGTTCCAGTCATGCAGCCGAACATGCAGGGCATGATGGGGATGAACTATGGGGGACAGATGCCACCAGGGGCCATGCCTATGCAGGTAATCTGTTATATCTGTATTGGAGTACATTTTATTCATATTCTTTATTCTGTGTTTGTCAGTATGGTTTCTAAGGTGTAATTGTTCTTCCAAAAGTTCCCCTCAGGCATTTGTCATTTGTTGTGTAGTGTTGCTGATGCGGGCTTCCATTAACACTAGTACATTAACAGAAATTCAAAGTACGTCTTTATGATTTTTTGACAAGCTATAGGCCTTTAATGTCATTCGGAATTGCATTGCTTTCCCTCGGTGTGAGCATTTAGTATCAAGTGAAAGGAGTGTGACAGAAGGAATTCTAATGGGATTTCTGAGCTGCTGTTATTTTTGTGTCTAACAGGGTGGGATGGCTATCGGCATGCAAACTCCCGGGATGCAGTTCATGGGTCAGCCACAGTTTATGGGTATGAGAGCTGCTGGACCCCAGTACACTGTGGACATGCAGAAACAAATGGCTGAGGAGCACCAGTAAGACATCTTTAAACTCATGTCATGGTTCTTGTTTGTGATTGTTTGCGTGTTAGCATGACTGCTCACATGTATGTGTATGCAATTCAGTCAGCTGAGTAACTTTACACTACATTTTTTAATTAAGAAGTATGGTAAGCCAGCAACACTGTTTTGTTCCCAACACAGTATGTTTTTTTAATAAGATAATTTGTTATTGGAGGAGCGACGTATTGAATTTTATTTGTGCCTGTGCACGTCCTTGGGATGTAGTTTGACTGTAACCTTATTCTAATATATTATACCTGCTCAACATCAGCATGTTAGCATTGCCACTGTCAACATATTAACATGCTGATGTGAGGATTTAGCTTAAAGCTCTGCTGTGCCAGAGTGCAGCCTCACAGAGCCACTTGCATGGCTGTCGACTCTTAATTATTATCATAGTCCCCCCATCTATTCCGAGTGGTTTCTGTCATAATCTGATTATTGCATCTATTTATTCTATGCTGGTTTCAGATGCTGACTCATCCTTCACCTTTCTCTATCTTTCCTGTCAGCTCTACTGTCTACTATCTAATAAATGCTAAAAAAAAATAGATTTTACGACAGGTATACTACGATATTAACTTCATGTTAGATTTATTATAGATGTTTGTTTGCTATTTATAATTTTCATTATTTTCCACAAATGTCTATATCTTGCGTTTAATTTATAAGGGGACTAAGGGGAAAAAATTAAAGGAAAAAGAGGGAAAAATGGAAGCGAAATGTAATTATTATATTGATTGGCTCCATTAATGGGAGCCAATAGGACCTACTCTTTTTTTTCACTCCGTTTAGTTATTTAATGATGAAACTGCTTGCCATTTTTGGCCCTGTATTTTACTCTCAACATATTCAAGGATATTATTTACTTGGGTCTCCATATTATGTCTGTACTCTTCTTGCACTTTAGAAAACGCCTGGAGCAGCAGAAGAAGATGTTGGAGGAGGACAGGAAAAGAAGACAATTTGAGGAGCAGAAACAGAAGCTCAGGCTGCTCAGCAGTGTCAAACCCAAGGTGAGTGTCTCTCCACATCCTGTTTATTTCGCTATTTTTATAGCATCTCCACTGCTCTCTTTGTAACCGTCTGGGCTCTTGAACCTCTTTTGTGTACTCAGACAGGAGAAAAGTGCCGTGATGATGCCTTGGAGGCAATCAAAGGCAACCTGGATGGCTTCAGCAGAGACGCGAAGATGCACCCCACTCCGTCATCACAGACCAAGAAGCCAGGTACTTTCACCACATCGACTTTACTCGTTAGCCTCGAGATTTTGTTCCTGTTGTTCCTCTCCTTCAGCAGATCTGCTCTCAGTTGAAATGCCTCAGTCTGAGAATAATAACTGGATTAGAGGCAGGTCAGCATGATGACTGCCCAGCTGGCAGCCAGACGAGCCAAAATTAGGATTTTAGGCTTGACTGTTTATTATTCAACGCAGGTTCACATTTCTTTTGTCACATTATTTTCATCTGTACACCTTTCAATATTGTCATTTTCTTTTTACTAGTTTCATAATTTTTATGTGTTCAGTACAGCAACTGTTTATGAGCCACAGTGTTCCCATTCTGAATTTTTTACATTGTCTTACCACTACAGAGCCTGAAGAAATGCCTTAAATCTTTTTTGTTTGTGAAACCTTAAAAGAAAGTTGTCTACTAGTGGCTCCTCATCACAGGTCTCATAGGTCATTGAGTTGTGAGCAGTTACACCAAAGATGGATTTATCTTTTATTTATTAGCAACTAGACAAGCTGAAACTGTCCAGTATTTCACAGGGAAAAAACAATAATTTGAGAAATGTCATAAAAAAGAACATAATTTATTTTTCTCATTCCTTCTTATTATATTCCTTTTCTTATATCTCAGACCCCTCAGATTGATCTAGTGTTCCAGTGGGGGGTACAAACCCCTACAGGTTGGATTTGATTTAGAGCCATTATTCTGGTGCTGACATTTATCCAAATGTCGCAGTTTTAAAAATCGACAATTAGTAGTTCAGTTAAATACCATTCACTTAATCTAAATATTAATTAAATGCTGCGTGTCAAGATGTTTGTTAAATTTGCACTTCTTCAATTTTTGGTTTTGCACAAAATAGTCTTTATCCAACTCTTGAAATGTGCTGCCCATAATTCATTCTCCATTGTACTGTAATTTGTGTCATGTGTTGGTCCATCATCATTATTTCTTCATTTTTGCAGACTCATCGCCACCACATGCGTCTGTCACCACTCACTCCCTTCCCCCAGCTTTGTCTGAGGACAATGATGAGTTTAGTGACTTTCAGGGGCCTGTAGATGCCCCCCCATCCCTCCCTTCGTCCTCCTCCACTTCCTCCGCCTTCACCCTGTCCTCTCAGGCTCTCATCCAGCCTTCGTCCTCTGCTCCCAAGACAGGTTTCTCTCAGGACAATGACGAGTTTAGTGACTTTGTTCAGGGTCCTCTAAATGCTTTCCCTCCCACCAACTTCCACCTCTCCTCTCAGGCCCAAGTTCAGCCTTCACCCCCTTCCTCCTCCCTCCCTGCCTCTCTGTCCATTCCCACTGTCACCCAACACTCTGCTGTCAGCACCAACACCCAATCTACATTTCAAGGTAACTCTCCTTTTGCTTTGTTGACAACTCCCCTTCCATCCTCATAGTTTGTACTCAACCATTTAAACTTTAAATGAATCAAGGGGATCTTAAATCGTAATGCTGCGTTTGTTGCTGATGCTGAATATTTTCAGTGGCACGCCTGAATTTTGGCTTGGTTTTGCCCTGCGTTATATTGGGAAAGCATGCAGCCAGCCCAGCACATGAAATGGCCTCATTACCTTAACCTTTAAAGCTATCAGACGCTACTGACTAGCAAAACAAGGATGCAGAATCAATAAGAAACTCACCTTGCTTCATTATTAGAAAGTGAGAATGTTTTTTATTAGGTTTTAACAATATAGAAGCTGAGTTTGTGGTTTAATGGAAGACTGTCACACCTCTCGGATTAGCAGCTGCTCTGTAACAGCTCTCAGTCTCTAGACTATGAATGACAGGACAGAGAGATCACCTTCTGTCCAGAGAATACAACAGCTAGTCTTCCATCAAGTGTCATCCCCCAATCTGCTGAGACATTACTGACCTAGTTGTTTAGCATCTGGAATAAGCAGATTAGACGGTCTCAGGATCAAGTGCCTCTGACAGAAGAGAAGAATATATTTTGCAGCTTGATGTGGAAAATGAGCTGATTTTTCTTTTTCAGATAATGTAGACTCAATTGTTTGTTTTTAATTGTTGGTAAAGAAATTTGACATGGTGCATTGGTCCTCAAAAATGTACACGGTGGAAATACAGGATTAATACACCTCATGTCAAGTCCTCATATAGTGCAGAAAATACATCAACATAAAAATATAGGGGGTTATTCACTAAGCCTGTACTAAATTTTGCAGGACTGAATTTCTTCCATTTTGTGGGTATTTTCTTATGCTACTATGTTAATGAGCCAAGCTGCAGTTCTCTGCTGCTTTACTTGGAACGGTTGTCAATTATAGTGGTTGAAGAGAAGACACTTTTGGAACTTCAAGCATTTATTCATACTGCAAGATGCATACTGCTGTATGTGAGAAAATAATAGTTCAATGGCATATAATAGACATTGTCAGCTCAAAAAAACAGTTGTAAAAAATAATTGTGAGAAGTTTTTGGTATAACTTTTAAACTAATTTCTTGTTTATTTCTGTAAACAGATAAAATAATAATTTTAGGGCCTAAGTATTACTGGCTGCTTTCATGATATTGCATGATAATGTATTGCATGACAATTTAGTATTGCATGATAACTTGCTATAAGCCATTAAAAGTCAGGAAATATAAGAATTGTCATTCAACCGGATTTTACACCTGCATTTCCTAGACTATTTTTCACAACAGAAACGTATTAAAAACACAGGCCAAATGAACAGTTGTCATTGGAGCTACACAAATGATTAGTGAATATCCCCCTAACGACCCTATAGCAACAAGTGTAACTTTCAGTTTGGCTTCAAAGACATAGGAAACCAGTGTGTGTTATCAAGAAACCTGTTCCTCATTCACCCCTCTAGGCCCGTCCCTGGAAGAGAAGCTATTCTCTTCATGCGATCTTACTGCTGATAGGACAGCACAGGTTAGCTTTAAATCCAAGCAGAGTCTGGCTGCAATGGGTCCTAGAACTAAAGTGTCAGCCCAGTTTCACTCCAGCACTAAAGCGAGGAACTGGGCTGCGGCCCCTGAGGACTTGAGTTCTGTCTTCATCGCAGAAAAGCTACCTGAAGTCCCAGTGTCAGCACCCAGTGTCCCCTCATCAGCTGCTGACTCATCTCCTCAAACCAGTAGTAACAATGGTGAGAGAAGTGCCTGTTTATAAGACTTTATAGCTTCTTCTCTCCCTTGCTTTGCTGCACACAATCAAGGCAGTAGTTTTCCTTCTGTCCTGGAGAAATATTTTCACAAACTAACTCTGCACCTTTTGTATCAGCTTAATCTATTCTATCTCTTTGGGTCATAATTGGTTTATACCTGATTCTGGACTGATCATCATACTATTGTAGCCTATGAAATGAAAACCCATGACATTTTCTTCACCTCTGAGATTATTATGCAGTGGCAGTGTTTCAAGGTATCCTCTCCCGTGTCTTTACATCTTCTCCTAAGCCAAGCCTCTGCTCTTATTTCTGCCCGCTTTATACCTCTGTCACTTCAGGCCAATCTCGTTAAGATGGGACTTCTTATGTTGCTGCTCTGTGCACACATTGTGAAAATGCACTGTGATTGTTGGGTCCTGAGGTGATACCCGTTGACTCTATAAGCTGCTGTCTGTTCCCTCACTGTGTAACACCCTCTTGGAGAATGACCTTTGGCGCATGCTGACTGCTTTGGTTTAACAGGGATGCGCATGGATTGGCAGGTGCCACTGGGGCCCCAACATAATCCGAGGCTGATTGTGCATGCCACTTGGCTACTCCTTCTTGCTGTAATTATTTGTCTGTGTCCATGTCCTTTGTGTTATCAAGAGAAATATAGAGGCTCATCATGGAGATCGGGGTGATTCGTAATAAGATTAATTTACCCACCCAAGACTGATGGGAGTATTACGTGTAAAGTGGCCGCCTGAGTAAACAGATGCCTTGTGGATTCAGAAAGATGACTTGTTAGGGACTGAAAGTGAACCATAGCTTAAAAGTTAAGTTTAGTTAAATTGTTATTCTTAAATTAAATTAAGACTACTTAAATAAAGTAGTTTATTTTTTTTCTTACAAGGCCGAATCCTATCCCCTCTCCTTGAAGCTAGAAATGTCTCACAGACTGATTTATAGATGTCTGATGATTGTGATTCAGTGCAGGAGAGCATTGTGTCTAGCCAGAGCCTTCCAGACACCATGTGTATGATTTTGTTGAGTTTGATACAAGCAGGGCTCAGCTGCCAAGAGGTTTGGCAAATTGTGTGCCTGGGCGAGGCTTTTTCTCAAACAACTGTGTGTGTTTGTCTACTTGTGACAGCAGGCGTTGGTGTGTACCCACAACAAGAACATATAACACCTATGATTCCAGCCTGGGTTTACAATGACAGCCTCATCCCAGGTAAATATTTGTACATGAACATGTTCAGTATAATGTGTCAGATATTCATATTTTAGAGTACACTGTGTTTTGTAAAAAGATATGAAAGTTAATAAATCTCATCTTTTTCTTTTGAGAATTTAGTTTTTTCTATATATCTGGCATACATTAATTGTATTTTCTGTTTGTCTTTCCTTAGAAATGTTCAAGAAGGTTCTTGAATTTACCATGACTCCATCAGGGATAGACACAGCCAAGCTCTACCCTATACTAATGTCATCAGGTCTTCCCAGGGAAGCACTGGGGCAAATCTGGGCGTCAGCCAACCGCACAACTCCTGGCATGCTGACTAAGGAGGAGCTCTACACTGTACTTGCACTAATTGGCGTGGCACAGGTAAACACTTGAGACAAGACAAATTATCCCCTTAGAATGACTTCAATAATCATCTCCCATGGCTTCCACAGAGCCTCGCCATAAACTCCCACTAAAATTAATCTTAGCTAGAAATTGGAGCGAGACAGTCCTGTGAATCAGCCCAGGGCTTGTGAAGCATTGTAAGCCGAATATACTGCTGAGTCTCCGTCAGCCTTGTTTGGCAGGAGGCTTCTTATCATTCTTAGCCTGGGCCTGTCACCGTCACCTCTGGGAGGATGCAAATCTGCAGGCAGCTCACAAAACACTGCATGCCTCTGCTTCCATGCAAGGAACAATAAGACACCTATGGTGTGGAAAATATTCAAGAGCTTTAAAACATAAGCACAACCAGGTGAATAATTCGTTAGGGGTGTACGGTATACACGATATAGACTGTAGGAAGATAGGATTTTGGCTACGGTATCGATTTTGACTCCTGTAACTGGCAGAGCAGCTCCTACGTAATGACGCAATGCGTGTGGATCTGGCCTGCGAGGGAACTTTTACTGGCTAGAAGCCTCTGTAAAAAAGTAATTCCTGGCCATAGTGGCCGATGTTGACTGCTGTCCTCTCTCGCACCCCCCAGAACTGAGACTTGCTTACACGCTTACTGGAGGCGCACGCCCACAACGCTCCGTGGGCACTGTGCGCTCCAGCTATATCAACTTTGTATGCTTCTTCATTGCTCTTCTCTGTGCCTGTTGTTGTTCATGCAATAGTTTCAGTCTGGTTAAATCCATGGTTAAGTCCCCACCACAATGTTTCTTTGTACGAAAAACGAAAGGTTGACACAGAAAACTGGCAATTCAACAGTGACTGGACAGAGAAGTATTTGTTTATAACTGTCACTGTAAAGCCTGTTTACACTGCAATGACTGTATATCGGTGTTAAGCAAGCCCCCAAACCATAACAGTTCCTCTTCCAAATTTAACTGACTTCCTAACACACTCCTCAGCAAAAGCGAGTTTATAATTTTTATTCTTTCTGCTGATGAGAGGTTCTGTCAATGCAGAGTGGGCTTTCAGTCCAAAAAGTCTTAACCGTGAGACACTGTGTGCCAAGACAGATCTTTGCCCTGTTCAGCACTGAACTGGCGAGCAACTCCAGCCGCAGTGTTGAACCCATACCTCATTGAGAGTCTTTTCATAATCCTCTCCTCCATCCTTCTCGTGCACTTGTATTACGTGGATCAGTCTTTCCAAGGGACTTAAATTAATCTGTGTCTTCGTAAAGTTTCAATCTTCTTGAAAAACAACTAAAACAGAATTAAACAATCTGAAATTATTTCTTTAGTTTGTTGTGCTTGAAACCAATAAGTGATTTTTGATTTAACTGTGGACTGTTTCTGTTGGAGAACATTATTTGGACGTTTTGGACAATTATTTAAAAGACATTTTCTGATGCTGAGTGTAGCTCATTATGCAATACACTGATTTAAACTGAGTTTGCATTGTGGCTCTGATTATTAATCGTATATTTGGGATCCTTCTGTCTGGTAATTTTTAACGCCTTTTAACACTGATTAATTTATCCATGTGGGGATTGACCCTTCAATACAAACCTAACCATTAAATTGTCTGATTAAAAAACGACTGGCACGCTAAAAAAAAGAACATTCAGGCAATCTGCTACAGTGCGTTGGAAACATATGGTGAAAGAAGTATCCATCATGTTGCACTGCAGCTAGTAGTGATTGATAATGTTTTACAAGTTGGCTATGGAATAAAGTTTTTCCATGTAACCTATCCAGGAGTATGGTGACTACTGTTTCTGTGGTTTTGGATAACATATGTCTTTGATTTGGTCTTTTCTAATACTGTTTGCTGGGTTTATCATAGCAGAAGTAGCTAGCACTAGCTAATTATTATGATACATCTGATAATCATTGCACTGTCCTCATCAATGTGTTTTTAATAGTTTATGGACAGTAATTGAGCTGTGGAGAACAGAGGAATACAATATATATGGTATATATGATTATTTCTTGGTTGCGGTCTTATTATTGGATTTGTTGACAATAAGAAAAACATAAAATATCACTAGTCCTAATTTTTAAACCATTTTCCTGTGTTTCAGAGTGGCCTCCCAGCAATGAATGTTGAAATCCTCAGTCAGTTTCCTTCTCCCCCTGTGCCCAACCTGCCGGCCCTAGCTATGGCCATGGCCACCCACATGTCCCAGCACCAGCAGTCCATGATGACCAAGCCCCCGGTTTCCATGGCCATGCCCACACCAGCACCACCAGTCATGGCCATGACACCCGCAGCGCCGGTTCAAGCACCTTCCAACACTAACTTCACCGCCAATTTTCCTCCTTCACAGGTAACAAGGTCATGCCTTTTGTTCTGCATTTTCCTTTAGTGATCGTGATTCGCATCTTATTCACTAACGTGTTGTCGGTTCAGGGGACCAAAGCCGATGATGATGACTTCCAGGACTTCCAGGAGGCTCCAAAGGCAGGAGACCAGGCCTTCACTGAGTTCCAGGGGGAGTCAGGTGGAAGTTTCCCAACCAAAAGGTAATGGCTGTGAGTGCAGTGGAGACACTTGGTAGGCCTGTCTTAAAAAGCTGAAAATTGTCGTTGGTGATTTTCCCCATCCTATATGACCCCAATGTTGAGTTTACATAATGAGAAAAATATTAGTGTTTCCCCTAGGTTTAGGGCAAGGATCACAATTATACAAGAAATAATCAGAGCCACAATGCAAACTCCAAGCCAAACTCGGCATCAGAAAATGTCTTTTAAATAATTGTCCAAATAATGTTCTCCAACAGAAACAGTTCAAAGTTAAATCAAAAATCACTTTTCGGTTAAACAAAAAAAAGAAATCATTTCAGTTTGTTTAATTCTGTTATAGTTGTTTTTTGTAGGAGTGAATCATCTTCTCAAACTAAATAATAAAGGATCTCGGTTTTTCCTGTTAGGAATGGAGCCTCTTTCCATCTTTGAGCAAGTGAATCTCCAACGCTGTCAGAGTTTTCTAAAAATTGAAAAAGCGACCATGTAGAAACAAAATTTACCATTGTGTAAATAAGATAAATAATTGAAGGCTTTTTAGTTTGCTTGATAAAAAGACAAGGTATAGAGATGTTCTATAAGAAAGGGATCCTTATGACTTCTGTTGGGATCCGACGCTATTTAAGAAATACAATTAAATAAAATTAACTTTACTTTCAATGGGGACAGGGGGTGGTGTTGGGGGGGAAGGCGTCCCCCCTTATATAATGGTAGGGTAAACACTGTATATCTTCAGTGTTTGTTATTTCTCTCGCCTATGCCCTCTCACTGGTAGTAAATGTTTGCAGTGATGAAGGTCTAATATTCAGCCCTTGTTGATTATTTATAGCCGATTTATTCTACATATACATATTTGTGTCTTGCATCGTCTGTCTTGGAAACGGTCAGACACACTGTCTTAATATCTCTTATAACCTCCGTAGAATAGCAATGAGTTTGGGTCATCTCCTAATTAATTCATTTCATTGGACAGTAGATAAGCTCATCTCTTTTTACTACATTCCGAGAACTTCCTTTCACGGAGAGGAAGCTGAAAGGCAATTATCCGTTGAAGGACAAAGAGAAAGAATGATTGTTTCACATCTAAGTGGTATAGGCACTCTATCATTTCTTTTCCCCTGAAAACATTCACTCCTGACTGTTTCAGCAATGGAAGAAGAATCCCCCTCAGTCTGAGATTGCTGTCTAATTAAAGAAGCAGCTCAAAAACTCATGTTGGTTTGTCAACCTGAAACGGTACGCATAACTAACTGTCAGATGTGTTCCATGGAAAGGACTTTGAGGAAACTAATAGCTGGAAAGTGATCTTAACGATTTCCTTTAATGCTTGATTTTAGTATGTCAACCGATCTGCTACTTTTTCAGTGTAAAGTTAGATTTTTATACATGTTGAGCTTTGTTTTGTATCTCATAGGGGCATCAGAACATAATACATACTATGACAACATTCGCTTCCCTTTGTAGCCTTAAGATGAAGCTACTGGTAATAACCAGTTTCCAGTAGCTGTAGGGTGGGTGTCATCATGGCAAAATGTGGTCCCGAAGGGAGTTACTGTAACGGGAACTACTACAGAGGCGGTTTTGAGTACTTTTCTATGTCTGTGTGCTGCCAGTTTTTATCACCGCAAATCATCACAACCATGCAAAGATGCAGTCAAGAACCGTGACAGGTGTGTCGTTGAAAATGTAGATCAATTTCAAAGATGGGTGTGGTCCGAATAAGTGCACGGAAATTAGGGGAGTGGGAAGTAGGGAAGGGGCCTTTTTTAAGTATTTCCATGAATAAAGCAAAGTCATAGATTATCATAGAGTGAAGCGCCATCAGCTTCCATCCGCATTGTCACCATAATGGTTAACGCTACGCAGGATAAAAATCTTTAAACAAACTCGCTCGCCAAACTTTTCCAGCCCAGGGCAAATGTTTAATCAGCATTTGGGGATTAATCTCTGCCGTTGAACCTCATTCTTCCTGACGTCTCACCATAGCTCTTGTGTCCCTGCAGTGCGCCTGCCATGCTGACTCCTGTGTCTGGTTCCTCGTCCACCTCTGTAACATCCTCTGATAAGTATGCTGTCTTCAAGCAGCTGTCTGTGGATCAGCCTGCAGAGCCTACACCCCCTGCCTCAGGTACATTCGATACCTCACATAGGGTGTGAGAACTTCAAGAATATTATCTGCTCTCCATGAAATGCTGTAGCCAGATAAACCCTGGGAGGAAAAGATAAAGTAGATCAGGGAGGGAAACCAAATATGATCTCAAGTTGTTTAAACCAACTTGGTTTCACAGTTAATGTTTCATCTCTCATATATGTTTCCACACATTTTACAGTGACACCGCTGACGAATAGTGCAAACACTGTTTCTCAAATTAATTAACTAATTAACTAATATATTATCCTTTACTATTCACCTCCATCCAGTATTTTTTTAACTTTAAAAAAAATACTGATCCCTGAAATTGCTGGCGTAAAATCATCCCAGGGTCTTTTTCAGCAAAATGCACTCATCAAATAAAAATAAACTCCAGGTTCAAGTTTGGTGTTATTTTGAGCAGTATTAGTGGTTAAAAAAGCCATTTTAATGCGTTCACCGTGCTGCCCGAGGTAATCCGTGTTTAGGCTGCATTCGACCGTTAGCTACTCAGGGATATCTCAGTTAATACTTGTTACACGAAAAGAATTGTCTCTATGGCTTATTTGATGTGTGTATTTGCTGAAAAAGACCCTGGGATGATTTTATGCCGGAATTTCACTTTAATGTTACCTATGGCAACTTGAAGCCAGCTTTAATAGTAATGCAGTGGAAACATTTCCAAAGCAGTTTTAAAGAGTGCACCTGCATTCATGGAAACGTCTTATAAACTCAGTGATCCTTGGACAAAACATACAGTACTAGTTTTCCATTGCAAACTGCATAAAGACAAGACCTGGTTACCGTTTTAAAATGTGTTCTATTTTACAGTATGTTCATACTTATACCCTGTCTTTTTTATGTGCTTTGATACAGATACGGGAGACAAATACAGTGTGTTCAGACAGCTTGAGCCACCTGCTGACAAGAAACCAGTCGGTAAGAAACTCCTTTACATTCAAGTGCCTTTCTGTCGCAAAAAAACAACAAAAAAAACAACAACAAAAATCTCTGGTTTTTAGGATACATTTCTGAGTAATCCTGAGACAAATTTCTTTGACCTCTTTGCCAAATGACAGAGATGACCTTATGGGCTCTGAGATGGTCCCTAGTGTGTGATTCCCTCTAATTAAGCATTGTATTATAACTTAGGTAAAGTTGTCGGGTCAATACAATGCCGTATTTTAATGCCATTTTTTACACTGTATCTTGTTTTGCAAGCCTGCAGTGTTTATACCAGTGTGTTTCCCGTCCCTGTTTTATTAGAACAGTTTCCGATGGGGACAGCTCTTACAACTCCAGTAAGTCATGCTTTGCGGTGACCTTTCCTTGGCATTGTCAGGCTCCATCTCCTTAATGAGCCCATTAGTTATCTCTTTTCCACTATACACCAGCAGTGTGAACAGATTCTCGGTTTCAGTCCATGCATATATTATACCGCAGTGGATTAACAACCGCTGAAACTCAAGAATGCATTCTGACTTTTTTTCTTTGTGGTTTATACCAGCAGCTTGTTTCAAAAGATTTGAGACAAAAATATTCTGTTGCTAAAATGTTTTTGCTGCTCTTTTTAAAGCATATATGGAGTTTTCTCATTGCAAATAAACATCCATCTTAACTGGTAATTTCAGTTTCTATTGAATTTTAATTAATTCATCAACAAAAATGTGAAACAGCCCACAGTATATAATGTTTCTCGAGTCAAAACAGTTACGACTACTTAAAATTTCTGAATCACATTTTCTTATCACATATTCTATAAAATATGTAGTGACCTAATCTTTACCATTCAGTATTAACGCTTTATTATATGGTATAAAAACTAATATTAACGCAAATTTATGGTTACATTATTTGACATTAACACACAAATCTAGCCAGATGTAACTAGTAAAAAATTTAATTAACACGTATTCCTGATGGTAATAGACTACTGTATCTTTCCTATTCTTCTTAATTTTAAAATACACGTGACACTTGTTTCTAAAAACTGAAAAACAAAAATGCTGCAGAACCATTTGCAGGAAGTTTACCTCTATGACTTCACTGGAAGAAATTTTCACTTAGAAAGTGGAGGGATTTTAAGACATAAGGATACAAAATCACTTAAGATGGACATTTTTTCAGAATTGCTTTATCATGTTCTGTTCCAGTGTGAACAGTTCTTTGCATGGTAGTGCGGATGTATATGTCTTTTAGATGACGTCTTTTTTGTGCAGTGATGTGTGCCGTTGATTTTACACTCTGTTCATCAGAAGGCTGTTGGATCATAACTAATCCAGCCGTTTCCTTTCTTGTAGGATGCAAAATTACAGAATCATGGCCGGTGCAGCTGTCAGTTTCCCTTGATACATATTTTTTAATAATCTTAAATTGTTCTCTTTGGTTTGCAGGGGAAGGATTTGCAGATTTCAAGTCTGTCAGCACTGATGATGGCTTCACAGACTTTAAAACCGCCGACAGCATCTCTCCACTAGACCCTTCAGAACAATCCAAGATCTTTCAGCCTGCCTTTCCTTCTGCTTTCCCAACTTCTCAGTCTCTACAACAACTACCGCAGCAGCAACAGCCATCAGTGTCTCTTTCTCATCCCAAAAATCCTCTCAACATGGCTGACCTGGACCTTTTCTCTTCTATAGCTCCCTCTGCTCCTGCCCCCAATGAGACAAAACCCAGCCCGTTCCCCTCAGTGTCTGTGCCCCCCTCTCTAGTGCTCCTACCAGGTGGAGCTAAACCTCCAGGTGCAGGCGCAGAGGATTTTGGTGATTTTGCCCTCTTTGGCTCATCCTCTGATGCAGCTCAAGCTTCAGCTGCAGGAGGAGCTGTGGCAGCACCGCAGGACGACTTTGCAGACTTCATGGCGTTTGGTACTTCTGGTGGGGAACCTAAAGGCGAGAGCAGCAGCGTAGGGGTCCAAGGGGAGACTTCCACTCAACTGCGGCCTCAGCAGAGCTCAGACAAGTACGACGTATTCAAACAGCTGTCTCTTGAGGGAGGCCTTGCCTACGATGATGCTAAGGAGAGTGGTGGTGGCTCTTTCTCGTCTCTCAAGAGTGACACGGATGACTTTGCCGACTTTCAGTCTTCAAAGTTCTGCACAGCGCTCGGGGCCTCGGAAAAGACTCTGGTGGACAAGGTGGCTGCTTTCAAACAGGCCAAAGAGGACTCCACCTCTGTCAAGTCCCTTGACCTCCCATCCATCGGGGGGAGCAGTGTAGGAAAGGACGACTCCGAGGACGCACTCTCAGTGCAGCTGGACATGAAGCTCTCGGACATGGGCGGAGACCTGAAACATGTGATGTCGGACAGCTCTCTGGATTTGCCGGGTCTCTCAGCCCACCAGCCCCCCGCTACAGGTGAGGAACTAGTGCGATTGCTCTGGTGAGGCCCCGTCCACACAGTATTAATTCCCAAGGCCAGCAGTGGCCTCTCATCCTCAGTGCCCACTTGTGACCCTCAAACAGGGGGTCAAAGGGCAAGTAATAAGGTCCTAAATTAATTGAATATGCTCAATTACTGAACACAGACGTAACACTACACGGATAACATATCAGATAAGATACATCATATCTTTAATTCTACATTTCATCATCTCATCTCAGCTTATTTATTTACGTTTTTTTATTTAAAACCTTAGTTCTTTCCCCCCTTTCCTTTTTATCTCTCTCCCCCTCCCCCCCATACATATATTCTAATTGTAATGACAGAAAGGTCCTGGCCCATAATTCTATTTATTTACAAATGACGAGTGCCTGGTTCTGATGTATTGGCAGTCATAGTTTATAGACGAGGTCCCCGGCTGCTGTCTGTTTGACTCGGATAAGCTGTCTGTTTGTTTTTTCCACGCTGCAGCGGCAGACATCGCACTTCCCTTCAGTGTCTCCGCAGGTCAAACTCTGTCTCTGTCTGTCTGTCTGTCTGTCTATCTGTCTGTCTGTCTGTCCGTCTATCTGTCTGCGCGTGTGTGTGTGTGCGCACGCATGTGTGTGTCATGCAACGCAAACACAGAGGTTGAATTGAATACAGACAACCCTCTTGTTTATTCTAATCACAGGTTTCGTACAATAGGCTTCAGTTTACCAAAGGCATTATCTGTAAGCCATTATTCACCTTTTTAACTGTTGACATTTGGGTTGTGGGTGATATATTTTTGATTAGCTGAAAATGGATTGTTTCCTTCAATAGAAAACAGGAAAGAAGCTATTTTGAAATAGGGCAACAGTGAATTGTGTCAGAACAGCAGCTGGGATGGTAGGTGCATCATAGCTGGATGCAATACAATTTCCACGCCAGAATGTCTGAGTGAGAGTGTGTGCTTTTTGCATCTTTGTGAACGTCGGTTATTATATTACCCTGCAGTATTTCAGACTTACCCTGCAGTATTATTTGGATCCCTCTTATTATGGGATGTTTCCTTATCAGTGTGTCTGCTTTTTCTCCCCTACCTAACATCCATGAAAGTGGAGTTAAAGTTTACATAAAAATAACTTGTCATTTGGTCATTCATTAAAAGGAAATCAACCCAGTTTTGGTAATAATCAGGTAATGTTCATGTCAGCGCTCCCTCTCCTCCTCCTCTTCTCCAGTGCTCATCATTAGTTCATCTAGCATATTACCTTCCATGTCATGGCTCATGTTTCACAGCAAACATTCAAGACCATTTCTTAATTTAACTGGAGACTGCATGTGACCGTTGATAGTGGAAATCCTTGCAACACAAAACATTTACATTTTTAAACGCTTTTGTGCAGGTTACTCATGCATTCAATTTTCTGCACTGACAGCTTTCAGATATCAACATACTGGTTCGATCACTTAAAACACACGTATACCATTTGATTTCATCTAAGGAATTGATACATTTTCATAAATGTAAACATCCCCATTGCCTTATTTCAGTTTTTGTACAGTGGTCAAACCAAAACTGGACCCTCTGTACTGACAGTAAGATGATGTGTTCAAACAAACAGTCCATGAAGCTGCAGCAAAACGGTCACTGTTGATAAAAGTGCGCAGTTTAACATCGATACATTCCTAATAAGCTTTTACACTACTGTAACAGCTGCTCCACCTTTTCCTTTCACCCTTATTTATCCGATGTTCTTGTTCTCAGAGAGCTCGGGAACTAACCTGTTGTCAAAGTGTAGCAGGCCGAGCAGTTTGAGCACCTCACCATGCTTTGCATTGTGTTTCTGGACATGTACGTAATCCTAAAGAGACAGTATTTCTTTTTGTGAGGTTCCTTCTGAGGAATCAGATTTTAGTTTTTTATTTATTAATTTACCGTTATCTGTGGTACTGCAGCATGAATAATCATGTGTGGCTCTACGGTCTGGCTCTCTGAGAACATAATGACGTTAGAATTACCCTTCCTGCCTTGCTTTTTGCTGCAGTGCGCCTACCTTTTCAATTTGTGAAATTGACAAGAACATAATACAAGATACCATTTTATGCATAACAGTATTGCAAGTTGATGTTTTTATCAAAGGAAGAAATGTATACATACAGATTTGATAGTGTATTTTTATTACAGGAATATGATCTCTGATTATGAAAGACTCCTTAATCTTAATGTGATTTGCCAACTATGTCATTTAAATGTAGCCTTCAGTATTAAGTAAGATTAAAATATTTTAGGTTAACATTCCAAACTAAACATTGTTGTCTTGAGTAATAATGACGTGCTGTTATTTAGGGGGGCATAATAGTTTGCGCACATTAGCCTGCTTTGACAAACAATCACTGTAGCAAGAGAAAAGGGATACTGTCTCTTTAATTCTGTTTCTGCATCTGTGATTGGTTGTAATTGAGGCCCTTTCTGGGATGTCAGGTGTAAGGATGGCCCTCTTTGTTTTCTGTAACCCTTTGAGTGCTTGAACAAGATCACTTCATGTTTTTACATGCAGATATTGTGATCGTCCTTGATTCTGCTATTCGAATAAAAGACTAAAATTGTATCCTTATAATTGTAAATGCATAAAAATGGCAGCCTCTTAAATTGTGGCTTTTAAGTCCTTACTGCTCCTAAAGAGCTGTATACAGTGATTCCAGACGAGCATTGATTTTTCGGGACACTCTACCAATTTTTCCCCTCAGGTCCTCAAAGGGTTAATGCTTCCTGCCTTTAGCTTGTTCTTTATCTTTATCTTTTTAACATGGCTTTTCAAGTGTTCTGTACTCATATATTTTCCAAAACACCTGTTTCTTTACATCCTAATGGTAAAACAAAAATTTGTAATTTCCCCAGAATTACTGATTTGAGTCTGTGAATGTGCCTTCTCATTCTGGTTCCTGCTTCTATATCCTCGGATTATCTTTGTTTAACTTCTCCGTGTTTGTTTTCTGCCTTTTTCCCCCTGACTCTGCATGACCTTGTATTCTAAATGACTGAAATCTAATTTTACAAGTGTTAGTTTGACAAACCTCTTGTAATGATAGACCTCTTTCACAGTACTTTGTGACCTTTCTCTCTTTCTCTCTACTCATGTTGTCGTAATAAATATTACTGTTGGTATTGCTGAAATGCGTACCGTCTTATTTTCTCCTTCCTTTTTCTTGACAAGCCGTAAAGTGATCTAATGACACAAGGCTTATAGCAGTTAGGTCCTTGTCAATTTCACAAATTGCTTTTTGTACCTGAGGGTTCTGTGATGCAAAATAGGAAGGGTTCAACAAAGTGTGTGCGTGTGTGTGTGCATGTGCGTGTGCGTGTGCGTGTGCGTGCGCGTGTGTGTGTGTGTGTGTGTGTAACTGAGAGGGAGACCTGAATACTTAAATGTGTGCAAGAAAGAATAACAGGACATAAAGAATGACAGGACAGATCTTTTGTTGAAGTCGTTCTCAAATAACAATATCCTTCAGGTTGCATTTAGTATAAAGATATCAACTCTGATATTGTTAGGGAAGATGTTGTTAGTATTCCTTGTGTTTCAGTAAAATGACGGCAATCATTTTCTTCTCGTAAACATGATTCAGCTCAGACATCAAAACAACTTTGTGAGATAATGTATTAAACAGAACTCTGAAAAATGTGGATGAAGGGATGTATTACTTTTGCAAAACAATAATTAGTCAGGCACTAGTATAATTATGAAGAATTCGGCATCGTAAATGTTCTGAATTACAGCGTCACATGATTGCCTGTGTATTGCAGAATCTGTTTTCACATCTTTAAAGTGCAATATATATGAAGGGGGTCCTCTCATTCTTGCCACTATTGAGAATGCAGCAGAGATGATTTTATTTTAGTTTTTGAGTTTCATTCCCAATCCCGTGATCACCGCAAACAAAATTTCATTGAACTCCCTTTTATGGAATGGAAGCAGAAATGTCAGAGAGAGAAATCAAAACCTGGGCAATTAAAACTGTCTGCAGGGCCAAATGACACTAGGAAATATAAGTGAGGAAAAGAGATTTCACTTCAACCGTAGATAAGTGACATACTGATGATCCGACAGATATCTCATTCCTTCATTCAGGCTCATTAATCTCCTATCATGACAGCGTCTGTGCTATCCTGGGAACCACCGGTATGTCTGTGTTGTCATTACAGAAGGAGACGACATGAAATTTGACCCCTTTGGAACGTCTGCCCTCAGCACCCTGGCTAGCTATGACTGGTCAGACCGGGAGGAATGTGTGCCTGGTGAGGTCAGAAAGTCGCAGGGCTTTGAAGGACCTCCCCTTCCATCTTTAGTGCCAGCACAGAGGAAGGAACTGACCTTTGGCAGCACCGAGAACATCGCAAGCGGCTCCGTTGGAAAAATCACAACCTCCTTCCCCACTGAGGACAGCTCATCCACAGATGAGAAGTTTGAAGCTTTTGCTGATTTTGGCTCCGGCGACCAGGGAGGTGTCGATGATGAGGACGACTTTGGAGACTTTGCAAGTACTGTTTCGGAAAAGTCCGATTCTCCCGCCGCCACCGCTGAGGGCAGCTCAGAGGGAAACCAAAGTGAGGCCTCTGATGAGTTTGGAGCCTTCCATGGGGACAAGCCTAAGTTTGGCAAGTCAGACTTCCTCAAAGCAAGCGCGCAGACCAAAGTCAAGTCAAGTGAGGAGATGATCAAGAACGAACTGGCGACCTTTGACTTGTCTGTTCAAGGTGAGTCACAATTGTCATGTTGAATCTAATGTGTGATAGAAATAACAATTTGTTTCACCATTCACTTATATTTCTTTGATTTGCAATTTTTACTATTTTTCACGAAAATAATTAGCAGGTAAAGAAAATGAAGCCCTGAAATCAGTTGTTTAGAAAATGTATTTAACATATTAAAAGCCTCATACCACAGTTTACTAGAGCCAATGATGATGTTTTCTAATTGGTTTGTCCAGAATCCAAAATTATACAGTGATGTTAAACAGAGAAAATCAGCAGATTCTAACATTTACTTTACTGTCTGTGGATTAACTAATCACTTAATTAACGCATTTGTTCCAGCTCTATAAAGGGATTTAATATTAAAATTGTGGCCAGACATTAAATGTTTTTCATTAAGACTTTGACTCCACTGGCAAAATCTAAACCCTTGGCCCTAAAATGGTGCAACAACACTCTGCTCAAGCATCTTCTCCCACCCCATTCCCACGTTAGGCCCATCAGATCTGTAATAAAGCTGTCAGACATTAGATGGCAGTGTTGAGATGACAACTCTGCACTAGTAGCAGTGACTGGTGAGATAGATTAGCAGAGGCCAACAAATCCATGAGCACAAATTAACCATATCCACTGCAAGGCTGTTTGTTTTTTAACTGCTGTTTGCTGGTGTCATGTACCACAAATAATTTATCAGCATTTTCCTGCACTGTGATAAAAGCCCATTTGCCCCAGAGATTTATCTCCCTGTGCTGGATTGTATTTATGGGAGAAAGAGAGCTTTGCTTTCTCCTCTTCGCCCAGTATAACAGTAATCTGATCATGGTGGAGCTTCTGCGTTGTAGGGAGGATGACGCATGTCTCTGCGGGTGGTGGAGGAGTTCAGGGAGAGGGGTAGATTACCTGTGTCCGGACAACACTCATTCTCCCTCACACACACCTACACACTACCTGCCAGCCCCACTGGAATAGCCTATATTTGTTGTGGTACCCTGCCAGGATTTGTCCACCGCTATGAATAATTCATATCTGCATATTTGTGCCTCTGTTTTTTTGTACGTAATTATGTTTGTCACAAATTAAGTATTTACTCATGCTGTCCTTGCCCGGGAGGAATTAGCCACAACAGAATAGAAGCATAATGATTGCAAACAAACAGGTGCATATCTCAAAATGAGTCCTCGACATGGGTGGCTGAACTGAAAAGGCAAAAAGGTTTATATGTTTTTGTGGTTCTCGCTTTGCCTCAGGCTCCCACAAACGCAGTCACAGTTTAGGGGACAAGGAGATTAGGCGTTCACCCCCTTCTCCAGCTCCAGAGCAGCCCTTCAGAGACCGATCCAACACTCTGAGCGAAAAACCGGCCCTGCCTGTCATCAGGGACAAGTACAAGGATCTAACTGGGGAGGTGGAGGTGAGGACGGCGTGGCGTTGACTGCACCACATGTTAGCGCTGTTATCAACCACCAGATTCTAACACAATACTCAGGACTGTGAAAGGCTACAGAATACAGACATTTTCCTCAGTTCATTTGACATTATTTTGTGCTCTGTTGTTGCAGGAGAGCGAGCGCTACGCATACGAGTGGCAAAGGTGTCTGGAAAGTGCTCTGGAGGTTTGTATTTGTTTGTGTCCTGACCTTATCCCTTGGCGAGACTTAATTGTGAGAGTGACAATACACACGTAGTCGAATAATTAAGATAACCAAAAGGCACTGAAAGGATTTACAACCTGAGGGCATTTTTATTATCAAACACATTTTTTTGGAGATTTAATTTTGTTCCCCCCATGCAAACACATTTTTATGACTTAGATTTAAAACGATTTTAAAGTGTCCTTTAAAAAGTCTCTGCACACATGATTAGTGACAGGTGCATCAGAGGGAAACTTTATTTGAATAAAAATGACAGAAATCCTCACTGAAATATTTATTATTGATGTTTCGGTGTGTTCAGCTTTATAACAGACTGAAACAGCTTACATTTGAAAGTTTTTTTTTTAAAGATAGAACACCACAAATAATGATGGTGCCAATCCCAGTAAAAGTGTCTCTTGGCCAAAAACTAGTATGTGTCAAATCAAACCTTGTGGTTATTTTTTCAGCAGAGCATTTAAAAAAAACTTAAAACAACCGGTGAAGACATTTATTTTTTGGGAAGAGGTTAGAATTGTGATGAAAATGTATATATGTATACAGTTTGTATGTCATAACGTTGGCTTCTGTCTTCCCACAATAAGGTCATCACCAAAGCTAACAACATCCTAAATGGCATCAGCAGCTCCTCCGTCTGCACCGAGGTCATCCAGTCTGCTCAGGGCATGGAGTACCTGCTGGGTGAGGAATCACAAGCCACACATGCTCCTGCACATACACCGCCATAAACAAGCCAGGTCTAGCTGTATAGTGTGAAAAAAGGCTGTTAAAGAACCCCGTGTGTGGCCTTACACCCTCTGAAGGATAGAGAGGACAAGATTAAAACAAGCTCTGGTGTGACGGCTTATCTCTGTCCGGTCTGACAAGGTCCTGCTCCCTTATTGTGCGTCTCTGCTTTTAATGAGCTCCGAGTGGCATACATGTCGCAGTGAGGGACTGAATACTGTGAAAACCTCCCTTGAAAATGGCACAAAAGGAGCAACAAAACATGTTTTTTGTGATAAGTGTGCGTGTGTATTTTCTCTGACAGGCGTGGTGGAAGTGTACCGCGTCACCAGGCGCGTGGAGCTGGGCATCAAGGCGACAGCCGTGTGCTCAGAGAAGCTGCAACAGCTGCTGAAGGACATCAGCCGCGTGTGGAACAACCTTATGGGCTTCATGTCGCTGGCCAAGCTCGCTGTAAGATGCTCAAAAAACATATATGTATATATTCCAGAGCACAGGGCAGTTATACCATTAAATACCCAAACAGAAAAAAGGTGCTGAAGCTGCTTTCACTGCCTTCTTTTATAAACCAGACATTAAACTTTTCTGTTGTAGGTACACGTATACCCGAAAGTAGAGCACTGTGGGTCAATTCACAATAGGAAGGCTGCTAATTACATGATGAAATGTTAGCAAATCCAATATTGTTGGTCCATTAGCTTAACATCAATGATTCATCGATTTGGTTGCGATGTAGCTGGAGCCTTTCGTTAGGTCAGTGTTCAGATCAAACGGGATGATAAGGACTGTATAGATTAATTTATCCAGCTGTCTGCTGCCGTCTCTAAAAAGGTGGACTGTCCTCATCCACAGAGCCAGCAGAGGAGCAATATTGTTTTTCACACTGCAGCAGATAACACACACTATCGCGAGGAGGGAGAGAAAACAAAACGGAACTAATGTTTAATTTAAGCATGCGGGAAAGCTTTTTTTCCCTTGAAAGATGTATTGGTATTGTTTGTTTAACTCCACAATAGCTGAAGACAAGCAGTCTTTATGAAAAGTTGATGGTGCTCAGAGATGTTTAATGTATGCAGACTTGTCGCTGCAGTTATTATAATAATAGAAAGGACCACTTTTTGCCCTGCAGCAGGAAGTAAATTTGTGTGTGTTTGTGTGTGTTTGTGTGTGCGTAGCCTGATGAAAGCTCCCTAGATTTCTCCTCCTGTATTCTGAGGCACGGCATCAAGAATGCCAAGGAGTTGGCTTGCGGGGTGTGTCTGCTCAACGTTGATGCTCGCAGCAAGGTTTGTGCGCACACACACACACACGCACACAGAATAACTGAAAACTTTTTTACATAAATGTTCATACACAGCAGATAACAACTGACATTTCTTTGACTTTGAAACATTTTGCAGAACAAAGAAGAAAGCACTATTGGACGTCTGTTTAAACGAGTATGAGACATTTAACTGTCAACCAAATCTCATTCCACTCTTTCCCACTGGGGGCCTCGGGGGGCCTATTCTTCTCTTACTGCCAAGCCCTGCAGGGGGCTAAAGTGACAGGATTCACTTTTCTCCACTACTCTTATAGATGAACAACAGTTGTCTCCATGGACACACACTGTAGCAGATACAGACATTCAGACAAAATTACACTTCAATTGGCCGATCGCTAAGCCCCAACCCTCTTAGTTACTGTTGCTATGCCTGTCAAGCCACATATGCAGTCTGTAATGACTGAGTTGGAGTGTAAACTTCTCTTACTTTAATAAATAGCAGGAAAGAGGATATGCTGGTCGTTTTAATGTAACCTGTAACTCCACAAAATAAGGAAGTCAGTTAATTATAAGCTCCTTGACTTTTGAATTAACACTTGGTTGCTGACTTTACTGTAGGCAGTGAGCTAATTAGGCGGACATACTAATGACTACTACTACTAATGCCTACTTTAAGGGAGATGAACACACTTTACTTTGGCTCTTTTGTTTTTGAAAAAAAGACACCCCCCTCCAAACCCTTATAATGCCGGTTTCCCTCGTAATGGAGCCCCATACATACTGATTCATCATGTGAAGAAACCCAGTGCTTGACAGGCCTGACATGCCTAGTTACAGTTGCTAAGCCATATTGGACAATCAACAGATTATTTCCTTACAACTATTCAGATGAGGGGTTTAACAATCAGTCCCAACTTTTATACTGAAAAAGACTTAAAAAGCCAGGTCTCAGGATAATAATGTGCACTTGAAATAAGTGAGAGTGGAGAGTTGTCACTTTGGCACCTCAGGGTGGGTTCTTGCACTCTGGGATTGGTTCTTCAAGGTCACTGAGGTCGTCACTTTGTCTTGGAAGGGTTTCATTTTCTTATTCTGTCGCCTCGGTAACTGCTCAGCTCGCCACTTACAGCTAACAACCATAAGTGTTTCGGATAAGTGTTCAGTTACTTACACCGGCAAGGGGTGCAATGCGCAGAATTGCTATATGTCGCCTACAGTGTCTGTGCCATAATCGACTTGGGCCATTAATGGTATTCTCGGACCCTGCGGTTTAGAGGACAGGATGGTGTCTTTAATTGTTTCTCGTGTTCCTTCTGCTGCTCAGCCAGAAACAGATGGATGGTCCAGGCAAGATACGGCTGAGTGAGAGGCATCTAGGATGCGAGCAGATGTGGTTTACACATTAGTCAGAAGCAGGGAGTATAGCTGACAATAGACCTGCACACACACTCTCTCACCTCTCACTCTGATGTGCATAGAGGCAGGCTGAAATTAATGCAGTTTTATTTTGTCTCTGTGCCACTAGCATGAGATTAATAACCCATCTTTTAATTGCATTTTTAGCAGAGCCACACTGGTAAGAAGGAATAAAAGCCAAGTGGAGAATAGCAACCCCTCAGAGGATAATCAAGTGAAAGAACAGCTTTGGCTACAGCAGAGAGCGCTCATTGTAGCATTGTCCTGTAGTGAAGAGGTACTGATTTGTTTTTTAACCAAAGGTGCTGAAGGGAGGAGATCTTGATGTGGCATCAAAGAAATGTGACAGCAGATGAGCTTAATGGCTCGTGCTTATATCATGCTGTAAATTTGAGTCTTTCAAAAGATTCCGTAAAAAGGTTTTGACACAAATGGAGCCAAAAATCATTTTCACTCTCACATTCAGTGAGAATGTCAGTCTCACCTTGTTGGTATGGGGCCGATTATTTTGGTATCAGTTGTGTTGTCTCTTTTTCTTCTTGAGGCCAGGAGGCAGAGATGAGCAACCTGCAGCATCTTCATCTCATCTCAGTTTGTCACTCAAGGGCAGCAGCCGTTATGTTTTATCATAAGTGATACTTTTCAGCTAATGATGCTTCAGCGCTTCTGCTAAATGATAAATGCTAATTTGAGCAATTACAGGGAGAAGCACTGGAAAGGATTTCTAAGTTGAATAATTTAGCATTTCTGGCTATTGATATTAATGCAGGTTTCTGAAGTGCCTCAAGGATTTGGATTGATTGTTCTGTGTAGATTTTACTTGAGGAAGTATGACAGCAGTGCTGACAGAAGTTTGGATTCCAGCTTTGTCAGTTTATTTCCCCAAATGATCCCATCTCCTCACAATTGTGATTTTTTTTGGTGGCCTGTCAGTATCAGCTTGCTGTATTGTGCCTCAGGTTAGCAGGGTTCCTACACACTTAAATAAATTACCACCAGGCCTGAAATTGACAAAACATCTCTCTGGAAAGAACAAAGAAGAACACAACATTTATTTGTAGATTTTCTGGCTATTTTTCCCAGTAAAGAATATTTCACCAGATAAAGGATAGTCTATTTGAATATGGTATTCAGTGTGAAATTGGTTATGACACAGGCTTTGGGGGAAAAAAAACACCATTAAAACCACCCCTTCTGTTCAGCCTCCACACTGGAAGTGACAGTGCTGTGTATAGTAACATGAGCTAATCAAACCAAGCAGGGATGACTTGCTAACTTGGGATTTAAATCATCCATGATGTATTCCATTTTAATCAGAAACAATACACAATTCAAAAACACAGAATGCTGTAAACATGGAATCAAACGTGGCTCAACATCAGTCTGTGTAGACATAGGTGTTCGGTCTTAAGCAGTTCTGAAATGCAAGAATGTAATGGAAATTAATTAAAAGTAAAACTGCTTTGACAGCTAAGATGCCCAGTTTGTTGTTGGAGCAGCTGAAAACAGCAGCAGAAAACCAGACATCTGGCCGACTGTTTAACAGGACTCGGTTGTGTTGAAGTTGAAGTTAACCTTTATGTAAAAGGCATTTCATGACCATGTATTCGACATAAAACTGGTTCTGTAGGATCTGCTGGAGAGATTTATTTGGCAAAAGCGTTTTAAAACTGGACAAACATCACAGTGTTAACAAGCAGAGCTTTACAAGAGAAGTGCTATGGCACTATACATCTGAGACAGGCCTAGCTAAGATAGACTGCGCTGATCTGCTACTGTGAGCATACTCAACACTGACTCAAACCTTCAGTCAATATTTCAGATCAATCAAGGCCAAATCTCTTGAATTCTGAGATGGAAAATGTGTCGGAGCCCTGAGAGATAGAAACTTGCATTCTTTCATGTGTTCACTCACAAATAAACCTGGGAAATGAAGCTCTATTCTGGTGAAACAGCTGATCTGAATGTTTGCTTGCTGCTTATTCTGTGTTTTCTTTGCTCTGGGCATTGCATGAACATGCTGACTCCTCTTGTGCTTACAGGCATTGACTAAAGACAATAACAAGAGGTTAAGGGTAAATATGCCTCATTTATTTTTTAATTCTTATAGAGTAGAAGTAAAGATAGTAGATTCTGGGTAGTTTTTAATCATATCTAACCTGTAGTGGCTCAGTCTAAGACCCTAATCTTTACACACAGCTATGAAGGTTAGCTATGAGTTATAGTTAGAATTTTATTTGACCAGCTCAAAAGCATCTCATTCATGTTTCAGAGGAGTTACTGACTGTCTAAAAGGCTTAATAATACACCGCTTGCTTATAGTTAAAACAGACTAAATTGGCCCCGTTCACTGCCACACAGGTGAAGTCAGAAGAAGTCAGGAATGCGCGAGGGTGAAGGGAAAAGTGCAGGCTTGAAATGGAAAGGCTCTGCAGTGACAGGAGGAGGCATTACAGCGCGTCTTTGTGTGACCAGCCTCTCATTTGGCATTTTCCAGCTTTGGCAGCCGTAAGTGCAGGTTTGATGTCGTAGGCCAGGGCACAAAAGAGCTCCGAAAAGAAAATCGCTCTGCTTATGAAATGTGAGTGTGCGAGAGAAGAAAAAAAGAGTGTAAATGTGCCATTCAGTTTGCGTGAGAAAGCCCTTCATCCAGCAGGAGCATCTGCGCTCCTGACTGCATTCAGGCAGGTGGAGATGACTTAATGGTGGTGCGCTGTGGTGGTGTATTTTGTATGCAGTTGTTGCTTTCTGCATGCGTCTCCCCTCTCCTTCTGTGTGGGAGGCTATGATTCACTGAACATGACTCATTCCTCTCTCGCAGCTTCAGCTTCCACTATTTCGCCAGGGATGCACACACATTAGCATCTCCTGATTGAACACATAGCACTCAAACGGGGATCAGATCACCACGTCAGCTATACGGTGTACTCAGATCATTAGAGTTCGAACAATAAGTTTAACAAAATTTGAGTTTTTCAGGCACAGAAGCAAATCATTTTTATGATCCGCTGTTAAAGAGCAATGACAATTTCGAAAATGGCATCACGTTCGGCAACCTTACTCTTGATGCAACAATGGCAGAACTTCCTAACCAGTATTGAAAAAAGAAGATGACGAGACATAGAATATTTTCAGACTCTAAACTCTTCTTAAATCCTTCTTATTGAATAAAACATTGCGTAAGGACAATGATATGCAGGGTTGTGGGTCAACCTTGAGGCATAATGTGCAAGTGTATTTTTGACAGTTTAAAAAAAAGCCACACTTGTCAACTCAGCTGTTCTGCTAAAAGGCCATATTTGGTCATTAAATATCTGTAAAACAGACAATCTTATCCACAACATCAAACTTTTGGAATTTTTTTTAGCATCATCATTTTTTAGACATACGGCTTCAAGGCAAAGCTTGCAATGATAAAGCATCAAGATTTCTTTAAAGTTTCAAAAGATGTGATCCATAATCTTGATATGCAGTATGAGACAACTTTAAGTGTTTTTACCAGGTATTGTTTTCACCTTGTGTGTGTGTCATCATGCCAAAATGTGGTCCTGGAGACATCTACTGTAGCAGGAAATACCAAAGAGGAATTTTTGGCAGGTGTTTTTATGTCCATCTCTCTCTCTCTCTGGGGCCATATACCGTCACTGCGATAGCATTGCAACGTATAAGATACAGTCATGAAAGTTTCCAGGTGTGTAGTTGAGATCAAAATGAAACCGAGTTCAAAGATGGGTGTGGGCCGAACAAGGACAGCGACAGTAGGAGGGAAGGGGGCCATTGCCCCACCACTGGCTTAATTTGGTGTCGCTGCTGGTGGGATTCCATCACAAGGTGGTCTCTAGTTTTTGCTTGTTTTTTTTTAATTAGATATTAAAGTCATGTTTTGTACTGAAGCAGCTGCAGCTTTATCACACACCACCTGTGGTATATTAAGATAATCCTTGCACTGTACTTTTGCAAGACCTTGGGTGTCTTTTAGTCCCTCTCAATGTCATGTGGTGTGCATTTCATTTATTCCATCACAATGACAGAAATACCAATAGAGACCTAGAATCTTAGGTCCAGTCTATCCTTGTTATTCGAGTTTGAACATGACTGCGTTCAGGAAACATTGTTGATATCCTGTAGATTTATTTGGACTCTTTGTGTTGTACCTTTTTTAGGTTAACTATTATTTATACGCTGTTGGGTTTTTTAGCCTTCTATTCCTTAAGTCTCGCATACAGTTTATGCATGATACTTTAAACAAATGAGAAAGTTGAGTCTTTCCGAGTAGGTGTTGCATGCTTGCAAATCCATGTGTATTGAAATCCTTTGGTTACCAGAGGCCGATTTTCTCGTGGGTAACTTGGCTGAAATCTACAGCAGGGTCACGGATATGAAAGCAGAACTGTATACCGCAGTGTTGCTCTTAAAAAAAAGAATCATATTAACAATACTGTAAATTAACATTGGTTCCCACTTTTAGTATTCAGACATAGAAACTGTAGGAAAGAACGTTTTCATCTTAATAGCTGCTAAATCGTAGTTGCGTTGGTAGTGGTTCTTTTACTTCAGCAGTAGCCAGAGCATCACACTAGAACCACAGAGTAAGGGGATAAGAAAGTGTCTCACTCCTTTTCCATGTCCATACCTCTTCCTCCTGTGTGCACAGATGGGTTTATTGTCTCTGTGATTCAGGTGTGTAATATCTCACCCTTTCACTTTGACAGGCATTCAACTCGGAGACGGACAACTTCAAGCTGCTGTACGGGGGCCACCAGTACCACGCCAGCTGTGCCAATTTCTGGATTAACTGTGTGGAGCCCAAACCCCCCGGCCTCATACTGCCCGACCTGCTCTGAGCTCTGGGCTGCGGCTGCCATGGCAACGCAGCAAAGGCTAATCAACATAACACGTCCACAGATAGGTGAAGCGACGGCACGCCTCGCAGTGCACAGGCTTTCACCTTGAACTGAGAGGACGTTGTCACTGGATTCCTCAGCTTTTTTCTTTTTTTTTTACTCTGCAATCTCTCTTCTTGTCACACTTTTGGTGAAGCTGTCACTCAAATCTGGTGGTTTGTTGAAATTTAAAATATAATTTGTATAAATATTTACCTTCTACATTGTTATTGTACCTTTTTCTTCTTCCACATGAATTCCCTAAACAACGGTCAGCTGTATAAGTCGTATTTAAATCAACTACTAGCGATGCTTTTAAGAGATGATTTCCACTGGTTTTCACTGCAGTCAATAAATAATCACGTGACTTCTATTTAAATTATTAGGTGTGCAATATCATTAAACACACTTGAAGAAGTTTGTAAACATCTTGAGTTTTTAATGTTATATGTTGCTTTGCTTCTGTTTGAGAGGATTTTTATTCACGACTCCTTTTGCTCCCACTGAACCAGAGCTGTCGAATCATAAGCCTATTACTGTACTTGAATTTCATTTTAGTCGCCTTTGTCTGGCTGTTTTGGTTTTAATATTAAATATTTAACGTACAAACTGAGGCAGGTGTCTTACCTTTTCCTGAATTGTGTTGAATTGTCTGCTTTGGGTTTTTTTGCACTGTTGAGGAGATTTCACCACCTCTTGGAGTATTTAAATAGTGTATTTTATAGGGGGGAAACTTGTGATTTGGGGACCTGAAGGGAACCATGTTAACGGTTTTGTTTTTGTGTCTTGGTGCTGTCTGCAACTTGAGCTGGACGTCTGGAAGAAGCTGACTGATTCTGAACTAAAATTGCAACAGCACTTCTTGTATATTATGGTGTCATGCTGTAGCATTGTAATTATGACTAACTGTGAATGTGATGTAAATAAATATCATGTATACAGTTTATTTAAAGTGTCAAAGATTATTATATTGGTCAGATTATTCTGTCTATAATACATGCCTGTACATTATATGTGTTATTGACTGCTGCAATTGATTAGCCTCCTGAGACCGTCCTGATCTCGCGAGCTCCATTGTATTTTACTCACAGATCAGTCTGGTAATGTTCGACGGAGAAAATGTGTAGTCGATTGGCAAGCAAACATCCAAACAGCGTTGGTTTTGGCTTTGACGCAACACATGCAAATCCGACCTGATTCAGACCCATTTTCAGACCGCGGTAGCCCTAATTCTGTTGGCCACTCGCTAACGCTTTTCTCTCTTGGATCCTCCTGTTGGAATATGAACCGCCCACCTGATATTGTGCCTTTTATCCGTAAATCTGTGTTACACAAATGTCAAATATCCTTTACTTACATGTCGTTTACTTTCTAAACTTTGCCTCCCCGCTCTGATAGTACGTCATACGCTTTGTCATTCGATTGGTTGATTTGGCCTGATAGACAGATGGTTTATCCAATCAGCAACCAGTATTTTCTCCCCTTCCCAAAGGATCTCCAAACGAGAGTTCCCAGATGGATATGCTGAACAAATGAGCAAATCAATCCATTTGGCGGAGTTAGGTTAGTAATTGCTGGTTTTCAATCATAGCTCAGGAACTGTCGAAACAGTGCATGAAGCTGTAATAAGAGCAGAACATGGAATATCAGGAGTAAGATGTAGCTTTCTTTAAATCTGTATATTTTATGAAATATTGTACTACAACCAAAAATACAATTGTATCATTCATGTAGTTACCATGACTATATTTAAGACCATTTTACGGTTTAAGTCCCTCCCCTTAAAACAATCAGACAAAAAAACATTTACCTGGGTCTAGACTCTGCCGTCCCAACAGAGTTGACTGAAACAGGGTGTAATTAGTTGACAGTTCTGTCTGATATCAGGCAAAAAAAACACAGTTGCCGACTGGAAAACCTATAAAAATGACTACTTGAAAGGCCTATGTAGATCCTAAAACTACCCCCTAACCGTAACCTCTAACCCTAACTAAATGCCAAATTAAATCAGCAGGGGAATAGGCTTATGCCAGCTGGGAACATAGGGATGACCCCAAACAAACAAGATGTGTTTATTAGTGTAACTTTGAGGTGCTAGCAATGAGCTTCTGTTTCCTTTGTCCAAAGCCAGGTTAGCTGTTTCTCCCACATTTCTAATCTTTATGCTAGGCAAACTATCTTCTGGCAGCAGTAGCTTTAAATGTAGCATTCAGACATGAGAGTGGTATCAATTTTCTCTACTTTTAATCAACATAGCAAATAAGTGTGCTTCCTAAAATGTCTTTTCCTTTTATCCCTTGCAAATCATCGGTAGTCTACGTTACTGTTGATATTCTGGATTCATTCATCCTTAATTTCTGTTTAAGGGCAGCATATTGCAGCTTTTAGGCAAGTCATTTAATTCACTTGGCTTTTGATATTATTCCGCCTGCTTTTCTGAGAAGCTTCCTCTTCCAAATGCATGAATGTTGCTGCACGCTTTAACTCCGTCTCTTTACTCCATAATGTACTTTCTCTCCGGCCAGAGGAGTCTCATCTCCATCATTTTGTGACAAAATGGAATAAATTCTCCTTCAACAAGCCTGCCGGGCCGTGGCTGGCCGTCGAGCTCAGCCAATCAAATGAGATGTCTGGGGGCTCTGTGAAACCAGTCTCATTATCCTTCCCACACTTGTGTTCAGGTGTGTTCTCCGACATCCATTTTATCTCTCGCTGTCCCCTAATTCATTTCCTGCAGAAAATGAATCCCTCTCCTCTCACGGTGAACACCGGGATTACAGAAAATCACAAATGCTGAAATCAATTACTGAATAAGGCTGTGTAATTCCAAACGCAGGCCGCCTGTGCCTGTCATCTTCACGCCTATTGTCTGTGATGCTCAAATCATCACTCTGGCCTGGAGGGGTGATTGAAGTGATACTGTGCTGTATTTACTGCTGCTCCTTGGTATTTCATGGCCATAGTCGATCACATTATTGATTAAAAACAGCTATCCCTGCACATTAAGATCACCTTCACCCCTGTGAGTAGAGTTGCTTTCTGCTTCACTTTCTGCTGATAACATTAAAAGTCATCCACAGATCAAAAAAAGCTCATTTAAATGACAAAATTTCACTGGTCCCAGTATTTTCTCTGTTTTGTAAATTAGATACTGTTTGATAATGTTTGAATTTTGGATTGTTGGTTGGAACAAACACCACATTTGGAGACATCACCTTGGCCTTTTTGGATTTCATAATATTACTTTTTTTTTTTTTACTTTTTATACATTTACTTAATGATTAATTGATTATTAGGAAAAAATATTCATAGATTAATTGATAAGACTCTTAATTATAGAAGAATAATTCTTGGTTGCGTGAGCGGGAACTTTTACAGTTGAAAAATAAACTAGTCAATGCTCTCTAGTGGACAAACAATGAATAGCGTTACAGTTTCTAAATTATCTCAAACATACCGGCATTTCTTTGCTGCAACACAGATTCCAGATACTGTAAGTACTTAATTGTTTATTAAGCCCACGTAGATGAAACAAGGCAGTGTAATAACATTTGGGGGAGTGCAGCTTGTGTACGCTATATTTTACTTATTGTCACAAATCCTACAGTCTCTCTGAATACTTTCCAACTTCCCTACCTCATCTAGGGCAGCATCAAAACCACTTGTTCCCACCTACGACATACTTCTTTAAAAAACTAGTGGACACACACACACACACACAAACACATGCACGCATGCACGCACGCGCACACACGCACACACACACACACACACTAATCTATATTTACTATTGTTTAATTAAAAAAACAGCTGGTAACTGTATTTTTTAGCAAAGTGTACTACTTTAATACTTGGGACTAAATTGGATCACTTTTTTGTTTATAAAAGTATACTTTAAGTGTAAAGGTAGTATACTTTTAGTCAAATATTGAAATCTAATTTTATTTTTTACTGCAGCTATACTACATGTGAACTTGAGGTATACTGTTAGTTTTCTAGTTATATAACTAGTATCCGGTATATGCTAGTTATATACTTTACTTGTAGCCTACTTATTAGTTTATGAATGCGCACTTTAAAGTATACTTTTATTAAACTACTAGTTTAATAGTTTTTATACTGCAAGTACTGGCATACTTGTAAGATTTCTTTAGGTGTACTAAACATCAGTCAATGTTAATGTATTTAAAAAGGACTCCTTTTGCAATTTGACTTGATGTTTTGTGATAACATTTAATATCCGTATGGCTTATAATATCAGCTATTAATAGCAGTCAGAATGAATGAAGCCTGTTACGATGCTCTCACATGTTAGAGGAAACAATCAGCCAAATGTTTATCTCTTCCTGAGCTGTCCAGGTTCAGTTCCTCCCTTGAACTCTTCCTCTGGCCCATTTCCCCCTAAAACCTGTTAATATAAACTTGAATATATAAGTTTATAAGTATATAAAACACATATGATGTATGTAGTAACCTACTACCCCAAAGAAGTGAATATGCGTGAAAAACGTATCAAAAGAGTGAGCACAACCATAAACCAAGTATAAGGCAATACGAAATGATACTTAAGTATTAGAAGATTAAGTAAGCCCACTTATATTTAGACTTTTCTGTATATTTGTCATTATACACTGGAGATTAGAGAAAAGATTATTAATACTTGATTGATTCTGAAATACTGTTAGTTTTAATTGTTCAGAATTTAAACAAACATGTCACTCATAGTCACTGATATTATCTTTCAAATTCAGCAGAGTGAAAAATAACAATATTCCAGAACAAATAAGTATAATTTGTTCTCTAATCTTGATCGGCAGAGTAAGTCAAGTACTACCACTATATAATATGTACAGTTTTATCAAGTATATCTTCGATAAGTACATACAAAGTACTAAAAGTATACACTCTTATTTTTAGTTTAAAAGAATGGTTTGTAGGGAACTATTTTTACTGGCGGATTAATATACATTTCTTGTTCTAGTGTTTACAGCATCAGGACAGTCTGTGGGGGATTGACTCATAATACAGTGCCCATCTTCTTCATCATGAAGGGACATGACTTCAACAATGTGGCTCACTGATGTGTGTTTAATAGTCTCGGACAACGATGGCGCTCTGTGACACAAGAGGAATAAGACATATTGTAGGATACTTGTAGGATCAATTCATTATTGGTTTTGTTTTTTTCATGGGGAAATTATTTTATAGAAAATATATCTGTTTTATAGAAAACTGGTTCTTCATCAGTTAAAGGAAAGCACTGAAAGGCAACACGGTCTCAATTTCACCATTAATGGAGCTGGACACAAACATTAGTCATTTTCACTGTTGAGTTCAGTCCAAATTGAACACAGCTCCAGGGATGCCAGTCTTTTGCCTCAGTGTCCGCTCTATCAATCAGTTCAGACAGTTGAGGCTATAAAGGCGACGGACAGAAGAGTCAGTTTTGCACCACAGAGACAACACACTCATTCAGCAGAAAGAATGACTTGTTTCACCGCAGACCACATCAGCCAACGTCTCCTACTGTGCTTTAGATGATCCTGAGTCTGTGAGGCTTTTTTTACTCTCTCGTACGCCAATGTTTTACTCTCAGTTATGGATTCTTTATACTGTACCACTGCTTTAATTCTACATTTTCATGATCTATACATGAAGCACTACCGGCATTTACAAACTGTCCTCTGGACTTTTATCAAGGTTTCCAAGTACCGTTGGCAGCCAAATAATCAGCATTCTCCATGTGGCTGTTCCATTTATGTTTGCAACTAAAAATACATACTTTGAATCACATCCAGCAGCATATGTTGCTGTGAATCAGGTTGTCAAATTATAACTATAACGAGGGCGGCAAGCCTGAAATTGAAGCAGCAGTGAAAGCAGAGTGTTTTTATTAATAACCGGCCTTGTGTGTATGGCCTTGTTAAAATGGAAATGCAGGATTTTTTTTACCTATTGATACAGGAGTAGGACTGTAGCTCATGCCGATTATAGTAAATTATTAAAGGCTGCATAATTTGAAGCCCAGAGAAGTCATGCTTCAGTTATTCATTGCAGCTACAGCATATTTGCTTTGTGTGGGTGAAATAAAACCTGCACAGACAGATATGAAACACTGGAGTAGTGTAAATAGTCACAGAAATGTTGCTTTTTTTCACCTTTTTTGTTATTAATGTAATTATTGAGTTGTATTCTTTGTAAACGTTGTCTTCCTTATTGCCGTTTCACAGCACAGTCCTGTCCATACTGTCAGATTATGATAATAGGAGGGAGAAACACTAAATCCCTTCATTATTTTTTCATTCTGAGTAGATATTTCTGTCTAAAAACAATCACATGTAAAGATATTTATGTGTATTTATGTGTGTATATTTATGCAAATGAAGAACATAAACTGCTCATCAGACAAAATACTGCACGTTTTATCAATGGTATGTAAGTTTATAAACGTTTTCAGTTTTCTGGCAATCAATAGTTTTGTTTTTTAATCCAACGATAAGAGTCTACAGTCATACTAGCGGCTCTGTGAGGCTAAACTGAGGCGCAGTAGTGCTTGACCTGATGACGAAAAGTTAAGGTTATTACAAGCCATCCTCTACGGTCTTTTCATTTCAAAGGAACGCCATCCAATCATTTTCGAGATATTTCACTCAAAACCCAGCCTTGGAACCAGACGAATCTGCCGAGCTCATGTTTCATTTGCTCAGGCAGGTACGTCTGGCCCCTCTTCCATTCAGATAGACTTCCAGCAACATGAGATTTTACGGGCCAATCACAACCGTTTATCTCATGTGGGGCGAGTTTAAGACGATGACTGACATAGGAGTCATGCTTTAATGTAGTTACTGGCATTCTCCGGCCAGCACAACTTACCAGGCTCATGAAACTCAGGTCAAACAGTCAAACTAGGCAGCCCTGATCATATATAAAAGGCTCTGTTACTGTATTGCTTATTTCTCACCTAAAATGTTGCTGCTTTAGCGTTCTGTTTAGCTGTAATTTGAAAAGGTTTGTGACCCGGGCCACCATGTTGTCCCTGCCTCAAAACGCACTAAGCAGCGGCCCAACGTTGTCGCTCAGCTTTACATTGTTTTGTCGCTCTGATTGGTTGTAGGTGTAATTGCACCCAGAGGCATTTCGGTCTGCACCGTTGATAACGCCACCTCAAAAATGACAATTTAGTCTGGTGATTCCAGGCTACTCAAAACCACAAATGCAAACATCCTGGTGGCACCAGAGGAGAAGTCAGAGGGTCACTACAGTCAGCATTCATCCTCTGGGAGTCATCAAGGCTGAGCAAAATATCACAGCAATCCATCTAATAGCTGTTGAGATATTTCAGACTGAACTAAAATGGTCCATAGCGTCACAGGCTAGCATGGCAACATGTGCCAAATATTGGTGGTTCCAGCCTCTTAAATGCGAGAATTATTTTTTTGTTGTTGTTGTTGTCAGTTTTATATAATTGTAAACAGAACATCTTTGGGCTTTGAACTGTTGGTTAGACAAAACAAGCGATTTGAATGTCACCTTGGGCTTGACAAAAGTGCGACAGGCCCTTTCCGGAAACTTCTGACATTTTATAGACTAAATATCTATCTAGTAATAAAAAAGAAAGGAAAAAACACATAATGAAGAATAGTGACACACAGGGGTTTGTTGTATCCTGTTGAGTTGCTGCCATGTTCAATGTCATCTCCCGAAAACTTCATCAGCGTGGTTCGTTCTGCATGGCCTGCACCTCTGGAGTCTGGCCTGCCTCCGATGCTCAAGATGATGCAAATGGCTCTGCTCACTGCTTTAATGATAGACGATAATATCCTGCTGCTGGTGAAGGATGTGTTTACTTTTAGTGATCGACTATGCCTTGGAAAGCCTGCGCTCACATTAACACAGTGAAGACAGGGATGGGGGGGGATTTTTTTTCCCTGTGAGAAAATATTGTGTGCAGTGTATAATTAGGGCCCATCACTTGTGCCTCTCCGCGGTGGTTGTCCCGTCGTCAGACATCTCTCTGGGTAATTGCGTTTTATTGTGGAGACCACTCTGGAGGTCTCTCACAAAGTGTGGGTACAAGACAAATGGTGCTCATCAATAATCTGCCTGCTGCTCTGTAGGCTCAGCAAAATGAAAATGAATGACGGAACATTTGTTTGACATCTCTGGGGGAAAATGGCCGTGCACAACGAACATCAAGAGGCGTTTGAAGGAGGAAACGCTGCAGCTTCTTAATGTGATAACATCTCAGAGACGTCAGACGTCATTCCAGTAAAGACTAAAGTATTGTTAGAGGTGTTTCTTCTATTAAATTCAAACACATTTGAACACAAACATTGACATGAGATCTTTTATTTTCTGTCTTGGGGCATGAAATAATTAGAAGTCAGATTACAGAACATCTTTCTCCTGCTAACACTTATTTACCCCAGAACTTTTTTTTCTTTTTTTTAATATCACACTTAATCTATCATGGCATTGTTGAAAATTAAAAAAATAATAATTGCATTAATCTTTGTGGGTCTCGCTCTGTCACATGCAACATCACTGCTGCGCGCAGCCTGTTAGATGTCTGATGACCACACCCAACAGTGATGTTATACTGCACTATAGTGGAGGGGTGAGAGTCAAGAAGGTAAATCACAATACAAAACCATCACTATACATTCACTGCCCATGATAACCATATATATATATATAATAGAACCAGTTGATAGAAAGAAATTGAGCATTTTGAACAATTCTCATAATCATTTATCTCTGGAGCTAGCTTCTAAAAATGTGGAAATTTGCTACTTGTCGGACAAAAAACATCAGTTTAAATGTGTCACGCTCCGGCCACTTCACGTAACATTGCATCATCTGACGTGTGTCAATTGGCTCTGGCCCACACACACAGGGCATGCCATACAGAAGAAGTAGGTATTTATGGTAGTCATGAAGTGCCAAACCTGGGAAACAGGTGTGGTATAATTCCAGCCTCTCTGACAGGTTATAGTGGAAACAATATTTCTGTTTTAACTTATCATTATGAAGTTAATGTTTATTGCACAACGACTACAGAATAATGACACCACCAAGGTTAACAGTTGGTTCCTTATAAGCCTCGCTTTCACTGTGCAATTCTGTCGTTTAGTCAACGGGTACGAACTCCCGGGAAAATGTTGACTTTACGGCACAAAGGAAGAGGCTAGCGCTTTAGTTTCGTCACTATGATAAGTGGCGGACAGTGGAACAACCGGAGTAACTGTGGAAACTCTAATGTTTACAGCCCCGTGGACAGAGGAAGGGGGAAAGCAAAAAAAAAAAAAAACATCCTTTCTACTAGGCTGGACCAGTAAGTAACAAAACCTGCCTACTTATGAACTCTGCCTTCATCAGAGCGCTAATATCTGGTTGTCTGGTTCTAATTGAGATTTTTACAGTTGTTTCTGGCTTTGGACAGTAGCCAGGCTGCTAGCGTTAGCCATGTTGCTAACTGTCAATATTAGTCAATATGTGACTAATGTGCAGGTTTGAAATCAATGGGCAGACGTGACGCAGAGCGTATGCTGCCGGTTTGTGTTTGACCTGCATTTTGAATTTTTTAAATTACCAATACTTACTAAACTAGTTTAAAACTCAGATTTGCAAAGTGTTATGAGGAAGGAAGGAAATGCATTCAACACGTTTGTTAGACCTTAAGGATATATACACATTGGTGCACAAACAACTTTGTTTGTTTCCAAGAAAAACTCTGCAGGTCGCCTTTAAAGAGGAAAATAAGCCACTCAAAGTGGAAGCAGGAATCCAAACATTCACTGCATTATTTACTTTTTATGTGATAATATTGGTGGAAAAGTCTTGATGGTGGTCTGTATTGTGATTTACTGCAGTATTAATTATGCAAGATCACCCCTTCAACTAGGATTTGCGGCAACGTTTAAATTTTGAACCAGCAGACGATGGCAGAAGTGAGATCTTAAAGCCTGTGTGACGTCCCTCTTTTCGGCTGGTTCCCACAGAGAAATAAAATGTATTTTCTGTACTGCTCTGATCTTTTTGCAACCTATGGACACATGGCAAAAACAGTGGGATAGAAAATATCCTTCCAAGTATCATAGAGATACCAGTCCCAGTCCCTTAAGACGACAGATATATCTTTTAATATAGCATCAAATAGCACTACAATAACATAGTGTGGTCATAGGATGGAACGGTCAACCCTGTGGTACACAGGAGCTTTCCCTAAACCTTGACTTTTAGCTTAAATCTTCTAGATTTCCCCCTTAAAAAGGTAGATGTACCAAACATCTTTAAATGTTCAGTTAAAGTGTGCCATTTTTCTTCACTATCAGTACGTTCCGATAAAATCTCTAAAGTCTCTATAGTTTTTTTCTGTACACTTATCTTAAATGCTACCGTACATTGAGAGCATGCTGCTGCCCTTCACACCAAAGATTATTGCAAAACTGTCACAATACCACCACATGACATCATCACGTCAGGAAAAGGACTTCAGTCACATCACTGTCAGAGCTGCAGAGTCTGGAGCACAGCCAACACCTTCACCTAGCGCTCATCCTCCACTGGAAATGGTAGACCGGCCAGGAGACAGACGGCACCAACTTCCACGCTCTGATCTTGTTTTGATGTCTGACATCTTTGTGGTCCCGGGGGATCCTTTGGGCTGAAGGATTCTGGGCTTGAAGTCGCCTTCCTCCCGCTAAAAGACTAAATGGAGGCAACTGGTTGGACGAACAGCGTCAACAACCAGTGTTTTGGTTAAGACTCTGTCCAAATGCACCAGTATTCGTTAAATAAGCCTCACACAGATGTACACTCACACGTGTCTCACTTCGCCTGTCCTGAACACACATAAAGCTGCAGTTCAGGAGGGCAAAAGGGCTCATCTTCACTTCCTCCTTGATCTCCTCACTGTGGTTCTCACAGGCCCCAGTACGGAGCCAGGCTCCTGCGGTCCCTCTCATAAACATCAGGTATGACCCCGTAGGGCGTCTGCACCATCTTAACAGAGTTTCTACCAAACAGCTTCCTCTCGTACTCGATGAGCTGGCGCCAGAAGCCGCCGTTGGGCCTGATGACAGGGCGGCGGGCTTTGACCCAGGCGTGGGCCTCGGCCAGAGACACGCGGTGATACTTCATCAGGTACGCCAGACACAGAGAGGCCGAGCGGCTCACCCCTGCCGCACAGTGCACCAGCACCGCCCCTCGCTTTCGTCCCACGCTGTGGATCTTATCGGCCACGCTGTCGAAGTACAAGGAGATGGGGGAGTGGGGCATGTCAGCCAGAGGGACCTTTACATACTCCATGTGAGGCCAGTTGAAGTTGGGGAGCTCGATGGTGGCGTTGACCACACATGTGATGCCTTTGGACAGCAGCAGGCTGCGGTTGGATGCCACATTCCCTCTGCTGAGGAAGAGGTTGGGGGTGATTTGCGCGATGCCCCCCAACAGGCTGCTACTCTCAGCCAGAAGCCTCGGCACCACAGTGGGCACCATGGAGCTACGATGGTGGTGGTGGTGGAAGAAACCTTGGCTGTGGGAACCCATTGAGGAATCGAGTGGCTTCAAGAAGGATGGTGAATTTCTTTTTAAAAATCTGCAAAATCTTCAGGAGCTCAGAGTCATAGTAGTGAAGCCAGTCAGACAGCTTCTGTAACACAAAGAGATTTCACTTTCAATCGAAATTGAATGTTTTTCTACTTCACTGCACGAGTACTCAGGCTGACAGACACACAAACACGTCACAAGGATGAGTCATTTTTAAAGACAACAAAATGTTCTGCTGCTTCTTAAATGTGTTTTCCGGATTCTTTCCTCCTCTTATACAATAAACTAAATATCTTTGAGTTGTGGACAAAACAAGACATTTAAGGACAAGATTGGAAAAACTGAAAGATATTTTGAACATTTTTAACATTTAACATTTTATAAACCAAACAACTAATCGATAAATCGAGAAAAACAATCGAGGGATGAATCGACAATCAAAATAATCTTTAGATGCTGTCCTGGACCAGACAATAGTGGACTAATTCAAAACCATGCTGATGTTTACTTTCAGTAATATATCCAAGGCCTTTTAAAGAATCCAATGACATGAAAAATGTTCTCAGCTAGAGAGCCCCGTCTATCCCTGCTGGACGTTTCTCTGCATTCAGGTCGAACCGCCTTTGTGCTGCGACGTGCCTCCCTCTGCCATGTGAGCGCAGAACCCCCCTGGAGGCGTGCACTCACCTCATCTCATGTTCATCCATCCACAGCCCTCACATACAGATTACATCTCTCGTCTCCCTGGCTCTCGCTGCTGTTGATGTCGTTTTGGATGGCACCAAACCACAGGGTGGAAAGTAATCATATACGGTATGATTACACCAAAAATGTGCTGATGAAACACTAATATTTATTTAATAATAATAATAATAAATAACGCCACATTTTATTAATCTAATTCTATTTTCTTCTTCCAAAATGGATACTCCTCCATGTATGAGCTGCAACAAGACAGCTCATGTTGAAGAAAAAAGATGTAGTGTGATAACTGACATTTCTGGCCGTACTGTATTCTGATGGAAACAGCCTCCTGTTTTAATACTGAGGTTAGCAGCAGAGAGCCCAAAGCTCCGGGCGCTACTTCACACACTGTTGCACTTGTCGTGCGTCATCCACACTTTGTGCACCAGTTTGGCCGGCAGGGCTTTTTCTTTCATTTCTGCTCCTGTCTGGTTAACAAGACACACGGGTCAACTGCTTTAAACTGGAACTCAACCAGCAGAAAAAAAACACAACCACCTGATCACCCGCTGTCACTTGCAAAGAGACTGCCGAGACGGATCAGCATTCTTTTGGTTCTTTCAATTGTTATTAAAAACATGAGTGGAAAGACGTGAATTGAAATACATCGGTGAAACCATGGTGGCAGCTTTGTGATCAGACAACAAATTTGTGACGTCTCATCCTTTAAAAGCAGTGATTCCCGACTTCTGGGTCAAGATGTATTATTTAACAGGATAGGAATCAAAGAATAAATATTGCTGCTACACAGTCGTTTTCCTGTGCCATCACAACTTTGCCACCTCCATTTGGTCAAAAGAAACAAAGGACCAAAAACATCCCCCGCCTCTCTCCCACATCGGACACAGCTTCTTTGGTTTGCTTCCCAGCTGCTAATCACCCTGCACTTTGCCTTTGAAATGGTTGCCATGATCCACCTTCCTTCACACCATCACCACTGGACATCAGGAGGCGGTCAGAGACACGTCAGAGCAGCACTGAGCGAAAGTGTGTAAATAGAGTATTCGAAGACATAAACGTCTTTCCCTGTTTTATTTATTTTTCTTCATTCAGTCCATTTTACCGACAAACCAAATGATTGATGGATTTATCTAGAAAATAATCAGCAGCTTAATTCATAATTGTTAGTCGTAGCTCTAACCGTAGCACGATTAGGACGTGTATTTTGAGAAACAAATGTAATATGGTAATCATAACATTTTAAAATGAAATGCACAACTGATAATAAAGACTGAACTGCCATTGCTTTTTCACTTCATTTCTTAAGCTGTTTCCACATATGAACTCAACATTGTCCAGAGAATCAGGAGGACCTAGTGGAGTTTCTCTTTCACACATGTAGCAAACAACAGGAGATTGTCGGTGTCAGATGCGTTCTCATTTAGTCAAAATACTGCGTTTGGTTTAGACGAGCGGTGGTGTCTGGGTAGAGTGTGCAGGAGGCAGTATGCTGATTACACCGCGGCCACAGAGCCGGTTTGGAATTTGGTCATAAACTGCAGAGTCTCCTGCTGTACCTTGAATTTGTCTGATGATTTCGGTGTTGACCCTTACCGTCAGCGGTTCCACAATCTCGTCGTCTCTCCACTTAGACATTTTTGTTGCCGTTTTTGCGTAAATCACCCTTCTTCTTCACCGTTGGCGGTTTGTTTTCTTTCAGTTTCGCAAGCCGCATTATAGAAGCGTGATCAACACGCCCTCTTGCTCACTGTGAATACAGTGCTTGATATCTGGTCCGACTTGATTCGGACATTGAAGTTCTCACATGCAGCTGGGTAATGTCTACATAATTTCAGGTTTTCAGTGCAAGTGTGAAAGGGGCTTTATCGCACATTGTGTTTACGTAAACAGGGTTTAACCTGCTCTAATTAATCAGTAGTGTATCCTAGTTTAGTTGTACTAAAAATGGAAAACAAATCTACCGTTTGAGAATTTAGGCATCTTTCAGGTTTTTTTGTCTCATCTCTTGTAGCAACAAAGGCTACCTGTTTTCTGATCCTTACCAGGTGGTTTTCATGCCTAATCCTAACTGAGATCGAAAACAGCAGTCTTGTTCAACATCCGGTCCGTCGACGTCTCACTGTCGACTTCCGTTCACCTATGAAGTCGTACGAACCTGTAAATGAGAATACGTTGCTTCACCTCAGTTGATTTACGGCATGCTGTTCTCCCTCTTGTGGCCAAGGGTTATATAAATGGAGGTTTAATGTATGTAACGTTGAATTTCAGTAAATTTAGAAGTTAGCAGTAGCTCAAAGTCGACTTAAAACAATCTTTATAGCTGAATGATTCTTTTCTAATCCCACCTACAATACTCTGATCAGCTTGGCTGTTTTCACAAACTCAAGGAAACAGAAATCAATGAGATCAACATCCAGGCTGATCTGAATCTGGGACGTGGGCGGTGATTCAGAGTCTGTTACCGGTCTATGGTAACCGTGACATCTTGCTAAAAACTGAAAAAGTGAAGTACGAACAGATGTCCTGCTTACAAGACTCTTGCTGTTTCAGTGGGAGGCACAGCTGATGCATTAATCCATGTAGTCGGGTGATATATATACCATAAGCTGACGTTCAAACTCTGTTGCTGTGGCAACATACTGACCACAGTATAAGAAAGTCAACAGAGAGATGTGGAAGATAAGAGAACCAAATAAGCCCTGGCCCTCTCCAAAGTACTGATGTACCACAGCGCCGGGCTTTGCTGAGATTTGCTCTATCCACATGGTTATTTATACCCCGGGCAGGGCAGGAGTGAGGCTGCAGAGAGCGGAGGAGGGAGAATTATGCAGAGAGAAAAATCGACTGTAGTGTTGGCCATAGTGGGGATACTGCAGCTCACTGTCAATCAAATATACTGTGAAGATTCATTCTTATAGGGGAAAAATATATATACTGATATATAATGTCAGTGGCATTCACGGGACAACAAAGACCAGAGCACCTTTTCACAAATCAACCTCTCCTGCCTTCTTCCTCTTCTTCTCTTGATATTATAAAAAAACAACCCCCCTCTCAATCATTCAGGCTGGACCTGTCAACAGGTAGTCCCACCTCACAAATCTTCCTTCTCCGCCTCTCTCTCTGTGGGGGGAGATTCCTCAGGGATCCGGTTCCACCTTCCCTAACACAAATTGGAAACGTGACCCACCTGCAGGAAAACTAGAGCGGCAAGCCTCACTCTCACGACTCTTGACAGTGAAGCCACGGTGAACGACACCTAGATCGGAGCTCACCTTTTCATCAAATTCCTGACTGACTTTCCCTCACCACTGCAGAAGGGGTGAAAACAGCTGGAATAAAGGTGCACAAGCAGGCACGCAGCTCTTATCAGCGTCTCGCAATTAAAAGCAATCCATTTATTCAGTCTGAGTGATATCTGAAAGTGACTGCTGATAGCAGTCTGGATAATTATCAGGAGAAAATGAGCCGCAGTGACACAGCTTCTCAGGTTCATCCAAACACAACCGGGTACAGCTCAACAGCTCACAAACGTTGCTGCACAACAATGTCGACCGCAAAGGGTTGAAAAGAGAGCAGAGTCAGCATGAGTTTAGGGACAAATTTCTCTTGAGGACAGGGTTCGGTCTGGCACCTTCCTCACTCTTCACAACGTTTTACCTCGGACACAAACACCAGAGGCTGAGACACAAGGCCATGTGTCACGAATGAGAGACGGGGAGGCTACAAATGCAATGCAAAACTGTTGCAACACTGTGTTGCCGACAATGCACATAAAAATTCCACAATGTATGTAAAAGTGTCTATTGTACGTAGACGTAGAGGAACGTAACGGAAAGTATTATTGCATCTGCAGCAGACAGGTGAGAGATAAACTTTGTTACCTATAGTTGGTGCTACAAGTGGTGAATATCAAACAGAGCTGAAACACTAGTCTGTCCAATTTGAACATTAACCAGACACTATTTTCAAAAACAAAAACGCTTTTTTAATCTTTGACATATCTGATATGAAAGTGAATATTTTTTTTGTTTTTAACTGTTAAAAAAAAGAAGCAATTTGAAGATTTGGGGTCCTGAGTAATTCAAATGGATATTTTATGGACAACATCTTATAAACTGAGAATACAACCAACAGATTAGAGACTATAGTGGCTGTCCTTATATGAAATATAGTTTATGCTAAGGGACTGTTATGGGTGACACTTCCCTGTGTGAAAAATGGGAAGACTTCACGAGTTTAATAATTTATGGTTTGAGCTGTGAACGGGCACTGCGCACGCGCCGCTGGTCCTCGTGCGCTGATAAGTTCAGGTGTCGGGAATATATATATACACATACGGTATATAAATATATATAACCTACGTGAAAATGATGTGTCTCACTTTGAACAACACGACGAAATGAAGCGACCCTTTCAACACAAGTGTGGCAGGTGCGCTGGTTTCTTCAGCTTCACCCATTTTACATCAGAAAACTAAAACCGGAGGATGAACGAGTAATAAACGGATTTTTAATAATATACAAATGCTTTGTTTTTAATTTCAGTTATAAACCGTCTTATTTTCGGTCGATAACCTGCCTCCATCAGATGTAAAACTCAACTTACCAGTGGACTCTCGCCGGGCAGAGATGGAGGGTTTCAAAGCGCCTTCACCGCCTACAGGAATCCGGGGGGCTGCTCTCTCACTCCGGACATTTACCTTCAGTCAGGCCGCTCCTACGGACGTCGAGATGGGGATGGCGAGAGGCCAGTTGGCGGGAGACGAACCGCGACACACAACAACATAATGTGAAAGTCAAGAGAAATACGAGCCATCAGTACATCCGTCTGCTTCTGACAGCAGCGGCGTGCACAGGGTAGCTTTATATGGAGAGTGAACAGTGCCAGAGAAGAAGAAGAAGAAGAAGAAGAAGAAGAAGAAGAAGAAGAAGAAGAAGAAGAAGAAGAAGAAGAAGAAGAAGAAGAAGAAGAAGAAGAAGAAGAAGAAGAAGAAGAAGAAGAAGAAGAAGAAGAAGAAGAAGAAGATTTTTTGGCATGAATATGCATACAATAAACCATTGTGACAGTTTTTGTTGTTGTTCCCTATTCACAGAGAAATCACATACAGTTGCTAGTAGCAGCTCCGGGCAAAGCGCCGAACCATCCAAAAAGGCTTTTTTTAAACCACTAATACTGCTCAAAATAACCCCAAACATCTGCAGTAGCATGATAACAGCCCCTACACATAAAACAAAACACCCACAACATAGTAGGCAAACCCAGAGTTTATTCAAAAAAGACTGTTTTACAATGCTACAAGCTTTAGCAGTCAGCTGGTCCATATTGACAGACAGCCCGAACAAGTCCAGTGCATTCAATAATGGACTTGTAAGCTGTTTTGCATGGTTCAGTGCCCCGCTCCAAGCTAATCAGTGTTAGCCATGCCTGGCTGTTAGCGACTGTGCGGGATTTCTCGAGCTGATCACCAAAAAAACTTGTCTTGATGGCTTACTTGATGTATATTCATGACGAAAAAGACTGGGTACCAATATAACTCTAACTAACATTGTACTTTAATAGGCTTACTTTAAGTACATTTAAACCCTGTTTCCAAAAGAGTTGGGGCTCTGTGTAAAATGTAAATAGAAACAGATAGTGGTGATTTGCAAAACATTGAAGCCTCATATTTAATTGAGAATAGCACAAAGACAACATAAAATGTTGAAACTGAGAAATGTTATTATTTGAAAATGATATGCCCATTTAAGAAAAGTTGTGACAGCAACAGGCTGAGTCTTTAGATAAGGAGGGGTTCACCACTCTTGCAAAAGTGTCACAATGTGCAACAATTGAAGAATAATGTTTCTCAATGTGAAATTGCAAAGAATTTGGTGAGTTAATCATCTACAGTACATAATGTCATTAAAAGATTCAGAGAATCTCAAACCTCAAAACGAGGATATAATATTCAAAAATAAGGTTGTAACATTTGAAATGTTGTCTTTGTGCTATTTTAAATCACATGTAGGGTTGCAATGATTTGCAAATCATTGCATTCTGTTTTTATTTATATTTTACACAGCGTCTCAACAGAGTAGCTGTTAATACATATTGTTACTGAAGTGAAATCTTCAATCTTCAGTAATGTATATCATTTAATTGATTGATGCGTTAATATGTGAATTGCTTTAATGTTGCTGTTCTTTTACTAGATATGCTGCTAAGTAGCCTAAAGTCTTATCTTTATCCATAATAATACATCATCATTTATGTGTTGATTATATTTTAATAATCAGAATCTTCATAGGAATTTAAGTTATCCAATAAGTGTAGAGGAGTAAAAGCTACAAAATCTGCCTCTGAAATGTAGTGGAGTAGAAGTAAAATGGAATTACTCAAGTAATGTACAGGTACTTAAATAGCCTACAGTACTCAATTACATTACTATTTACTGTAAACACTGGATATTTACTTGTTTTGTACAAAAATCACTTTACAGTTTTCTCCTATTAGGGGCAATTTCAAGGAATGCAAGACAAATGTAATCATACCTGAACACCTGTGAATAGCATTGCTCTTTATACGTCAACTGACATCCTCCTTAAAGGCAGCCCTGCACGTCCTGACTCAGGATTAGGTGGATTATATATGGATCAAATATTCATAGGTATAAGTACGAACGGGGAATGAGAACAGCCTGTCCTAGGGCAAAGCTTTGGATTCCTGTTTAAATGTTTCCACCCACTTTTAAGCCAAAGTCATGGTCGTAGACTAAAGCTGCGAATGTACTCTTGTGGTGTGGCAGCAATTATTGCGGGAAGATTGTTAAACATCAACTGCAGCAGCCCACAAAATTGTAAATTAAACTGCTTTTTATCAAACATTTAGTGCCATTAACCTCCATCACTGCCCTTTACTTTCAGCAGCCTTTCCTTCACTGCTGCTTGGATTATTAGAAATGAATGAGAAGCAACATTCTTTCTGTGACATGACATCAAACTCCAGATTATCACTGTAAAATAAACACGTACACATTCAGTTTCCAATTTACCTTGCAGCCCTACTGAACATAGAATATATATTTTACTTTTGTTATTAGGATTTTTAAAAAGACAATTGTAAACTGGAATAAATGAAAGTCTTCTTTTCCTGAGGAAATGACTAGAGATAAGTGAGTGACTATAAGCACGTTTGAGACAACAATCACCTTTCATACAGAATCTGCAGGCAATTCTGCTTCTCCTCTTCCTCTCTGGCATCAATCGCTCCTCATACAGAAGGGGGGGGGGGGGATCAGGCACCTCCCCAGAGCTGGAAACTATTGGTGAGATACAACTACAGAACAAACAAACCTCTTGTCTTGAAGAGGAATCATCAAAGCCTGACTGAAATGCAATTTTGACGGCTTTCGCAATTCTGACTCTTTCTAAGAGACTGTTTGTTTCCCTCAAAATGTTTCTGTTGCTTTTTCTCAGAAGGTAGTGGAGCATCATTTCTAAACGTGAGCACATCAGCAGGGCTGTAGCCAGTCATCTAGAAATACAAAGGTCACATTTTCCCATCTGAAACACACACTTGAACAATCTATTGCATTGTCAATAGACCACCCGAATTCCCAGATATGTAAGTACATAAGTACATGATCTCGGTGTCCCGTCGTGTGTGTGTGTGTAAAATGAATAAAGTACTTGAATGGAAACATGTTCTCATGGGACATCACAAGCTGCAGCGTGCATTTCAACGTGTTAGTGTGTTGTTTAGCGTTAAGACACCAAACCTCACTGACACATGTGCTATATTTGCTACTAAAACCTAAAAGACATGGACTTCTCTTTATTGATCCTTCGGGATGAACTCCCGCAAGGAAATTGAATTTCCAGCAGCTTACAAAAACCCAAGGGAGGTATAAAAAAAATACAGTAGTATAAGATAACCAATGAACTCTAATCTAAATAAATACAGAAAGTATAAAAAAAACAATAAACAGTAAACAATAAACTCTTAGTTAAATATATATGAGGTAGATGTAAGAATAAAGGTAAAATGAAACGGTAAATGAAATCAGATAAGTTAAATGTAGAGGAAATGTATAAGATAAAATATGTATGACTGTATATGACAGAAATGAGCAGTAAGATTAAATTATTGCACTTAAGTGGTGGATTAAGTTGTTGCACAAAAAAAAGAAGATAGGTAAGAGTAGATTAAAACGTAACACCTTATAGTACACATACTGTCCAGGTGACTGGCAAGAACTGATACAGTCACTTCACATACTAATGTTTATTTGAATGCCTGTAGAGGCCTGTGTGATCATGTTGCAGGTCTTGAACTTATAAAACTCAAGAGTTGGAGATGCAATTAACAATGTAGGATCAGATTCCACAGTGGCTCAGGCAATACGTTTCCATTACAGTAGTCATCTAATTGTTTAATGTATACATTACCAATTCAAATGTTGCCCTGGCTTGGTAGGTTTGTTTAATTTCAAATCTCATTATGCTCTTCCCTGGAGGAAACGGCTTGATATCCTCGCAGAGCTCGAGACTCGTGGACATTTGCACCATCTTTATGGCGGCAACTCGGAGACCTTCAAGACTGCATCAGGGCTCTCTGTGCAGCCCTTCTTCAATATGTCCGTGTACAAAACCATAATTAGACATGCCTTCCAAAAGTCAAGCCTATTTCAGAGGGCTCATGGGGGAGATATTATGCTGTCCATAAACCCATGGCCCCGGCCTCAGAGTCACTCCTAATTACATTGCAAATTCAATCAACTGGAAACAAACAGCAGCAGTACCAGGCGGTGCAAACTGGTGACTGTTTCTGCACTATGAAGGGAAAAGGGGAGAGACACGTCGACACTGTTTTTCCACCCTGTACTTGAAATGCTACGCATCGTGTTGATTGAAATTCACCCGGTGAATGTTTAAAGAGACAAAGAACACGGTGACACAGAAATGTCTGTGAATGAAATGAGCAAGAAGGGATAGCAGATGTTTAAAAAAAAAAGTGGCAACCTTGAATTTGAACAGTGAAATGTGAGAGATAAGGATAGACAGAGAGATAAAAAGGGAGAACGATAGAGCTGCAGGCTGGAGAGACAAAGACTGGGGTTCAGAGTGAAATGTCAAATGAGTCAGAGGCATTCTGGGAAGACTCTCCTGTTTAATCTTGCTGCCATGGAGGCTGAAAATTTACAATGACACCATCACCGTAATAACAACCTGCAACCGCGCTCTGAAGGAGCTGTCTGCTATGAATGAAGCGGGTAGTGACATTGATTAACCCTGACCGCCTGTAACACAAGATAACTGATGGGCTCGACAGTGCAGATTGTGCCACGGTGATTTAACCGTAAAAATCCTTTGCGCATCTCTCAAACATACGGACACTCAATAACCCGTGCTCTTCAGTTATGGCACTTTCTGAGGCAGCAGTGATCCGTCAATCCAAATTACGAGCTCGGTGATCCCATTCAGGCTGCTTAAAAACAATCATTCAGGGAGAATGCTGGAGAGGACAGTGAGCATGAAAGCAGAAAAGCATCGGGAAATAATGGCACAAACAGAGTCCGAGCCTCAGCTAATCATTAAAGTGTCGTGCGCTAATAAGTTGATGAATAATTATCCCTGAGAAAGTAAACCAAAGATGCCCTGTAAATCTCTAGAGATGATCCCAGCTGGCTTGTAACACTAGAGGGGTTTATTTCAGTCTGTGTTGATGTGTGTAACCAACAGGCCGAGGGGCGGTAAGATGAGGAGAACGGAAAGTGTTTTGTGGTCAGCAGTGGTGGAGGCATGAAGGTCTAAATAAAGTCGCTGCTGATCTCCACAGGTGCCCCCCACAGTGACAGGGTAAATAGACATGGGATCTAAGTATTTGCTGTGGAACATGTGAGAGCAGCGGGTGGCTGAGCGCTGCACAGAGCCTCCCCGTCGCTCTGATCGGTTCTGCTCTGACATCAAACAAACACATTTGCTGCTGTGCGAAAGGAACGAGACCTGATGCGCCTCACACGCACATTCTCTTACTATCCATCCATCAAGAAGAAGAAGAAGAAGAAGAAAAAACCACTGTGGAGGCATCTTTTCTTTCTCCCATGAGTCAGTGAGAAAAAAGCTTGTACGCAGATGGGGTGGGGGACGAGGGGAGGCTGTGGGTAGTCACGACTCCTCTGCCCAGCAAACGAGCATGAGCAACAGGGCGTGTGTCTGCTCCTTGACTCCCTCCTCTCCGCCGCCGCTCCTTTCTCCCAGGCTTCAGCATACCTCAGACCTGGTTGCCAAGGTAACCTCTTGTGTTGAAGGGTTCACCTCTGTGTTAATCACTACCGAGCAATAATGGCGAACTAAAGCAGGGTGGGTGGCTTGTATCGAGTTTTTCCTTTTCAAAAAGCATGTGGAAGAGAAATGGAAGATTTTCCATTTATTTCTCTGAATAGCAGCAAAGTTAAAAATCAATAAGACACCAGCAGATGAGCTCTAAAAAAAACAACAACAATGGATCGATTTCTCTCAGGAGATGTATTCTTTTTAATTTCCCAGAACAGCCTACTTTAGCTGAGAAGGAGAACTAGCTCCATGAGTATGGAAGGACATGTCTATCTTTATACTGCAACCATGCAAATCATTGCAGAGAGATTTAATTGATAAACCAACATATCTTAATGGAGATCACATCATTTTCTTGGTTGCTATCCTTTCTCTCCATTTTCTGTAGGATTGAAAAATAATTAAATCATGGGAAAAAACTCATCCTGAATAATGTAGCCTTTCTGATCCTGATTGATTATCTTTCTTGTGAACTTATTACTTTAATTAACTATTGATAAAAATGATAACAGACATACAACTTCTATTACTTACAGTACGAAGCCTGCACACAAACAAAAGCAAAGCAGAGTGCACACACTATTAATTAAAAAGAAATAATGATAATCTTTAATAGACTTATATTTAATTGAAACCATTCAATCTCCTAATATTTTAGCTTCCCCCTATTTGCAATTATAAATAGTGACTAACTAAAAAACACTTTATTTACAAGACTCTATCAATCAAAAATTACTTTTAGCCAGTAGCAGAATAGTGTTTAAGACAATGTGGCTTCCTCTTTATAAATCACCAAGTATTATTGTTTGTGGACACAACACAAGAAACATGGAGAAAACCAAAATAAAAGCATCATATCCTCCATGTTATTACATGTTCCTTTCCTAAACCCCATTTGAAACATCTTTAATTGAAAATAGAGCCCTGCCAATCAAATCATATAAAAATATAAACCCTGATACCGTCTATCATGACATGATCCCGTTTATCCATCTTACTTGTGAAATGTGTGCGTTTTTTGAAAAATAGCTCACCAAGGATATAAGTTTGCAAACAGTTTGAGTCCTTCTCTCAGTATGTGATGTTTATAAGATCAACACTGGTACACTAGTTTCCTCTCAAAGGAAGTCAGCATCCATTTACCTGTGCGGGGACTCCGAGACTGGCAGAGAGCAGGAGGCAAATAGAGAAGACAGCGTCTGAGAAGGGGAGTGTGTGTGTGTGTGGGTTGAGAAATGTTGCATCTGTGCACACCTGCAGAGCGTTGACACTAACATCTGCTCCATCTGCTGCCCCTGCCCCCACAGCACAGACTACAGTGACAGAGCGAGAGGGCCATGACACAACATGTGCAGAGTGAAACATGTGAGGGGTCTGCTCAGCTCCACTGCCAATATAAGACACATTCTGCATGGAGCATAATTGTGATCAGTGCGGCGTTAAAAAAAGGCTTATTGGCTGGTAATTCCATCATCTTTTATTTCACTGCACTTGGACACCTGTTATCTGCTGGTCTTCTCTTTCTTGAGAGGAGATATGTCGTCATGTATGTGGACCACTTCTCAGTCAGTGCTGGGTTTGTTCTGATTCAGGTAAAATCTGTTCATCTGCTCTCACCGCAGACCGAACACCACCTGCCACTATTTGCCTTTTTATCCTTTTCTTAAAGCTTGAGCTCTTATGGATGCACAGAGGATAGATCAAAGCCTAGGTTGTTGAGGCTAGCTGGAGCCAAGTGTCGGGTAAAGATGTGACATAAGGAAAACCGTATCCTGTGAAATGAAGAGAAGTGAAAGGAGTAATTTGACTCTGCTGCTTCTCGTTTGTTGTGGAGCCTTGATTTGATAAGACACATGAAGGTACAAAAAAATGAATTTCTACTCCTTCACATCCTCCAGATCCAATGCCTGCATTTCAGTATTTTAGCTCAGACGCTCGGCCGTGTTGCCCTTATCATCAAAGGTTGAATCTGCCGTTATTATCAGGCTGTTAGTCGAGGTTGATGCGGCGGCTGCTGCTCTCAGCTCAGATAAGCCTGTCGGAGGCTGGTGGCCTCCTGCTGGTGTTAGATTCATCACAGTCCTCCCACGTCGCACCGGACAAACACGTCCACAGATGGAGACAGAAATGATCTTGATACTGATGCCACTCACTTTGCAACTTTGGAGCATCGTTCAAAATGCTGACAAAAGTATCAGCTCAGCACTGATCAGGTTGAGTTTGGTTGTAGTGTCATTCATAAACAATCCATGATTATTTACTTCACTCAACTTTATACTTAGCTAAAAACTCTGCGCTACAGATGATCAATATATTATGAATTCATGAAGTTGTTTGTTTCAAGGCTGATACATATCCTCTTTCTCTCCTGATTACTCTTATCAGCTGCATTGAGATATCTACAAAACCAGTCGGCCCTCAAACATTTGATCAGGCTTAAAACACATTTCTAGTTTAATTAGTAAAGTTTATGAGGAGTTGGTGATAGACATCTTCGAAAAAGAACTGCTCCAGTAAATATTATTAAATATTATTGGAAACTTTATCCTCCGTATATGTAACTGTTTGTTTGCCTGATGACAAATTTACCAATTTTGCTTGTTCAGTCAGAATAAAAAGATTAAATGATGTTCTAGTGCTGTCCCAAATGTTGTGAGCTTAGGATCTTCAGTACTAATCAACAGCAGATCTTCAAATATTCATTGGGAAGGGAAGGAGCCTCTCAGCCAACACTGTGCGCAATGGCATTACGTGTGGCCGTAAACAGTGCTCATCATCATTCAATCGCCTCAAAACAACACCAGTCTGTTACAGTAAAAACACACGGACCCTACACGGACGGCACAGCGCTGCAGTTTCAGTGGATTAATAAATTAACGGCCTGTACTAATTGCTCCGAATACCACAGGGAATTTCATCCTGCATGCCCTAACACTGTTGAAACGGAGCAGATAATATTGGTAACAGAGCACGAAATCAGCGATGACAGCCACAGCTTCAGCCTGTCTTATTCAACAGGAACGTTGGTCTATGCAAGCTGCACGGAGTATAGCTCCACATTTTGTTGGAACAATTCTGAAATGCGCAAACACAAATCATTTTTTATTAAAAATTCTTTTAGATAACACAAAGCTACACTTAAAAAAAACAAAAACAAAAAACTCTCCGTCTTCTCCCTTTAGTTCCAACAGGTCATCTCACGAGATTTCAGAGGAATCTTCATCTTATAATAAAAATATGAGTCAGTGGCAACAAATACTTTTGGTGGACGTAAATTGACGGTGCGGTGTTGTCCTATTTGGTTCACAGCTCGTATACTCACACCATAAAAAAGGGTCCAGGTTGACAAATACTGAAATAAAAGGCCTTTTTTTTTTTTTTTTTTTACAGGATTGTGTTTGTTGATGGAATATAATATCCAAATACCAAAACTGAAAACCTATACCCAACAAACGAATATCCGAACAGTCGAATATTCAGGTCCAGCCCTACAGCGTTCCTTCCACAAAATGTACAGGTACAGATCAGTTGATTTCAAGTTAAGTATGTGAACTATAGGACTTGTAAAATAATAAAAATGTCAGTCCAAGTACGACCAATCGGTGTAACATATATCAACATTCATATTAAATAGTTTTAATGAACATTTGACAGCACAAAATAAATACATCCTCATTTTAATATGAGCCCCTGTTCTTGAGACAGAGAATTATACCAAGAGATTTGAATATATTTTAGACTCAAACACAAACAGAACTTACAAATGTTACAAAATTCCAAAGGATCGACAACAAACTGAACCTTTTACAGAACACAGGCTTACAATGTTACAAGATTAGAAAAAAATGAACCACTAACCACAATCCAATCTCCTGTGTGGTCAAATCAAACGCTCCTAAGCCTTAGTGATGTAGCCCTCCTTGATTAGGAAATCATAAATTTTGCGCGTCTTGTTGACATCTATCTTGATCAGGGCTCGGGCCTGTGCCAGCCGCAGCCCCCCCTGCCGCCTGCACTCATTCAGCAAGGCCTGCTTATACTCCAAGTAGGCTCCCGGTACCAGCCGCACAACCTGGCATAACTACAAGCACAAAACAAATACAAGGGTTAGTAAGAGACATTTAAAAACACAAGCAACGTCTTATTTCAAGCCTCAGTTTGCTTCAAACAAAAGAGCTTGTCAGATAATGTGACAGAGTCTGAAACTCTGGTAGAATAGAGGGAGGCTGAGAAGCCCACTTTATTCAACAATTGGCCAGTGTGTGGAGGTGACACTTTAGTCTGGGCTGAAATCTCTCAACCATTTATGAATGGACAGTCAGATGTGGAATCCTACTCACTTTGATGACCCTCTGACCTTTAATTCAGCGCCACCAGCATGTCAAAATTTTAAATCTGCCCAACACTTTGGTTTATGCATGCTACACCGGCTCCACCTCAGCATGTTAGCATTTCGCTCAAAGCACAGTTGTGCAGCCTCACAGCTAGCATGACTGTAGATACCTGATACAATGCAGCTCTCTAAATATTTCTGTTGTGCACTCACTGCTTGTGTAAATCCCACCTGCTCTATTTATATACCTGCTTTTAAGAGGCGGGAGGTTTCAATGCTGGAATACATAATAAACTGCTGACATGTCTCCATCCTTGCCGAAATGCATATGGGATACGCTTCTTTTGCCTTACGTTAGATTGGGGCATTTGAGATAGGTATAAGAAGTTTTGCTTTTAAACGTATTCAGACACAGACAGCTTTCTTCATTTGACGCACACTGAGGAATTTCGGTATGACCCTTTAGGCACAGAAAGAGAGAGCTGTACCTCTTTCTCTCGCTCGTTGAGTTTCTCTGTTCCCGGCAGCCCTGTCAGGTTGAGAGGAGGGGCACTCCGCCTACCTGTTGCTGTGGAACAGAAATTCAAAAACAGTCAGACGCTTAAACGCAGCCGCCAGTGTTGGTCTGCTCTACAAATAGCATAATAACAGTCTGATAACGTGCAGAGTTGATTCCTTTACTGGGAGGAGACAGGAGAACAAATACTTATGGTGCGAAAATAGTGTAAATATAGCCGTGTGGGATTGTGCGTTACATTTTTGCTCTAGAGGTTAAGGAAAGGCAGGTAATTTGAAAGTAAAAACAGCAAGATAAATATGCATGCAGGGGCCTATTTTTCTAGTGTATTTATGGAGGAGCGCCTGCATTAATGTGCCTGGGGCCCTGTCAAGACGACACAGAGGAGGGAGTACACAGGGAAAGGTGGAGAGAAGCTTTGTACCTGACATTGTGATTGTTGTGACAGCTGGAGTGATGCCAGCATCTCTGTAATCAGAAAGAAATGTGTTAGCATCTCAACAAGCTTATTTATACACACACACACACACACACATCCCACTTACACACAGCGTTTCTAGGCTTTTTTAACTATTCTCTACACTTGGATCGTCATCCAAAAAATATGAATCATGGCATTCAAGATGTTTCAAGGTGGGATAATTAGAGGAACTTGGATACCACCCAAATAAAATGCGTTGGATGAAAAAAAAAAACAAGCAGCAACACAAAGAGTAAAAACACCAAAGAGACTGAGGTTGCAGTGGGATGCACAGTAACATAAACGTCTGCTCCATTTGTCTCAGCGCGGCTGGTGCCGAGTACGATGATTGAGGTCAGCGCCTCCGGGGACCACGACTTCTCCAGCCCTTCTATTACACACTGGATAACGAGCAGGAAGTCTCACATTGCAGCCTGTTTGCTGAGCCACTGCTGGCAGGCTCTGCCATCCTGGATGTACTGCAGCACGTCACACAACATGGTGCGCTTCCTCCGCTCCTCCTCCCGCATCCGCTTCACCCGCTCATACACCTTGGCACCTGGGAGGTGGTTACACAGAGAGGTCAGCAGAGACATCGAGAGAAAAGGAATTTTAAAAAGTATGTTGTCTCAAATGATGGGTTCAGGGTAGAGACTAATGCCTCATTTCCACTGGATGGTACAGCTCAACCTGGCTTACTTTTTGTACCAGGTCATTTTCTCCCTGTTTTTTTTTCCACTGTGGACAGAGCGTTGGCTTCTATTCTGCTCCAATTTCCAACCAGGTACTGTCCACGATAACAACAAAAAAAGAGTCCACTCGAGCCGTAATATGCAGTTCAAATGTGGCATACTGCTCTGAAAGTTTCAAGGTGAGACAACTTTGGTTTTAATAATAATTAATTCTTAATTTATTGAAACCATTCATAGTGTAAAAAGGGACTATTCAAGTATTTTAATAATAAGAATTCTGCCAGACTAAAAAAAACTGAAACAATTAAAGTCAAAGTAAAGACTTCAGCTCAAATCTTAATATAAATACATTTTCCCCATATAACTTTTAAAATGAAGTTTTGTTGAACAGAGGAGTGAAAAGGTCAAACCAGACTCACTGCAGAAAGACTTTATCCCTGCTTTTCTGTACTCCTGCAGCCTGCGGATCTCTCTTCGCAGCTCAAACTCCACTGCAAGGGAAAAGGAGATAAAGGCAAATATGAACATACTGTTACAAAGACAGCTACATGAACGGTCTCTCTCACAGCCATAGCACAAGTCTCCCCAGTCTCAACACTTCATCCACTCTCATCCAGTCTCAACACTTCATCCCCCTCAGTTTCATGAGTTTTCATGGGCTTAATTGCAGCAAGTTAGATGAGAAGATTGATTCCACTCATCTATGTCTGTTAAATATGAATCTAAGGCTAGCAACCAATTAGCTTAGGTTAGCACATGAATGGAAACAGATATTCTACAGCTCCACTCGGCTTTACAGAACTTCATAGTGAGTTTCAATTGTTGTCTAGCTGTGCGATATGCAACTTCATAAACGCAAAACGCTCTACAACCCCACTGAACACTACCAGCTCAGCACCAACCTAACAGCAGAAAAAGTAAGGGAATAGCAGATAAACATAGTGGAGCATTTAGCAGCTAAAGAATCAGATATTTCCCTCAGGAGTAGGTAGAGACCAAAATCAAAAAAGTTAAAAGAGAATAAATATTGAACTTACATTCATCAGCTGGAATCAGAAACACAACCTCAACTTGTTTTCGCGACCACAATGTGGTCAAAGAAAATAAGTGATTGCAGGTTTACTCCATAATGTCTAAACGCCACTTCACAGGGGTTATATGTCGGACCATTTCTTGGTGGCGACCAGTAGCCTAACTTCAGGGAGTCTCTGCTTGAAACTGCTCAGAGCCAAGAAGAAGTCCAGCACACAACTGTCCTTTAAACTGTAAATCATCTGTAGGTAAACATTGTTACCATTGAACAGAGGCCAGTCAGTCTTTATGCTAAGCTAAGTGGCTACTGACTGAAGCCTTCTATTTAATGTTCAGATATAAGAGTGGTATCAATCATCTCATCTAACTAAACAAACAAGCCTTTCCCAAAATGATGATACTTCACTTAAAGGGAAAACACGAACTAAATGATTGAACGTGTTAGAACGCACTAAGACACTTCCCGTTAGTTTTTCCTTTAATCTGTCAACCGTTTGTACAAATAAAAATACTGGAAAAAAGGGTTAGTCATTACCTTGCCAAAAAGATTAAAAATAACATCCTTTGAGCCCACAATAATCTTGTAATGTAATACAGTTTGTCAAGAACTTGTTAAATTAATTATCCGTTTGTGACTGATTGTCAGAGTCATTCCTGTGTACCCCGGCAGATACTAACGTGCATGACTTTCGATGAATTTGTCATGTTCAAACGGTCCAACCACTCTGGCAAATCGTCGCATGGCATCATACAGCTCCTGCACCTCCTTTGGGTAACATCGTTCCAACACTGCCAGAGAGGGAGAGAGGAGAGAAGTGAGTGGGCAGAAGATACAAACAAATATAACACAGAAGTATGAAGAAAAAAAAAATTCACTCCCTTAGATACTTTTACACATCAATGGTTGATTTGATTATTGGTACATTTTAGGAAGAAGTGCAGCAATTTAGTTTGATGTCCCCTAAACAGCACTTCATCACCAGCTCAGAATCAAGACTGGGTTTACATGTATGTAAACACTACTAGTATCTGTCATTGCAGTCATTCTGTGGCTGCACTGCATTATGATATTGTGAGGCCACTGTCTGCAGAGAAAATACTGTATGGACAAGCATTATTTTTGCAGCAAAAAAGCCAAGCACTCTTTACTATCTGCTACCTTAAGCTACCGGTCAGGCAACAACACACTGGGTTGTTTATGTTTATGATTGTTGGTCTTTTTGCATGTAATCCTCGCTCACTTTTTCACAAGACTAAGACTTCAGCCATGCTAGCGGCTCTTGGAGCTGTGCTTAGGCTCAGCGGTGCCTTCACCTAAATGTCAACATGCTGATGCAAAGCAGCCAACCAGGTTCAAACCCTGTTTATTTATATAATCTGCATACATACATTAAGTTCCTATTTGTTTTCCTGTATTGTCACATTTCTGTATTTTGCTGTAATGACACCTGTATCAAAGCAAATTCCTTGTAAACGCGTATTACTTTATGAATAAAGTCTGATTCTTGAACTTTGATACAGAATGGCATGTCAAAAAAACATTATGTGGGGCTTTTGGGTGATTGTTTGCCTTGACATGTAATCATCCAGTTTCACAGGTCATCCAACATCCAAAATGGGCCCAGAGATTAAAGTGTCATTGCTAATTACATCCATTTAAGTATTAATCACAGCCAAGTATTCTAAATTTAGTCTTGTTTTGAGCCTGATTGAAGAACGCAACAGTCAAAATGTATTAAACCATCAGACTGACTGATCCCTGAGATACGCTCCACAGGTGATTCACCACCACTTAACTCACTCTACAAGCAAACACACTGTGAAGAGCTTGTTGTGTTTGTCTCAAACCATCGCCCGTGTTGCTGAGTAACAGACAAGTGTCGAAACCAGATAGGAACACTGTTATGCGGGTGTGAAAGGACTGGTTGTGTGTGGTGTTGTTCATCATCAGACTCCTGCATATGAGCAGCTGCCATCTCAGGATAAACACATGAAGGGACACTCTCAAACAAAACAGTGGAGGCACAGACCAATGTTGTCTCTAAGGAGACATCAACACTGTCTTCTGACGTTGCACAGAAACACTGACTGTAAACAACACAGACTTGAATCACTTGATGTAACGAGTCCTTACAGGACTTCGGACGGGCTGCTGCCCTAAAACAAGGACAATGGTCAGTCTGCCTCCAGACTGAGACATGATACTGTGAGCCTCCCGGGCTCGGATACTGCCTCAATTATTACTTACTCACTCACTCACACACACACACACACACACACTCACACACTCACACACTCACACACTCACACACTCACACACTCACACACTCACACACTCACACACACACAGTCTCCATGACGACCGGTGTGCAGCTCTACAGCTACTCCGAGTTCCCTTTTGTCTTGAAAGACTAGGGAGATAAGGGAATGGAAGAGGGAAAGGGAGGAGGGCTAACTGGAGGCTGGAGGATGCATAAATAAAACATGAGGGGAGAACTCTTCAACTCCGAAAACATCAGCCAATTTCACAGAGCAACACATGGAGATATAACGATGGGCTGGGTGGTCGGACGTAGTCAAAAAGAAGACAGTCCCTTGTCTTCTGACCTCTAATGCAGAAAACCAAGAGATGCAAAAAATACCATTAGTGAGCTTGCTGTAATCCAACATGTGACAGGTGGATCAATAAATGAAGCCCCTCACATTTCAGTCATTATGGCAGCAGTGCTCATTGCAATGGGATCTATTTGGAGTGGAGCAATTATGCAGTGGCATACTCACACAGGCACACAGACTATTTGCAGCCTTGATCGTGAATACAAGCTCCAATGGTCGCATTCAAGCCTCGGGAGGGGCCACAGAGGTTAAGGACGGTCGTTATACCAGAGTTGTTTGCATGCATCCATAGAAACGCTCAGCAACGATTTGGCTGGCAGATATCAGATGCCTCTCTGAGCCGCTAAGAATACTGTCGCGGCCGAGCCCTTGTGAGTTTTACAAAAGGACTTACTCTGGAATTTCCGCAGGTTGATCAGACCGTGGTCTCGGATTACCCTGAAAGAAACAAAGATGTAGATTTATTACGATGCAAATTAATGTTCTGATTGCTGTGTCTCTGCAACATTAAACCCTACAGTCCCCCACATGCACTTATCTTTGCTGGTACAGTGTATCTGAAAACCCAATATACATGTCTGTCTTGTACACAGCAGCTAGGTGAAATTTTTTGGGTCTGAGATTGAAGCTGAATTACTTGAAAGTTCTGTAATGGGCTCCTTATAAAAAATGTGCTGCTAGTTTCAGGGGTCAGAGGTCAGGGTATAACCCTGTGGCCTCTGTAACAAACGACATGCTAACAGATAAAATAAGGATCCTGGAAAAAGGAAGGAACTAAGAAACGCACATGCCTCCCCAGCCAGACATGCCATTCCACCATGCTCAGGGAGCACAGACTCGTTAAGAGTTGATATAGTGATGGATCCATTACAGGGAGGATTGACTGTGGATGTCCACGAATGACAGCTAACAGGCCGAAGGTGGAGGATATTCTCTAGAAAGAGTACCAACTGACTAACACCTCCAAATGCAAATTCTTTATTATATCAAATAGAGTAACTGCACATTATCAGTCATCGCTGCTCTTCAAACAGCTTGGTTTGTTTGACCAACAGTCAAAAAACCTATGCTAATCAAATACACTCACAGTTGCCACTTTATTATTATTATTATTTTGATGAGGTACACTTAGCAAAACCTATTGCAGTCAGATACAGTCCTTCAATAATATCCTACCTTCATAAAGTTCATAATGTTTTCAAAAGAGGTTTGATTCAACTGTATAATCATTTTGGAGAATGTAGCTTGCGGTGCTGCCATACTGTAATGTGCTTCGATCAACTCATTTTTTCAGCTCTAAAGCTGGAGGGAGGATGTTGTCTTTACCTGCCTAAGACTGGGCAAAATGTCAAAGTTCAGCGTGCACACAGCATTTGTCGGGAGAAAGACACATTTTCTCCAATTATAAAAAATATAGAAAAGTTGAATAAGGGTTCCTACTGCTTGTAAAATTGCACCATTCCCTTTGGCTTGTAATGAGAGCCTGAAAAAGGCTTAAATATGCAATTATAATCACTCTGCTGATTGTAACAACCCTAGTCTCCCAGGACTTATGTGTTTGAAGTGCTTATATCAAAATAATACAGTTTTGATTAGAAATTATACATTAGCATATGAATTATATTCATTAATATTAAGATGGTACAGGCAGGGATTTAAGATTGTTTGTCTTGTACATTTTGTACCTGAAAGCTTTGTGGGAAAAGAGTTGGGGTCAAAACAGAGGCTTATGGTGCCATCTACTGACAGACAGGGGTCATGACATGATGCTGAATACATTAATACTATTCATCTTTTAACAGGAAAAAAAAACAACCTACTTTTTCCTCCGCTGTCTCTCTTTTAGTCTTGAATGATATATATCAACAACTGAAAGCTTGAGTGCTGAAACAGAACAACACACACGAGTAAATGTTGTAGTACACATCATCTTCAATGTTGTCAATGAAAAACAAGGTAAGATTCCACCCACCACGAAGGATGTCTGAATCATCATCCACAAAGTCGATGTCTTTCAAATCCCACTCTGCATAGTTGTCGAACTCCTAGAAGAGCAGCAAAGAATTATTTTCCTAATCTGGTGGACTGAGTAGCAGATCAATAATCCGTGATACAGTAAGTGCTCATATTAGAAACCAATTTGTGAGTGAAAGATGAAATATAAGAGACAACAATACGAACATGACTTACTGTTTCAGTAACATTTAAGAATGAACCATCTAGTGGCCATTTCATTTATTTATTCATACCCACAGGCTATGTTAGCCCGCAGATGATAAAGTACAGTGCGCGTGTATCCCCTCACCTCCATGAAGTCTGCTCTGGCAGGCATGTATCCAGCCATGTCTCGAGACAACACAGAGTCAAATGTAGGCCTAGGGGGATCATCAGTGGCTGTAATATCAGAGAAATACAGTATATGCATATCGCTTTGAGCATTTTCTTTATATTGTGCATGAAAACAAGAAATGAGCCACCTGCAAAATGAATTAAATGAAATGATGCAATTCAATCTCCAAATTATTTTCAATTTTACGTTGAGAAATATTTTTCTTAAATTATTGCACTATTTTCCAGCGCTGTCTTTCACAGAGTGGTGAACTTTCCCCACCTTTACTTCTCTGGGATGCTCTTTTTATACCCAATCATATTACCAACCTGTAGCCAGTTAACCTCATTCATTGCGAGATGTTCCACCATCTATTTTCTTTTAGCATTTCACAACTTTTCCAGTCTTTTGTTTTCCATTGTCACAACAAGTATTGCTGGCATGAAACTCGAAATGGTCATATCATTTTCAAAAACTCTCAATTTCCACATTTGATATGTTGTCTTTGTGCTTTTTTTCCCCCATCAAGTTCTGTTTCTATTTACATTTTACACAGGGTCTCAACTTTTCTGGGTTGGTCAGTGGTTTAATGTAAATCCCATAATCAACACTACTATCATTTTCAAAACTTAATCTGAATACGAAGTCATATGAAAGCAGACTGGTCTCATGACTGGAAGGTGGCAACACATAATAAAACCAACAAATAAAAAATTCCTGTCCCTTAACTTGTGCGGAGACTGTACTGTACTGTACTGATATTGTTGTACCTTGTTCTTTGTGTAACGTTAGTGGCGACAAAATTGAAGGAGGCAGATAATGTGGATACTGACGTTTGAAAGGAATAGCACCCTCTGCAAAGCGAGAGTCTTTGGTCTTCCGGAGGCTGAGCAATGTGGAGGAGAAGAGCGGGTTATTGATGAAATTCTTCATATAGTGGCTCTCACATTCCTCTTTGGTTTTAGTGCGCATCTGATATGCCACATCCTGCCTGCAGGAGACAAGCGGCACAAATAAGAATTGTTAGTGTGTAACAATAGCTTAAAGTCAGTTTGACAAGGGATATGACTAAATCCACCCGCTTGTGAATATTCTCAACATATCACACAGAAAAGTACACAAAATAAAAGCTGGAAAGGGCTTTCACTCAAGTTTTCCAAGATTGAAATCGAGCCCACTAAATCCCTGTTTAATCAAAATAATTGAGTTCAAATAATAACTTCATAATTAAGAGGAAATAATTCATCATGATAAATAGCAACCAGTTAGGCCCATTGAAGCCAATTAAGCCCCAAAATTCTCACGTCCCGAGACATTATCGTTCATTAATTTTCAGCCAGGAGCAGCACACTAACTAGATTTAGAAAAATCACATTGAAGTCTATTAGCCAAATATTTTACATTCCACTTGTGACCAAATATCAGTAGTTCAGGAGCGCAGTAGTGCAGAGCTGTGACAACTTTCATCAGGTCACTTGATGCTTTAGGATAAAATATTAAAATGTATTTCATTTTAGCATCACATCAGAGAAATAACAATACACAGTAGGTCTTAAAAACCTCCAGCTCTGCATACCCAGCGACCCAAACAATTAAAACAGTTTCTCTTAGAATTGGAGCCTGATTGCATGATTGAAAACAAACAAAACATTTATGGAGGGAGGGAAATCTAATACAGGCTAACATGATTGCTTCGCAAAGATATATTGTCCCCTCAACAAGTCTTTGTGGAGGCATCAACACAAACAATAATGTAATTTGCTTTTATTTTTTGGGACCATGCGACCGAGAGATTGACTTGCAGGCTACAAGTGACCAACACTCACCAGTTTCCAAAGCCACAGTCCATGACTGCTTCCAACAGGGCCATTTCTTCCTGTGCCGTCCATCCAGGCTCCAGCACGGGGAAGTCTGATGTCTGCATAAAGAGTTAATGATGAGGATACATCGAGAGTGTGTGATGGCTGTGTATGTGTGAGAGATATTTTTGTATTCTACTTACTCACCATGATTTCATATTTGTGATCACTCTCATGCTTCTTGTATTCAAATCCTCTCGTGAAACACTGAAATAAAAACATCACGATTCAATCTGGCGATAAACAAGAGCTCTAATGATATGATGTGACGTGTGCATCTGTCACGCACTCACCTGGAGGCAGAGTAAAAACGGTGACGGTCCACATTCTGCACACTTGATGTAAGGCTCAGTGAGATAAGATGAGCAGCCTCTGCATGGTGGTTTATCAAAAGGATCATCTGAAATGGACATGATAAGGGTTTCATAGAGGACTAACAGGATGCACTTTCATGTCTACATAACATATAATACAAGTTGATGAACACTTACAAACTGGGCGATGCTATTGCTACAGTGATATCTCAAAGCAGCCTAAAGTTTAAGCCAGCAGTTGCTCATGTTCGCCTGTAAACAACACACTGCAGTCAAGCATCGATGCTAGCTATGCTAAGGCTGCTAACGAAAGCGTATTCCCCTCTGCTTTGCAGCGTAGCGTGTCTGAACTATGTACAATAAAGCATACGATAGGCTGTTTCCACCAACAAACGTAACGTTACACTCAAAGGCGGAGAAATGTGCAGAAATGTATAGGCTAAATGCTAACGCTAGCTGCAGTGAAGCTAATGTGGCTAACCTGAACCACTCGTGATTGGAGAAAAGATTAGTGTAAAGCTGCAGCGGTTTACTATTATAATACCATTGATACTTACTTCCAAAAGATGCCAGACGGTCCATAAGACAATGTTTTAAGTGAACTAATAAGAGAATGAGTGTCTTCTTCTTCTTTGAGGTTTAAAGGTAACGTTAGCCGATGTTCTCAGTGTCGCATTACTGCCATCTATTGGAGGATGGGTGAAGTGTGCCGTTCAGATTTGTATTCTTTTCATTCAGCAAAAATGACAAGTGACAAATGCACAATTCCATTTTAGAGAGCAGAATAAATCACATACAGTTAACAAGACATAAACACAATCACACATTCACATAAACACTAGACATACATGCATACATACACATAGCCCAAAGTGACACATTTTAATAGGATACACAGTAAATCACAGCACAAATAGGGGTAAATTGTTTATAGGCTACAGTAAGAATGAATAGCGGATAAAGTAAATTTACGGATATCACTTCAAGAAAGACAATAAATAGAATGCCTATAGAAAGATAGGATACCCCTTTGAAATAGTCACTTTTTTGTTTTACAGCCTGAAAAAAAAAATGTTTTAAATATATTTTTCCAGCATGATTTACACATTTTGCCATACAACTTTCAAGTGAAATTTTTTTTTTTTTCCCAACTTTCTGAAAATTAATACAAAATAAAAACTCAGAATAGCAGGATTGGAAAAGTGATGTGTCCCAAGATCAAATTCTTTATGGAGGCCCCTTTTGCTTTAATTACAGCCATCAGTCTGTTTGGAATTGTCTCTACCAGCTTTGTGCAGCTAGATTGGGAAATATTTTCCCATTCTTCCTGCAGAACTTTTCGAGTTCAATCAAATTCTGTGGTGAGCAGCGATGGACTGCACTCTTCAAGTCCATCCACAGATGTTCTGTAGGATCCAGGTCAGGGCTCTGACTCGGCCACTCTGGGACATTCACCTTCCTGTCCTTTAGCCACTGTGTTGTTTTTATGGAAGTGTGTTTTGGATCGTTGTCGTGCTGGAAGGTGAACCACCTGCCCATTTTCAAGTGTCTTACAGAGGGCTGCAGGTTTTCCTTTAAGAATTTGGGTGGACTTGGCAGCATCCATTTTCCCTTTAATCCTGACCAACTACCCAGTCCCTGCTGAAGAGAAACAAGTCCACAACAAGATGCTACCACCACAATGCTTCACTGTAGGGATGGTGTGTTTTGGGTGGTGTGCTGTGTTTGGTTTCTGCCAAACATATGGCTTGGAGTTCAGCCCCAAAAGTTCAGTTTTGGTCTCATCTGACCATATAACCTTTTGCCACATGGCATCAGAATCTCCACATGTTTTTTATGATACTCAGTGTGACGGTTTTTCAGAAGAGGCTTCTTTCTTGCCACCCTGCCAAACATGTAGGACTTGTTAAATTGTTGTCACATGCACAGATCAACCAATCTCTGCCATTAGGCTCGTAACTCCTTCAAGGTCACCATGGGCCTCTTGGTAGCCTCTCTGATCAATCTTTTCCTGGCTCAGTCCTCCAGTTTGGAGGGGCGGGTCAATCTAGGCACGGTCTGGGTGGAGCCATATGCCTCCACTTCTGGACAATACTCTGAACGGTACTAAGAAGGATAGTTAAAGCCTTTGAAATCGTTTATATCCTCTCCTGACTTGTGCCTATCCACAACTTTATCCAGAGCTCATTTGAAAGCATCTTTCCAACCATGGTGAATTATTTGTGTTACCACGCATGACTAGGAGAGGAATCCTCAAGGAACAACTGATTTTACTTTGAAGTAAAGTCAAAAACACCACAGTTGATGTCAGGTGGAGGCCAATTAACATGGTGTGTAATGTGGAAGGTGATTGGTTATACCTGAGAACGTTTATGATGGTTATTCTAAAGGGATTCGTCATTTTTCCAACACTGCTTTCTAGTTTTTAATTTTTTATTAATTTTCAAAAATTAGAAAAAAAAACTCTCTTGAATTTTGTAAAGCAAAAATGTGTAACTCTGTAAAAATATATATTTATTTTTATGTAATATTATTTCAGGCTGTGAAACAAAAAGGGGCTATTTCAAAAGGGTGTCATCATTTTCTATAGACACTGTATGTTGCTTTTTAAAAAAAATATCTGAGAGATTTGAGAAGAGACTTAAATACCACTAAAAAAGAGGAAGGGTTGAGAATCTAAAAATCTTTGCTTATGAATGAAAAAAAAAATCCCCAGTATAATAAAAAAGTTAACCACAGGAATTAGAGACTTATCCTTACTATTGTCATAGTAGCATATTACATCCTTTAGAGAAAAATGATGAGCGGCCATGGTGGGAGTGTGCCATTAAGATTACATAGACTGTATATGCTATACACATAAACAGTATCGCAAGTGGGAGGAAGACAAAGCTAGTGGAGCACAATTTGATAGATTTTCAAAATTTGGTTAGCTACAGTGTTTTCCAGCTACATAATCAGGTTTTATTAAATTTGTGCCGATTTATAAACCCATCAGTGGATTTATGTTTGTGCTGCACATCTGTGAGAGTCACTGAATAATAAGTATAATAATAATCCATGTATTCTGCTTTTTCTATTCCCTGTCCGTCGGGAGAAAGCAATTTGTTAATGGCCTCGGTCTACTCTTTTATTAGGATTGAAAAATATTAGGACATGTCCTTATGGTATATCATTATAAGAGATGATTCTGTTCTTATATCTATGATATATAAACATAAACAACAGCATTTTCAATGAATTGTGTGAACCTATTTCCATCATAATTCAAGAAGAGATGGTGGTTATTCCCCATTCTACCACAAGGTGTCGACCTTGCACTGTTTCTGTTGAGAAAACAATAAACGCCTTGCAAGTCTCTCTGTCTTTGTCTATCACTGAGCACACAACCACCTGAGCCTTGTACAGGACAGTATGTATTCTGTGGGACCTTAAATCCACCCCAGTACGTAATGGCTTTGCCCCGAAAACACCTCACTCTAATGCAATAAATATCTACGATTCCTGATATTTTCCAGTGCCTGTGTCCAGCTTTGGCCCCTGAATCAAAAACTCCTGCTATTCAAGGACACCCCTGGTGAATGCATACCAGTGGACCCGGCAATACAAATATCTAAAACCCTTGAAACATAAAACTTTAGCCCTGCATGCCTCGAAACCAATAAAAATAAGTGAGAAAGTATGTTTTGGTGATATTACCTTTTGATTCGGTACAGATGTGACATCAGCAGCTAACTGTAAAGCATCTCACATGGGTAATGCAATGTTAAACTAGGCCTAACACTTTATAAACAAAGGGGTAACTTATTACACTGAGGGGGGAATTACATCTCTCTGACTCTCTCTCAAATATTACTATACTTCTTTATACCAACACATGTGTGATGTACCCAATATTTGAGCAAATACTTTAGTCAGAGCTGTAAATTCATAAAGGGGACATAGTGTGGCTACTGAACCGCACATTGGGTTAAATCTGAGTGTCCTCCTATCCTCTTTTTACCCTGAGCTATCTCTGTGAGGACGATCCACAGTGACAAGTGCACTCAGATGCAGCGTACCCTGTGTCCCGTCTTCTGACCCTCTGGGGTTGCCTCAGACCTCTGGGGAGAGACTCAGTCAGCATGAGTAGCCCTGAGCAACACAGATCCATGAGTAACGTCAGACCGTCCTCCCAACAGACTGTGCACAATAAAGGGACAGTTGTACTTTCACTCTCAATGAGATTTCCAGCACTTTGTTTCACAATCCTGTGAGAGCGTTATGATTATTTTATCTTTAAAGAGGAACTTCGCTTTTCTGTGTGACAGTAAACAATAAAACTTTATGAACATTACACCCATTTCAGATTACTGAACATCTCAATCCAAAATAGTGAGTGTCAATATAACAGCCTCCGCTCTTCTTTGAAGACAAAAAGATTCTTAAGACTCTGACTGAAGCGATTTCCCATTCAGCCCATAAAGCCTGGCTCTGCTTTCAGAGTTCCTGTTCATCCCAAAGGTGGTGGATAGGGTATGAGGCGAGGGCTCTGCACAGGCCTCTCAAGTTCTTCCACACCCATCTCGATAAAGAAAACCAGTTCTTTAAAGACCTGCTTTGTCATGTTGAAACAAGAAAGGGTCTTCACCAAACTGAAGTTATTATTTTGGAAGCTGGAATTATTATTCTATTGTGCAGCATTAATATTTCCCTAAATTAGAACTAAGGGGTCTACACCCTTAGTATGCCAAATTATGTGGGGAGAGCTGTCCACTTAATTCTGTCAATATAGTGTTTTTGGTGTTCTGGTGCGGCAGTGGCGTAACATGCATACTACAGTATGTGACCTTTATGTCCCTGGTTTTAATCCGCGGCCAAACAAACGCACACCCCCACCCCATTACATCCTTAAAACTCCCCCAGTCTCAGCCCACTCCTTTGCCTCTCACCAAAACACTTCCCAGCTGCTGTGATTTGAATATGAGGGCCCCTCCGAAGAAAAGAGAGCATCTGGCACACGCCTTAGAGGCTAAGAAAAAAGAGTTAAACTGCTCCTGTCATGGAAATGCTCTGAAACAAGATTAAGCCTCTTTAAAAAAAGCGGTAAGAGGTAAAATGGACACAGGCCCTTGAATAAGTTCAGACAAAAGGCAACACGGGGAGACACCTGGATAACGTCGATATCCTCACAGTGACCGGTTGCCTGGTGTGGTCGTACACGTTGAGAGCTTTGCTTTGCAAATTGGATCCGTGAGCAAAGGTCAGCACAGAAAAACATATTTCTTTAGTTTGAAATCGAGGACATGTCAGCAGTAATTGTGTAATCCCTCTCTAAAGGTGGCTTTCAGCTCAGATTTATTAGGCTACCTGCCCCCATCTGGGCACTACCGCTAATTAACATACAGTTGCTGCGTTCAGTGTCTTCACTTTCTGAATGGAATTACTTTATTAAACATTAAGAAAATGTCTCTTTTATTTCTGAGGTACACGCCAGGGACAACATTTTATTGGGCCTACTGATTATATTTTAGTGGCATTTTTACTACGTTCAATGTATGGAATAGATAACAGTTAAATTGGTTTCAAGTGAAGGTAATTCACAATAAAGTCAAGAAAAATGCATGAAACCTGATGTTAAATGCTCACTGTTACCACAACAAACAGCACAAACATCTCATGATAGTTTTGATAATATATGGATACAATATAGTTTTTATATGTGAATTAGGTCTATAACGTTTATTATAAGTTATTATATATACATTTCTCATGCATCCTTCCTCTGATAGATGACAGTGATGCAAGGCCTTGCATAAGGGCAAAGTCTCCAGATGATGCAGTCACACTCCTTTTATAAAGGGGCACTTCACCACCCACTTGGTGCTTAATGATAGTGGCATAAAAACAAGCAGACATGTCATTTGACCCATTCAATATGGATATACTGCACAAGATGCTATTAAGATGCGTTACAGGAATGTTAGGATCCAGGCGTTTTGGAGCTCAACCCAAACCAGGTACTTAAAGTCAGGATAATTGGACTTTTTAAAAAATTTAAAAAGAATTAAAGGAACAATGGAAATGCAAGAGTAAATCACTGGATCATCTCTCTAATATGAGGCATGTACCCTGGTTTAGCAGAGGGAGACTTTTCACTTATTTAGTAGGCCTCATTTCCTCCATTGCTGAAGCGGCAAAAACTAAATTTTATAACCACACATGGAGATCACAGGGTTTGCAATAAGTTGCGTCATGCTGTTAACCATAAACCTATCTTTGCTGTGTGTTTTTATTATACCAAACCGAACTTGAGCACACATAGAAGTTCGCAGATCCTCACGTGGTGCAAAGTGACTCAGGACAGAGTTATGTGTCTTTAAACAGAGAGCTTGTGTGTTAATGAAACTCTAGATAAGTAAGACATTTTTTTGCCATTGTGAGAAGCAGTTGCTAAACCTAATTTTCCTGTTGTTCATGTTTGCTTTCATCCAGGTTTTGTGTCAAGTGGAGAGTTTCGAGCGGGGTTCAAAGGGTTTTCGACACTGCTGATACAAGCACAAGCTGTGCGGCAGAAATTAAGATAAAAGTCAATAACAATCCAGGATGATTTCCTTCAGTATCTCACAAGTACTCAAGCAGTGTTAGATGTGAATAGATTAATAAAAATCAGATGCCGCCCACAAAAATGTGTCATCAGGTTATTTTTGCTGAATGAGAGGTTCCCCCATACATATGTTCCTCCTCCCTGTGAGTTCGGTGGACATCCTCTCCCCACGGCCAAGGTAACACCGAGGAATCAGCACAGTGAGAGTTCAGGGAGGTCAACAAGTGGGTGTGGAATGCGAGTGTTTCCCACGCGGCGTACCTCGACACACAAACCCTGAGAAAACACGTGTCAGGCCTCTGCACAGCAAACTGGGAACCCACAAGGTCTGCTCCCAAGTTTAATCCAAAGGGCCATTCGGATAATTCAAACACTATGGACAACAGAGGTGGAGAAAGTACTCAGATCCTTTATTAAATAAAGTTTATACAATACTTTAGAAGCAGTACAGAAGTATTATCAGATAAATGCCCTTAAGTATTAAGAATAAAACATTCCATTCTTAAATGCATGTAGTGGAGTAGAGGTGTAAAGTAACAAACACTGAAACACTCAACTAAAGCACTAAAACACTCAAATTTATATTTAAGTACAGTACTTGAGTAAAAGTACTCAGTTACTTTCCACAACTGCAGGAAAAATAAAGACGTGGCCAGAGAGGGAAACATTTTTAGAGAGCTGAGAGAAGAGCTTTATGTGGCTAAAATGCGGAAATGTTGCCTTACACACACACACACACACACACACACACACACACACACACACACACACACACACACACACACGCGCACACACACACACACACACACACACACACACACACACACACACACACACACACACACACACACACACACACACACACACACACACACACAGTCCATGTACCCCACTGAGGCCATGCTGCGGATGGAAAAAGAGCTTCCTATGTGAACCTCACCGTGTTTCCTATGTACCTCTTACGGCAGAGCGGCTCTACCACAACACTGTCAGAACACATCAGCTGCTGATGCCTTGATGACTTACACACTAAGGCTCTCCTAGTGGCGCCCTGGAGAGCGACCACAGGGCCTGTTGCTTTAGTCCTGCTCCCGGCAGCCCGTTCAGCCGGCCTGGATCTCAATACGTGGCAGAGGGCTCCCTAACACAATATCCCCCTCGGCTTAATCTGGGGGAAGAATGCATAATGCATTATCTATAGTGGCGTTTGGGAGAATGGACAGAAATAATAGTGAGGGGGTCACACGGGACAATGTAAAAAGTTGTTTTTTTAAATAAAAGGCTGATCTGTTGTAGCTGGAGCATAAATGGCCTTGAGCTCCAGAGCTTCTAATATCGTCAGAGCGTGACCGCATGACCTCATTGCAAACTAAAGAGAGTCACGTTCATCTATAATGCCTTCTTTCTACGAGGTGGCTCAAAATGTGTCATGTCATCACCATATTCTCCGCTCACAGAGGTATGCAGCCTGTCAACAGAGTGAAAGTATTCTTGGTTGTCACCTGCTCTTTCAGAAGTGAATGTGTGTTGAAGTGAGCAATGAATGGCCGTCAGGGTCAGAGCAGGAATGCAATGACAACAGCATGAGAGAGACAGAGAGATAAAGACACACACACGTCGGTCAGACCTCACCAGTCTTCCCACGCAGCCACTGGTTCAGGGTTACGACTTGTTCGCTTTCTACTACACAGCAGAAATGTATTTATCTGTAAACTCAGCCTGGGTGTCCACTGCAGGGTTTCTGTAGGACGGGATCTCTGGAGGGGATTAGCCAGCTGTTGGGCGGGGGAATTTGAAGGTTTTTTCCCCCAGTTAACAGTTCACAAGAGCACAAAGTGTGCTATTAACAGTCTGATGGTGGTCAGTGGATGCAGTGTAATAACACCAAACAGCACAGGGACACGGATGACATGCTGTTGCCAACTTGCAGACATCCCAGCTCGGACAGGGGCAAACAGAATACATTTACACATGTACAGTTAGTGAGAGGGCATGATACGTGTTTTGAAAAATTGCTGATTATTAAAGAAAATATGCCAAATGTTGTGTTGTTTTGGGTTTTTATGTCTGAAAAAAGGATTTAGTCTAATGTATAGGAACAATGAAAATGCACATTTTCCCAAAGTCTTCTTTAAGTTGTTTTACAGTAAATGGATGAATGAAGTACAGATCTAAAACAAAATTGGAACTGGAAACAGAGAATGTTGGGAATTTGGACTCAACATCCAGTTTTCCTCTTTTTAGTGGCTCTAAATTTGGAAATAAGACTGTATATTATTTTTTTTCTTTATGGTTTCAATCGCAGTCCCGAAAAATAAGTGGCGAGTTATGGCAATATTTAGATTAATTAATGCTTTAAGTTCTGATCCTTGCACATTACGTTCATTTTGAAAAAATACTCATTGCCTTTTACTTGTCAATCATTGATTTCACATAGGAAAGGAATATACAAAATAGTCTTTACCATGTGATTGAATGAATACAACAACATGCTACATTGTGATAAATGTCAATATTGAGATGGTGAAAATAACCTATATCCGACTGGAAGATTTTGGCCACACCGCCCACTGTCTGGCAGACTCCTGTGTGTTCTGTCAGCTTGTTGCAACACTTCATTGAAACTACGTGCTAACAGAGTAAATACGACTAGTAAAAGTAGCTCATTCAATAAAATGGAATCCTTTTGCATCATATTATACATATTTCTTCAAAATTAGTGTTATATATTTGGTATCTTTGGAAACTTTGGGATCCACAGAAGAATTTAAAATACATGTCTGTGTTTAAAGCAGCTATAATAAATATTTTCTATAACATGCTATATCTGACAATATAAAAGTTGTCTCTCATAGTAATGAACCTACAGAGAATTATTACCTGAATCTGAAGCTTCCCTCTGCTTTACAGAGCTATATAGAGAGTTTAAGATCACTGTTTGGACCCCCTGTAAAAGACAAAACAAAAACACTGTACACTACCTGCTCAGCACCAAACTGCAAAAAGACACGGTTACCAACTAGCTGGTGAGCATAGTGGAGCATTTAGAAGCTAAAGAGCCAGATATTTCCGTCAGGAGTTGATGGAGACCAAAAACAGAGCTAAAAGAGAGTGAATGTTTAACGTAGATTCACCAGGTGGCGATACATGCAGCTGAACAGACCCCTGTCTCAATTTAGTCCGATTGTGTGAGCTTGAATTGTCTTTTATGGAACTGATTTAACCTCAACTGATTTATTAGGTTCATTCAAGTCAGGTTTTGGAATTTTAAGTCCCACTTTACTTAGCGTGCTGTATGAAACGGGCCCCTGGGCTCCTGTGGGACAAGATATGACTGAAAACAGGGACTGGGATCAGGGCATTTGGGTTTAGACTTGCATGTGGTTCTCGTTGCTGAGCATAGTGAGTGATCGTTGCATAGTGGTGCTTTAACTGGCCCTGGCCTTGCACGTGAGCCGATCAAAACCACATGTTCCAGCGTGATTGTGTCTGAGGGCTCGTAAAGATGGAGCTCTGGCTGAAGAGCTGCCCCCGACTCACACAGCCACACAGAGCCCTCTTTGCATGTTAAAAACATGTTCCCACTCTCTTGGCTGATGCAACATAGTACAACTTCCACATGGAGTGTATTTTCCCTGACTAAGGGTTTTGGGAGCTGATTTATAGTACAGTACTGTTGTTGAAATCTAGAGGAGTAGAGCTTTGTTTTTATAAAAGCCCTCCTTGAGTTGATCGTCCAACAGCAATCAGACAAGAATGGAAGTTATTAAACGTAAATAACAGTCCAAGCTGTGAGGAAAGATGACTATTGAAAGGTGATAAAAGATGCTTTGCAGAGCCTTGTTTAGGAAAGTTGATTTCCCCACCTCCTATATGAAGTCAACTTTAAAGAATAGTGAGTCACTCATGCAATCCGCATCTGGTTTACCTTACCTTACCTTTTTGCTGCATACATACAACTTACAACATACAGCTCAGCATAACATGATGTTTGCTCAGACATGAAAACGCAAAACTCATGTGCACAGAAAGTGATCTGTATGGTGAAATCTACAGATGTTTTTACTTAAAAAATATAATACATTTATTCCATTGAGCAATCTATATCAGACTCACAACCTTTCATGTGGACATGTTTTTTTTAAATCAAATCATAATTTAGATTTTTTTCAAATTAACTGAGCCGCTCCACAGTCTCTCTGTACCCCAGGTTGGGAATCACTGACCTACAGGACTGATTCAAACTAGGATGTCTTGTCTTTGTGATGTTTTTGAGTAACTATTACATAAGGCAAGGGTGTTAGGGTGTTATAACGTGTTGGATAACGATGGTGGAGTAGTAAAATAGTTCACCGGCAAAAGCGTCCACAGTGGTGTTTGCCGGTGTGGATGCTTTGCCCTTAAGTCTCCTGGCAGAAAGTCAGCAGCAGCCTCACACTGCACTACTGTGCCTTATCTGCAACAGCCAGGATGCTGATTACAGGGAGACTGTACAGGCATGCACATACATCCTGCTCTGTGTCAGAGACAGCGTGGCCGTGCATCTACCTCCACAGCACCGCAGATATGCTCGGAGTCATTATTATGCCACTCACAAGAAGAGAGGACAGACTCTCGCTGCACAATAGTTCCACGTTTCCTGCTTTCTTGGACAATGATGGCAACAGGTCATGTGTGATACTGTATGTGTCTTCATATAATCAGCCAAATAGCTGTTGTTTCAAATCAAAACCTCAGCAGTTATATCTCTACTAGTCTCAAATATCTGTGCATTTCAGCAGCAGTTTGCTATGTTAAGGGATTGGAATTCGAAAGGTTCAAGAAGTGTCAGCGAATCAGTGAGTTCCACTGTGGCGTCAGTGTGTCAGTTGTGAACGGGACTGCTATTTCTGAACCTTTGCAGCTGTGGCAGGAAAGTGGCAAGAAAAGTAAGTCCATCTTCTGTGTCAGCTATATCAGTTTCATGGGAATGTGACACCAGACGCAGAGTAAGTAAAAAAGAGGTATGAACGTGACCTGTGAACTCCCTGGTTGAGGGTAAAGGAGCACTGTCATGGAGGAGTCAGCTACACGGACAAAAAGCTTACACACAGGTGTCTGCCTTAAGGCTTGAGAAAATACCAGACCTGGTTGTGCAGTATGTCTCTCTCTCTCTATTACAGATGGATTACCAGCACAAAAGTATAAATACAATGAATATCAAGGGATAAAGAAATGTGTACAAATACAATGCATGCATTTAACATTAAACAGGATGAAAGCTCTGCTGTTATCAAGTGCCTCCAGCCACCTCCAGGCTTTCTGTTTGTCTCATCAGCAGGTTTGGCTCAGTTGTTGATCCTCTGAAACAGAGCTCACAAAGCTCTCTGTATTTTTCTACCCTGAGTGTAAAAAAAGACAGCATCAGCCATCTATTCAAACTTACGCTTTCATTTACGTTCTGCAGAAAGCAAATTTAATTGTATCCTGAATGAATCAGGAACAATCAACTGTGAAATTGAGAGGGAAGTTTTTCGATTTAATAATGAAGGTTTTTGTTTGTTTAGCCAGAAAACAAAAGCAGGAGTGGATTATGACATTATGAGGGAAGAACTGTAGCTAATTTCAAATGGTTGATGTTACTGATTTAACACATTAACTTTAGTTTCATTCAAGATGATTAATGAAGGTACAATACTGGCTTCTTTTTTTTAAATGAGATTTCAGTTTAAACCAGTTTGCGTTTAATACAACTGAGATATTGAGGAAGTGGAAGTGGGATATACTTAAAATACATTTCTGGAAATGAACTAAAAAAAATCGTCATGGTAATATTAGAAGTCGCTTGTTTATTTTTCATTTTTTTGAGGCCAAGCTGCGAATGGCCAAGGCCAACACTGTAAATCTTAACATTGGCTTTAATAAAAGGTATTAAGTGCACCAAACTCAGTTTTTATTAACATGTTGTTAACACTCATTTAGAATAAGTTACTTGTACATTAGGGATGAAAAACCTTCCAAACTCAGTATGCTCAAGTTGTATTAATATAGAAAAAACAAGTCCTGGGAACTTGTGCCTTTTCAAGAGTAAATGTACTTAGTTACATGTAACTATGTGCATTTACTCTTATACTTAAACACCCTACATATTCGAGGTGTTGGCACATTTTCTTAAGTTACTTTCTATTTCTTCTGCCTTACACTTCAGAGGAAAATGCTCCTCTAGTTTTGTTACTTCATTTCTTTTCTAGCTTTTACATAACATTATCGGCACAATTGTATTGTTTACAAGAAAAAACAAATATCATAAATCTGTAGTTTTATCGTAAATTAAGCAATTAAAAACTGTGGATCTAAACAGAAGTCTGTCAGTGAGCGAGCAGGGCTGGCAGTGCCACAATCTCCCACTGCGCCCTCCCCTCCCCCAAACGTCTCAACATTTGCACATGCGCACTGACTGCACAGGTCATCAACCACCTGCCCCTTGGCGCGCCGCGCGGTAGTGGAGTGGACATGATGTCGTTGGACTACAACACGGCAGCAACCGCCATCATTTCAATTTTCGGATTCATCACTCTGCTGCTGCTGGGAACGTTGGTTTGGTAAGTCCATGCTTGACTAAAAGGGGAACTATGCAAGTCTGTTCGCTTTTCTGCTGTTTCGCTAACCGTCCTCTCGGCCAATGCATTTGTTTTCAATGAAATTTGCGAAAAAACAATCGATAGAGCCATTGATAACATTGTCTATCATGTTCGATGTTACACGTGTGTCTCTGTGTAGTCTTATCCGTCATAAACAAGAGATTGGGGGTTACAGGCCGCGTTTGTGTAGCAGTGCTAACGTTACCAAGTCTAGCGCTGGGGGAGGGGGTTATTTTCTTTGAAGTTAGCTTGGAGATGCAGGACAAACTAGCAAGGAGGAAAGGAGGGAAACATTGGGATTTCTTGCCCTCGCATTAGGGCTTACTGTGGCAAAACGCGAGCTCGCATCAAAAAAACAAAGATACGTCAGTTGGCACAAGAAGTTTCCGAACACTCTGATGTAATTTTGGTATCTCTTGAGTAAATATTATGGAAACTGTAACGAGTGTAAGAAGAGGGTCGTTTCTGCTTTTCTCAAAAATCGGTTTCAAATTTTCTATTGGAGGTAATGGGCAGTTGGAGCGGGACTCTCTTCGCTCAGAAGCTTGCTGATATTTAATCTGTGCATGCCTAAATATTAAGTGTTAACAGTTGAATTGTTTTATTCTTTTTAACTGTATCCAACACAGGCTCAAACTAATGAGTCCACACATTGCACAATCTCAGCAGTAAAAGGTATTTTCTCATGATTCTTCTTGTGCAGTAATTAATATCTCCTTGCATTTTTGTAAATTTTATGATCATAAAAAGGAAAACAATTGAAATAAATCTAATGGAATCCATAGTACCTATTTTGTGTCCCAAATAATACAATGATTGCACTTGTGGATAAATAATCATCTCACCAAACACACTCACTCTCTCTCTGTGCTCAGTCTTGACATTGACTCTGCTGTTTCCCTCCTTTTCTGAAGGTGGGAGTATTTCAGGAACTGTTTTTAACCCCAGCCTGGCCTTCAGTTCCTCTGCAGTGGACACATCTGAAGTATTGCTTCGTCTAGTGGCTCAGCTTGATCCAGGTGAGGATTCTCAAAATGTTCTCTCCCTCTCTCCCCCTCTCTCCCTCCATTTTCTAATCATTTCCTAATTTTCTTTCATTTCAGATTTATCAATCAGGACCCTTCAGAACCAGATAAAACCTTCAAATGCAGTGGACGTGTAAGTGGTGCACATTTTATGCAGAAAAGAGAGGCCAGTTACTTAAGCATTACCGCTTAAAACATGGGTCCCATACACGGATTGCACAACTTCCTTGCCCACATAAGGAATGCATATGCATGTTTAAGTCTTTTAATGCACTTAAGGTGCATTTATCTACCTGGCACAGTCAAAAAGATCCGGGCAAAAGGAATGAAACAGCATACCACTGTCAGCTGTGTGACTTTGTTGAGCCTGGCACTGATTCAAACTTTTTCACCCATTTACGTGGGCATTTGAAACTGAAACAAGAGGTTAGTTGTCCATATCAAGGGTGTAACTTCCAGAGCAGCAATTATTCCACATTTAATGCACATAAATCCAAAGAGCACCCAGTACACAGTACAATGTCATTCAAATTCGAAATTCTTCCGGGGAATTTACCTGAAGAATCTCCCCCTAATCTGAACATTCAAGCAGAGGATAATGTCTCTGTAGCTGATGATTTTGACTTTGAAGTCGTGGAGAGCAAAGATGTACAAGAACTGGAGAGTCAGTTGGAACATAATTTGGCTGCTCTATTTCTGAAAATGTCCTCAGTTCTTAACATTTCAGAGACTTCCCTGCAAGAAGTTATAGAACAGATCAATCAAATTAATTTACTGTCACAGCCATTGTTACATACCTCACTTCAAAGAATACTCGATCAGCCTAATGACTCTTTAGTGGGTGAAATAGTAAAAGAAGTTACTAAGAGTAATGCATTCTTGAGATTCACTTCCCCTGGAGGATCGTTGTCAACTGCAAGCAAACGAAAAACATACATTTTAAACAAATTCTCTGTGGTAATGCCAATTGAGTTTGTGCTGAAAAATGACAAGCAGACAGTTGTGTATGTCTCGATACTACAAATGTTGCAGACATTGCTAGCAAATAAAGACATTTTGGATAAGGCCATGTCACCTGAGACAAATCTGACACAGAGATACAAATCTCATAGGGATGGTTCCTGCTTTAAAAGTAACTCTCTCTTTAAAGAGCAAGGATTTAGGATTGTTCTATTCTTGTACATCGATGATTTTGAGGTGGCAAACCCTTTGGGAACTTCCAGAAACAAACACAAGTTATGTGCAATCTACTGGGTACTTGGTAATCTGCACTCAAAGTATCGTTCCAGTCTCCATTGCATTCAGCTTGCCCTGCTCTGCAAGGCCAGTAACATCAAGGGCTATGGTTATGGGGAAACTCTTCGCCCTCTCATTCAAGACCTGGTTTCTCTTGAGCAACATGGTGTATATGTTGAACATCTAGGGGCCAGTGTAAAAGGCACTGTATTATTTGTTGCCGCAGATAATTTGGCTGCTCATTCCCTTGGAGGTTTTTTTGAAAGCTTCACCGTTAGCCAGATGTGTCGATTCTGTATGGCAAAACGAGAGGAAATCCAACACAAGGAAGTGAGAACAGGCTCATTCCTACCAAGAACAGAGGAAGATCATGACCAACAAGTCAAGAACGTACAACAGGATCCTTCTTTGGCCCCACAGTTTGGTGTGAAAAGAAGCTGCCCTCTAACTGATAGCTTGGAACACTTTCATGTCGTTGATGGGTACCCTCCTGACCTTATGCATGATCTTCTCGAAGGCATTGTTCCAGGTGAATTAGCCTTGTGCTTGAAGGTACTGATATCAAATGGATACTTCTCTCTTGAAACTCTTAATCAGGCCATTAAGCAGTTTCCATATACATTTTCAGACAAAACAAACCAACCTCAGCTTGTCAGAAAAACCTTTTCCACCATGGCAACAATTGGAGGAAATGCACATGAGAATTGGGCACTTCTCAGACTTCTGCCACTGATGATTGGTCATCACATCCCTGAGGGGGATGAAACTTGGGAAGTTTTGATGAACCTAAAAGATGTAGTGGAAATCTCAGTGTCTGCAAGCTTCACAGAGGAGTCTCTGTACTTTTTTGACTGCAAGATTGCAGAGCATAGAGATTTATTTCAGAAAGTGTTCCCAAACGAGAAATTGCGCCCAAAGCACCACTACATCGAGCATTATCCTCAACTGATTAAAAAATTTGGCCCATTATCTGATGTATGGACAATGCGGTTCGAAGGGAAACACAAGTTTTTCAAAGATGTTCTCCGTCACACTCGCAATTTCAAAAACATTTCACTTACATTATCTGTCCGACACCAGAAAATGATAGCATTTCATTTAGATGCTAACTCATTCTTCAAGCCATCTGTTGAAATCAACAAAGTCCAGTCTGTGATGGTTGCTTCATTTCCTGAAAATGTGCAAAACTTTTTCACAGAACTTCATCACAGAAATGGCCAGCAGAGCCAGACAGTCTTGGCAGCACCCTCTGTCTTCATCGATGGCATCAAGTACAGTGCTGACATGGTCATTTCAGTGGGATCTTGCTCTGGCCTACCAGATTTCAGACAAATATCAAAGATTGTAATGATCAATAATGACATCGTGTTTGTCTGCAAACTTCTGGCCTCATGGTATCATGAGCATCTAAGAGTATATGAGCTCAGTCACTTGTCCACCTTCTCTGTCACACGGTTGTCTGAACTGAACGATGTTTTCCCTCTATCCCTTTACAAGATTAGAGGCAGACAGCTCATTACCCTGAAACGATACATACTGTGCTGAGTATTTCAGGTATTTTCAGTATTTTCCTTTTCAGGTTGATGTAAATACTGAATTCTTGAAATCTAATACAAATGTCCTTATTTTTCAGGTTGAGAAGTCATCATGGAAACACAGCGACTTTTGATGAGAGTGGTCGTCAGTGATGACGATATCAGGAAACTGGTTCTAAATGAGAGGCCCAATTCTATTGAGGAGTTAAAAGCACATTTGAAAGAGAAACTCTCCCTGCAGTATGATTTTATATTGCAATATGAAGACAAAGACTTTGATAATGCTCTCTGTAATTTGACACACATCACTGATTTGCCTGAAAAAGCGACACTAAAAGTCATTCCCTTGGTGACTCTAGAGTTATCACCTGTGACATTGCCTGTCACGTCATCGGATGACTGCAGCTCAACAGATACGGATATACTGCCTCCCACTGAAACTCCATTAAGAAGACAATGGCCGGAATTTTTTGATGTTCCTAATTTTTCGGTGGATGTTGAGTACAGGTTGAGACAAGCTGATCTTGCCTTTATGAAAGATGGAACACGTATGTCGCTGTCACGTGATATGAAGCATGACATATTGGAAAAACTCGCAGAGGCCATGTACAGCTTTAAAGCGTACCCTGATGATGATGATTACACCAGTGTGTCCAAATCTCTCATCAGCAAGCATCCAAGCCTTACTGAGCCTGGTCCTCAGCCAGGATACTATGGCTGGAAAAACAGCCTTAAATTTAAGATGGGGAATTATCGAATGAAGCTCAGAAAGGCTGGATGTGAGGATGTCATAGTTAATGGGGGCAAAAGAAGTAAAAACAACCCAGAGGGTGAATCGTCAAGAAAAAACATCAAACGGCCGAAGAGGGGTGAAGCAAACTATCTCCCCAATTTACCCCACAGACAGAATGAAGAAGGCCTTGAAAGTGCCAGAATGGTTCTCGTGGAAGAAATGAAGAAAAAACAACACAATGGCTCTCTCATTTCAAACATGATGGACCAGACATTCTCACTACGCAGGCAAGAGATCGTGAAAAAGGAGCCTGCTGTACAGGACATAGTGGAACGGTGGCCAGCCCTCTTCACAGAGAGACAGGTTAGTTAGTTATAAGTCTTTGTAAATGTTATGCTTTAACATATTGTTTTCAAGTAAAGTACTCTTGCTCTCACAGTGAGGATTTATTGATGTCCCCCCCCCCCCCCAAAAACAACTATCACCCTACTTTTTTGTATTCATTTTTTTTTTAGGTTTTTGCAGAGTTTAGCAGAATTGCAAACAAACATCTTGAAAGCAGTTTTTTTGAGTCTCTTGACAAGCACACTCCACGCATCATTGAACTCCTGCAGTCAAAAAAAGGAGCTTCTGGACAGAAAATTCAAGAATTAATGGACAACTTGGTAAGAAATTATTTGTTACATGTTTTTAAGGAGTCCTTACACTCATCATTTTTATTCTAATTGATGTTTTCTGTCTCTTTCTTATAAGTCATCAGATGTAACTGCAAGACGCTCTGTGGTCCTCAAAGGGCTTCCCATGATCTTTGGTGATGACCCAAACAGGTTCTATAAGACATGTTTTGTAAGTACAAAATACATTATATTCACTTGTAATACAGACCTCAAAGATGCTAAAAGTATTCGCTCACCTGCCTTGACTGGCATATGAGCTAAATGACATCCCATTCTTAATCCATAGGGTTTAATGTGACGAGAGAGTTACATTAAACCCTATGGATTAAGAATGGGATGTCATTTAAGCTCATATGCCAGTCAAGGCAGGTGAGTGAATACTTCTGGCAATATAGTGTATATGTCCCTCACATTTCTGCTTGTATTCATTGATGTAGGCCTTTCTTTACTGTCTTATCTATCACTTTATTTCGAATTTATTCGAGCTATTGTATTGTAGCTTTCATTTTTTTCAAAGTGTCTCTCCATCACAGATCTCAGTGTATAGTTTATAATGATCGTAGTGTCTAACCATCCAAATACTTCCTGACTACAAATTGTTTTGCTGATTGTTTGTTTCTTTGCAGGAGACAACGAAAGATGAGGCCATAGACAACGTCACAGTTGGTGTATTGACCATCCTGAATGAAGATGATCCTGAGCAGCCCAGTTCTACAGCCATCATCCTCGAGGGAGGTATTGTGATGGACAAAATTAGGGATTTGCCACAGGCAGTTTGCCTCCTATTTGGCCTCACATATGCCTTGAACCTCGACTACCCAAAATGCATTGGAAACACATTCAAATTCTTTCAAAGTGTAATGCTTGGTTTGGGAAACAAAGCCCTCCCCCCTAAACTGCTAACAATAAAAAACATGTTGTTTAAAGAATGAGGAGTCAGATGTAAGGTAGCACTCAGTAATATGAGGGGCCGTACAAGACATTATTTATCCTGGCCCTCTCACACACATACATTCTCCTCTCGCACACACCTACATTCTCCTCTCACACACACATATATTCTCCTCTCACACACCTATATTCTCCTCTCACACACACATATATTCTCCTCTCACACACACACATATATTCTCCTCTCACACAGAATATATGTGCGTTAAAGGAGAATGTATGTGTGTGCGAGAGTGAAAATATATGTATGTGCAAGGAGGATGTATGTGTGTAAAAAGAGAATATATGTATGTGAGAGGAGAATGTGTGTGTGCGTGCAAGGAGAATATAAGTATGTGCAAGGAGAATGTATGTGTGTGAAAGGAGAATATATGTATGTGAGAGGAGAATGTATGTGTGAGAGGGCCAGGATAAATAATGTCTTGTACGGCCCCTCATACAGTAACCTTTGTTCTCATTATTGCACAATTGATACTCAGACCTGTTTAGTGCATTTATAATAGTGCCTTCTTGTGATGCAGATGTTAAATGTGTAAAAAGAATTGAAAATGTTGGATGATGTAGCCAGCAAATACAGGACTCCCGCATAAAGTGTGTGTTCAGATACATACTAAATCTGCACTGTTAATGTTTTTTATGATGGAGAAAAGAGGTTTGATGCTTTTATTAAACAACATTTTAAACTGTTTAAGAGAAGTGAAAACATAATCATTTCATTGTTCAATACTCAGACCTGTTCAGTGCTTTTACAATAGTGCCTTCTTGGGATGCAGGTGTTAAATTATGTGTAAAAGGAAATGTGATATGTGGCCAGCAAATAATCCATCAAAAATTGTGAGCACTAAATCTGCATCCTGTTAATTCTATGCATGTTTGAAATAAATTGAATGCAGATAACATTATTTTCCGCAGTATTTTGTTCTTTCAAATTAAGTGATGATAACAAAGTTATTTTAAGTTCTGTAGACTTAGAATTGACAAGTTTATTTCAGTACAGTAAAGTTACAGTAAATTAGTTATTTTGAGTAAAATACAATCATAACAAGCAAGTTAATCCAAGAGCTGTGAACTCAAAATACCCATGTTTAGTTTAGTATAGTAAACTCATTATAAACAAGTTCTCGCAAGTACTGCACACTTATATTGAATAAGTTACATGTACTTACTTAATCAAGTTAACTTAACTCAGTTAGTTTAAGGCAATAAGTTTGCATATTTTTTTTTAGTAAAGCCAACTTATTATATCTTACAGTGAAGTTAGTGGTTCCTTGTATAATAAATGCTTTCCTTGCAAGAAAGTCATTTCTAAGATCTTTGAGTTTGCTCTTAAACTAAAATTATTCTGTCACAATTTGCAAAATGTGTGGTTTTATTGACATTTATTTTGACATACAAATTGATTGTGGACCAATATTCCAAAATCTTAGCCCCTCTCAGTGGTAAGTTCTTGAGGAAGGGGATGGGAGGTAACGGGCCCTCCACATTATTAATCATGCTTTATCAGAAAGAAAAAAAACACTAGAACTAAAGGAGAGTCCGGAACCTTTAAAAATCCTGTCGATTGAGAAATTTTCTTTAGTAGATCTTGGTCCCGCTGTTCTTTCAGTCATTGTGCTTTTCTTTTTCGTGCTCCACTATCACATTTCCTTTCTGACATTTTGTCACTGTATTGTAGTAACAGTAAGCGACGTATCATTTGACAACAAAACTGACCTTATGAACCCAGCCACATGATGGCAGCTGATTGGATAAATGTGTCCCATATCTATCCAATCACAGACTTCATTTTTTAAATGTTTCTAAGGGCTCCAATAAAAACTGGAGCTGGGTCTGTCTGACGTTCCTGTCTGTTATAGGCAAGGTTTTCGTTGCCACCGTACTCTACGGAGGAATTGTGGGGTCTATGTAAATCATTAATAAGTCATTGAGTGTGGTCTTTACCTACTCTGTAAAGTGTCCTGAGATAACTTTTGTTATGATTTGGCAATATAAATAAAATTGAACTGAATTGAATTGAAATTGAATTCAATAGGATGCAAGTTTTTTTTCCCAGTGGGGTTAATTGGGGGCCCCTAGTTAATTGCGCCTCTGGTCATACAACAAAACCTGCAATGGACGTGGACAGTTTGACTTTTAGTCAGACAAACAAATGAAAAACTCGTCGCCAAAGTTTAAATCCTGAGTTGTGAATGTATTGAAACTTTCAGTCTAAGGTAGTTGTTTTCATGTAAGGATGACAGATGCAGCAGGCTGAGAAAAATGTAGCAGCACCTGTCTCTGCTGCACTACTGGGGGTCATGACCTGTAGACCACCAGGAACTGCATACACTATTGTAGCAGAAGAACTGGAGTATTGCCTCTTCGCTCATTAATTCCTAGCTTGTTATTTAAATCTTAATATATTACAAGAAGACCAAACAAAAGATGGATTTTTTTTTAGCTAATACAACGCTCAGAGAGTCTTAAAAACATGAATTGCATTACTCAAGTATGTTTAAAAAACACACTTCCTCTAATCAGTTAAACAAACTGCATGATTTGACCCTGTGACGCCCTCAGTCAACCACAGAAAAGTCCTTTTCCTGCACTGCAGCAGCTTAACAGCTTTCTAACAACGCGACCATGTGCTGGAGCTATTGAGGAACTCTTGAGCGTTTCCTCTCTCCGCAGCAACAAAACCTGAAATCCATCATTCACTTCCTGTTTGCACTCCAGCTCAGTTTACGTATGCGCTTCCTGTATAAGCCAAAGGACATCCCTCACAACACTCTCAATGAACTCAATCTCTCAACGGTCTTCTTATCTGCTCAGCACACGGTAACACAAATATGGGCTCTCGAGATCCGTTGGTGCCCACACAAACACATGCCAACAATAAACCTTCTTGTGAATCTTTTACAAAACAAAACAATAAACGAGGCACTTAAAGCAACTGTACTATCTATTACAGAACTAGAAATGAGTCAAAAGAAACATGTTCTCCTCACTTTTACAGATTCAGTTTGAGTTATTCACTAAAACACCACATGTTTGCTTTTGTTAGGTCGGTTTACTGGTAACTTTACTGTCACTTTATTGCTACTTTTACTTACTGTACCTTTGCCCTGTTTTTTTTGTTTTTTTTACCTTATTTATTGATTTAATAGCATCTTTAAAGCAGGTGCAATCTTAATCATGTACTGTTCTTGCACAATGACAAAAGATATTTTATTCTATGCAAAAAAAATAACTTTGAGAAACTTTCTTATTGATTTACAATGTAATTATGCTTTTTTATTATTGTTGTACACATTATATGTATATATATATATATATATATATATATATACATATATGGGTTATGACTTTTCAAATATCTGATGTAAGGGAAGGCCTCATTCTAATGTTAGACAATTATCTCCGTGCTTCTTAATATTCTTTTGGATCTTTGTTAGGAAGTATAGGAAGTATTTTCAAAATAATAAATAAAGATATTGAATGGAAATAAAGGCCACAAAACTGCAAGAACCAATTCCAGATGAGAGAATGATCTGAGATGATCAAAATACTGTATGCGACTTGTGAGAACACTAAATGGGCTAAAAAAGGTCAGCAACCCCTCCCTCAGCTCACATTCTCCTAAAGAGAAGCTAGAACTAATCATCAATCAAAGATAGCGCAGTAAAAGACAGTGTTCTTTGTTGTAAAGATAGAAATAAATCATTATTTATTGAGTTTAAAGGTTTATTAGGTTAGCGCATTATAATGCTGCAATTTATACGGCTATTATTATGGAAATTATTTTTCATTATTATTTTGGAAAGCAATAACCATTATTAATGGCTGTTGATATGAATTCATATAAAATACAAAAGTAAGATCATTTGTTGATGAACAAACCTACTTTTTTCTTATATACTGTATATTAAACATGTTCTTTGTTGTGCTTGTCTTTGTTCCCCACCATCAGAGGGCCAGCTCCTGTATCTGGGGACACTGACATATTACCGTCGTGTTGACAGAGCTCTCCCTGTTTGGGCTGCTGGCTCATCTCTTGTTTACTTCTCCTCTTCAGCCTCTCAGCGATCATCAGCTATCATTGGAACCACTTTGGTTTTTGGGCCAACAGCAAACTCAAACTGTAAGAACAAAGAGAGACAGAAAGTGTGCCGAAGTTAATGTGTGGTTTAAAAAGTGCTGATCTTGTGTGTTAATCAGGGGGAATAAGTGCTGAGGCTGCTCATAAAGCCTTATGTTTCAAATCAGCCCTAGGATGCACTACAGCGGCTTATAAATACTAAAGTCGGCGAGATGATGCAACTTAAGTGCTATATGTGACTGTAAAGTTTTGGGAGTCTTGTACAGACAGACCTGGCTGGTCCTCTCTGCTGCGGATAGCAAGGTAACACTCCCTTTGGGCTTTGATGGCACAGTGTTTAATTCATGAAGAGGCCACGACTCCCTCCGATGCTGTTAAATGTATCAGAAGAGAAAAAGCAAGTCCCTTACATGATGACACACCAAACTGTGTCCACTTCAATAATTTAACACTGGAGGCCGGTGACATAAGTGCAGAGGAAAGAAAAGCATTTTGAGGATAAAAACAAGGCAGCTGCATACATGAACCCAGTGGGGTTTTGAGTAAAAGCTTGTCTTTGATACAACACGTTCTGCTGTCGTCCACGACTGGTGATGTTATTCAGCGACAGCCGCTGCACTTTGCCCGAGTGCATGTGAAGTGGTGCTTTACACAGAGAGGTAATCGTGCAGCTTCAGGTCCTCCTATTGAGACTACGAAAACACACATCCAGGTGGGGACATGGTCAGTTAAAATTATGACATTTGAGAAGTTTAAATTCTGAAACAATCCGTCTATAATTGATTGTATCAAATGACAAATGTGAAAACAATATAACAATGTGAAAGATGAACCTGCAGAGAATGATTACCTGGGTCCGCAGCTCCCCTCAGCTTTATTGACCTTATCTGTTTCAGCAAGGAAGTTTTCCAACTCCATTGTTTTGCCTTTTAATTTACTATCCACCCAGAATGTAGGAATCGGAATGATTGTGATCACTCTGTGTCTACATTTCAGCAAATATCCGACCAGTTTTTATAATATAACAAACAAAAGAAAGAACCGCTATTACATAGTGTCACCCTGATGAGTTCTCCACCCACACTGCGCTGAAACAACTGGTAGTCGTATTTTATAATGGTCATGTATACTGGACAACAGATTGTGCTATTTGTGTTTCAGTATACATTTATATATGATGTAAAAGAACAAGTTATAACATGGAAAATATATACATACACAACAATTAGTCCACGTTATCAGACAAGCTAATTATTCCATTATCATTGCTTACTGTTTATTGTTTTTTATACTTTATTTAGTTAAGACTTTATTGGTTATCCTATACTGTATTTTTTATACATCCCTCGTGTTTTTGTAAGCTGCTCAATTTCCTTGCGGGAGTCATCCAAAAGGGATCGATAAAGAAAAGTCTAAGTCTAAGTCTATCTTACGCCTGGTTAGAAAGCAAGTATATCTCTGGCTTCAAATGTGCACGTATGTTCCCAACTTATATAGCAGGCAGATCAGGGCCCCATTCTGTATTGGGAGAAATAAAGTTACACTGATTAAACATTACAGTCGATAGCAGTGGTTTGATGTGCTTACATAAAACTGCAGCTCCACATTTTAACCAGGATTATCTGGTGGATTTCAAAACTGCAGGTGGAGATTACGGCATTATCTCCACATTTCAAACCTGAATATTTCCCCCGCAGATTACAGGGACACACATGGCCCACATGAGTCTTTGAGTGAAATGTGTTTGTCAGCAGAGGTCAGCGGCTACTGAACTGCCCTCACGTAAATCTAATTTCCGTTTGACACATGATGTAAATCTCTTCAGAAATAATCAATAATGTCCTGACTGAAGCAGATGAAGACGTGAGGTGTTTCCCGTGATTTGGGGCGGGGGTTTAGAAGACATATGGCTGATTCCCCTGATGAAAGACTTTTTCCTTATGTTGGTAAAACAGCAGCAGGGAGAAAAGCTCCATTACAAGAACAGGCATCCAGCTGGGTTCAAAGGTCAGGGCCCTCCCTGCTGGTCAGAGGACAGGAGTGTTGACAGAGGATCGTGTCCATCTGCAAGTTGAAATCAAACCTACATTTTAGGTTTCGACTCCTCACCCTGCATCACTGGTTTCTGTTGTTCAAACATGGCTGCTTGTTTGCAGTGCGAGTCCCCGTTCTGTTTCTGATTGCTATGCTTTTCCTGCAAAGAGGTGTCCATGCATTAACTTCTTTGTCTGTTGTGATGACTGCGACGTGAGATGGATTGACTCACGGGCACTCGGGCAAAAGAGTGAGTCACCTATTCTACCTATCATCAATCTTTATTTCATCTGTCACCACAAAGCTCATAAAGACACTTCATGACCTTCCAACCTCAGCTCCTTCATCCTGAGCTGTCTCCAAAGGCTCAGCGGACTGAGATTTATACCCACTTGAGGCCATAACAATGTTATCGCCCTAATTTCTCATCACCTTTAGACATACTTGTTTGATGACTGATTTGCTGAGCGTGTCCAGCTTCACCCATCTTCTTCTTCAACTGGTTTAGAGAGACGTAGAGTAGATTCGTTGTTTGAGAGGGTGTCCTTTCCCCTGTGGCTTTAAGACATGCAATATATCTGTAAGAGGAGGTCTTTCGCTTTTTGTCTCTCAGAGGGCTGCAGAGGAACACTTTCAATCTGTGGTTGTCACGAGAGATTGAAAGTCAAATTATATCTGTGTGAAAGACAATAACAGTGGGAGAGTTTATGGAGCCTAAATGCTGACTCTGAACTTACGGGGGAAGTTTTGATTATTTTAAACCAAAATGAAAAAAAAAGAAGAGAAAAACAAATGATGCTGTTTTTATGGCAGGAAAGCAGACAGTAAGTTTCCCTGTTGGATATAAAATCTGTATCTGATGTTAATGACTAAAACTTATTCTTTATTTACCACTTAATTTAATTAATGGTCATATTTGGTACAACTGTCCAAATCAACACATACAGGAGAAGAAAAGAAAAACAAGGCTAATCACAAAACTAAAAGCAAATAATAAAAAGAATTGCATAAAAACATGTGGATTTGGTAATAAGTATATTATTCAATTCATATACAGTACATATCTAAAATAAAAATGTCTAAGAATCCACACAAATAGCAACAAAAACATATTTCCTCACAAACCTGCTCTGGTATGGTAACCGGCCTTTTGGCTTTATCTGCTGAGGTTTTCAGGCATCTGCCTCCATCAAGTTTGTTGTTCTCACAGTATTGAAAACAATACAAGTAAAAAAAAAAAACAAGCACCATCTCTTTTTTGTGGATTATTCAGAGTAATCAGGAAATTGTAAAGACAAAGCTGCTGTTGGATGTTAATGTTAGAAGCCTAGTTTGCTGTTCACTTCCATGGTGGTGGTAGAAACACACATATTTAAAAATGTTTGCCAATGAATGCAACACTATCTGTATAAATTTGCATACATTTGGTTAAAACTGACCCTTCTTTAAATCTTCAAGACTCTGAGATGTGAATGACCTCATCATCATGCTTACTTTCCAGACTAAAGATAACCTCTGAGTCATAACCATGTTTCAAAGCTCCCACGCCAGGCACGTATTAGCGGTGCCCTCCTTCACATGTACATACTGTCATTGTAACACTGGTACAGACGGACGCCTTTGACTTGACAAGCCAGCACTAATATTACCAGAGCAGAGCGTAGCCGCATCTAAAGGAATATGATGGAAAAGTGAGACATCCTTCCTGACGGTTTCTTCAGGGGACAGGCTGCGTTGCATTCTGTACAGCCTCAGTGACTGAGATAACACATCATTATCTATTTTCAGTTGCGTCTAGGCTGTTATTATGTATGCAGTGTGGAGACGTGGAGGAGAGGGGATATAGACAGGAAAGTGACAAAGACATTATTTTCATCCTTGGGGTGCTAATTTCAAAACTAAATCTTCAGCGTTGATCATCTCATTTCCACATTTCCTGCTGATTATCAAAGATATATTATCCTGTATTGTAACCAGGCTGCAAACTGGTATTTTTTGTTATTTTTGTGAATTCTGTCCTACACTTTTCTCTTTACTGCAAATTAAATCAGACCAGAGTTTTGTGTGTTTTTCTGTGTGTGTGTGTGTGTGTGTGTGTGTGTGTGTGTGTGTGTAAATTATCAGGTAAAACTTTGCCTAGATGGTTTTGACACTCTATTACAAAGCCCCACGGCTGAGACTTCCAGAGCACTGAAGGTGAGAAACCAAAGGTAAGTATAACTCAATAATGAATCCATTATATCTCTTTTTTTTTTAAGTAAATTCCTGGATTTCAGGACATAACGATCTGTAAAAGCACAGTTAGTCGTTTTTATATTTTGGTTACAGATTATGAAAAGGTAAGAGCTATAACATGTTTATTAATGAGTTTTAGAGGTGGCAGATTTTGTTACCACTGGACAGAGCCAGGCTAGCTGATTCCCCTCGTTTCCAGTCTTTGTGCTAAGCTAAGCTAACAGGTTGTTGGTTTTAGCTTTATATTCATTATTTGCCAACTATCCCTTTCTGCTAGTAAGATTTCTTACTACACCCTAATAGAGGTTTATATACAATATACAATAACTTGTTTGTAGTGTTCAAAGATGTGAAGATTTTTCAATATTACAAGAGATAACAGAGAATATATATATATATATATATATATATATATATATATATATATATATATATATATATATATGTTTTGATTCAGTAATTTGGATGAACTGACTCTCGAAACTGGACACCAGGCGTTACACTGTTGTCTCGTGACACACTCACCAGCTCTCACAGTTTCATCACCTCCCTCTCTCTCCACAGGGGTTTTGCAGAAACCCTTGTTTTATCTAATTTGACTTCAGCAATTTGCAGTAAAGAGTGAGAGCACACCTAGCTCTTTGTTTCCAGGATCTGGGACTGCAGCCAAGCATTCATTGAAAGGGAGATGTTCACTGATGCTAATAAATGGCTCTAGTGGTTTATGGCTGGTGGCTCATGGTGCAGGCTGAAAGTCCCTGAGTTGTTCGACTGTTGAACGAGGTTTAATGTTTTACTCTTCCCCTGGCTGTAAAAGTCTGGGTCTATAAAAGTGGAATGTGTGAATCATGCAGCGCTTTGACAATGACACAAAGGATGCTGGAATCACTACAATGCATTTTCAAAGCAGGAATGTTGAGTGCCATCCAAACTAGAGGATGTTTGCAATGTACACACAAGCTCAATGAAGTCTCGCAGGATTTCAGAAGTGTCCTTGAGCAAAAAACACTAGGGAGCATTTTAGAAACTTTTAGCTTTGGGTGTTACGCCCCGCGACTTTACTGTTTTGGTTCAAGCCACATTCGGTAGATGTTTCTAACGACAACTGTAGATTACCTGCTCAAGCATGCACAGGTAGCAAGTAGCTGGTGAACATAGCGGAGCATTAAGAGACAGATATTTCCCTTAGGCGTTGGTGGAGAACTAGAGGAGGGTGAATATTAAGCATACATTCTCGTTTGTTGGACATGACTTCAAATGAATCCTAATGTTGCTATGTATCTGCTAGATGGGTAAATAGACAACTGTTTGATTGGACCCTAGCCATGATATTACCTTTAGAACTCTTTATAAATGTGAACAAAAGCTCTGAAGCCCCTTACATCCATTTATCAGCAGTGTGCTTCGATGAGCTGTATCAAAAACGAAGCCAAACTACATCACAAAAGCTAAATCTCCAAATATGAGCCACGGTTTACTCCTAACTTAATTTACTCTTCTCCTCTACACTAAGTGCTAAATTCCAGCAACATTCCTCAGTCTGCTTTACAACAGTGACCTAAGCAGCAGTAAATGGGCACCACCCTGCAACAACAAGTCTTAAATGTACATTGTGTTTATAGAGAAAACAAAGTGGGACCTCCCAACAAATCGCCACTGCTTAGTCAGGGTGTGGTGGATGTCGCCCCAGTACAGTGCCACCTCCACATTTAGTTAATCAGCTCCATGTGCTTGAAACCCGACACACTGACCGAGAATCGAGGCACAACAGGACGGACAGTGATGGAGGGCTCCCTGGTGACCCATCAGTGTAGAACGGCACTGCCTAATGATCATATTCTTAATCTTCCATCACCCCGAGACCTGCGGCCAAGTCTGCTCCAGCATGCAGGATAGAGCAGGGGCCAAAAAGCAGGAACCACAGGGGCCATAGTCCAGTCATCAATAACTTGCATGTATAATTGCCCTAAAAGACTATTAATTCAACCAGTTTCTTAATGTGAGCTAGCTATAGAAGTTAGAACAGTTATGGTTATTTAACATGAAAGATTTCTGTAGTTTTTTTATTTTTTCGAGATGGGTGTGAATATCAGAAACCTGTCCTGGCAAAGCATATTACCTGTTGAGTAAGAAAACATTTTAGAATTAAAGATATATCCTGACTTTAACTTGATAAATGAATAACTGATGCTTGCATTTTTACAGTACCAATGAATATGTAATGTTAAAGAGACCAGGTTGGGGACATCCTGTGGCTCAGTGGTAGAGCAGGCACCCCATATACAGAAGCTAAAACTCCACACCACAGACCATAATAACAAAGGGCGGGACAAACTTGACGGTTTAAGGAAAAGAAAGGAAAAATGATAAAGTTAGATGATGCAGTTAAGTTCATTTCAGTATTGACTACCTTTTTTTGCCTTTTTCTGGGAAATATACTGTAAAATACTATTAGATCATTGACTGAACTTGTTGCAAGTCAATATGTTGAGAAGAAAAGCTCAACAGTAAATTGAACCATGTAGTTGCTTTTACAGTATTTCTGTTTAAGGGTAACTTTTTCCGTCCATGTCTCCATGCTGAGCGATAGTGTATTGACGTGAACATCACAAGGGAAAGCATGTGTTAACCGTCGTGCCAGATATTTTCTGCCCTCACACTTTATTTTTTTCTTCTCACAGTAACACAAACTCACTGTGCCTGAACAATGGTTTCCCATGACAGTACGTTAAATTGCATTTTTAAAGTTTTAGGGTGGTGTAGGATCAAAACATTCCCTCCAAAAAAGGAGTATTCGACCAATTCTGATCTGGAAACTCTGTTCCCACAGATATAATTAAAAAGCTGTATTTGGCATCATTTTTTTTTCATTCAGCTGGGAAAATGATCAATAATCACAACTCTGAGCATGACAGAAAAAGTTTCAACGGACCAATCAAGACAATAGTTTTGGATTCCGCAAACCCAGAAAAATGTACCGCAGATCCCTCTCACAGCATCTCTCATCCCATGCGGCTGATTCTTAATCAGAAACAGGCAGACTGGATCAGGTCCCACATGTAGAGGGCTGGATTATAAAAGCTGTGAACAATTACCATGCATGAGGGTCTGCCCTGCCTCAATGAGAAAGGAATGGTATCTGCTTATGTTAATTTCTCAGGATTAATTTAAGAAGCTTTAAAGGGCACTTCAGTGAGAGGCATTTTTAAAGTAGAGTGAGTCTTTTTCCTGCTTTGTCGAGCCATATGAAAACCTTGCATTACTGAAACAACTGTACATCCAGTACTTCAGAACTTCTTTATGCATAAATAATGAGTTAAGTGTGAGCAGCAAACCCTCTGGTTCCACCACGCTATGACATTTTGGGACAAACAAGGAAGAGTGTGTTTTTCTGTGTGTGTGTGTGTGTGTGTGTGTGTGTGTGTGTGTGTGTGTGTGTGTGTGTGTGTGTGTGTGTGTGTGTGTGTGTGTGTGTGTGTGTGTGTGTGTGTTTGTGTGTGTGTGTGTGTGTTTGTTTCTGTGGTGCTGGTTCAGCGCTGGGCTGGCGCCATGTTTGGCCCCATGTTTGGCCCCATGGCTGCGGCTCCAGATGTGAAGGACTGCTCAGCACACCCGAAGGAGGAGGATAATGAGGAAGAAGACTCCGCAGCAGGACTGAGAAGGAGGAGGGGCCGCTGCAAGGAAACTGAAACATGACCCTGTTGTCCTGAACGCTGCCTGCACCGCCCTGTGTGACACATTACTCACTCTGGAGTCTGAGCTTTCAAGGGACGGTTTGAAAATGATTTAGGTAGGGAGGAGGCTGAAATTTATGTTTCACTTTTTAACTAAAATACAGATTTGTGGATGTATGCCATCCATGTCTATCCAGAGTTGCAAAATGAAGACTTTGAAGGAATTTAATAAAAGTCTCCCCTTCTGTTCCTGTTGTGTTGAATAATGAGCAGAAATATGTCACAGTGAAGTTGACTGTTGACCTTTTGGATATAAATCATGACATCCTTTTATCCTATCAGAGGTTTTTGTGAAATATTGTCATAATTAATGGAGAGATTCTTCAGTAATGTATCTTATGTGAAGTCACAGTGATTTTTGACCTTCCAAAAGTCAGGGTGGACATTTGTACCACATTTGAAAAATATCCCTCCAGGGGTTCCTGAGATACCGCGTTCACAAGAATGTTACAGACATGAAGTCACAGTGACCTTGACCCTTAGATCTACAAAATCTAAACAGTTCATCTGTGAGTCCAAGTGGACATTTTCGCCAAATTTAATGAAAATCTCTTCAGGAGTTTCTGCGATATTTCACCAGACAGGGACGGACAGACAAAAAAGCAAGGCCCTTCGCAGTTTTGTCACGATATTTCCTGACCGCAACAATCAGGTGACTGAGGATGTTCAGACTTTTCAGTTCAACCAGTTAGATTTAATACGACCTCTGTGAGACAATCATCTCGTCGCTGTCAAACTTTAAAATTGTGCTCTGCTGCTTCTAGTCTCCAATGCAGTTTCTGATCCACCTTTACGTCATCACCACAAGTCTCAAGACTCTAAAGAGGAAATATTCCTGTACTGCTTATTTAGCAACTACCCCTGTCAGAATAATAAGCAGTGATGGGGTTTAATTGCCTCACATATCTCTGACACTATGCAAAACAAATGAATCTACTTACTAAATCCATCTCTCATTTAGTCTCTCCTGATTTAATTTAATTTTGTGCACTCCACTTTATATCAGAGGGTGAATGTAGATTAAGTTCTTTAGGGCCGAGCACCCAACAAGCCACAAAAAAAGGTCTTTTTGACCATCATTCTGTGACATTTCTTCCTGCTCTTGCACTCTCCTTCTCATCCTTCTCTCTCCCCCTTTGCACTGACAGGCTTTGTTTCAGCATTGGGGGGATATATTATAACTGGGGGACTGGGGGTCCTCCCCCAGAAAATGTTGAATGTCACACTTAATCTCCTGCAGTCTCAAAAAAAAATTGCAACAATTTGAGCCTTTTTTTGCATCATATTATGGTGCAAATGTCTTAATTTATGTCAATTATTATGATTATGATTATGATTATTATTACTATTATTAATTATTCTCCTGTGTAGTTAAAAACCTTCATATTCAAAACATCACACTATTATTTTCTAGGGGTGCTTGCCTGCTTGAGCACACCTAAATACGGGCTAGACATGTCAATGATAACTACCAACATTCACATTTGAATGATGACAAAAAACTGTTGTTGATAAGCTTTTTTCATGAGTTTCATAAAAAGAAGACTAGAACTTAATGAGAATCGGAACTAGGGCAAAAAGTATTGCCTTTTTAATCAAACAATTAAATATTATCTGTGATGTGAAAGGCGGACGTAATGTGTGGATAAATGATGAACTATTTCTTTTTTGGCTGTTTTCAAGCCTTTTATTAGATAGAACAGACAGGAAAGGGCAAGAGAGAGTGAGAGAGAGTGGAACCCGCGGCCGATGCCTCGAGGAACTTCAACCTCTTTACACAGGGCGACTGCTTTAACCACTGTTCCACCGACCCCAATAATAAATAGAATTCTAATTCTAATAATTTCAAACTCATCTGCTGGATCACACATTGTATGACCCCGATTAGTAAAACAATATCCTCCTCCATCAGACTACCCACCCTTTAACCCTACAAATTACAATATCCTCCCCCTTTTGTGACACCTTCTCCCTCCCTTATTTTCATACCAAAAACGAAGCCAGTGAAATCTTCTCTTCTGATAAATAGAGCGATTTGTACAGTGATGAAACAAAGTTGAAGAGATACCTGCTGTCTTCCTCAACCTCCACCAGTGGACGCCTGCCAGTCCTGCTGTAGATCAACCGCAGCAGACAAATTCCTTTTATCGCATTAACTCTCCCCTCTTGTTAAGGGCCAAATATTGCTGATTTACATATGCAATTATCAGTGCCAGAGGGGCAAATTTCAGCCAGACAATAGGTGTCATGGCCTAAAAGAGTAATGCAATTAGAGCCAATTATTTAAGCATGCACGCCCGATTCAATTACTCACATGCAGCTGACAATCAGTGTCTGGCTGTTTGAGATGCACAACTAATGAATGACATCCGGACATGCTGCCACCTTGCATCAGTGTGCGCCCGAGTTTCCACAGACGCAGTTTTTAAAATAACACCAGATTCCTTTTAAGTAACACATGAAGAATTTTTATCCAGTATTAAATGGATTAAACAAGGATTCTGTGACTGTAAGTTTCCTTCTTGAATGTGTAACATGATCTATTAAATGATCCAGAAGGCTTTTATTATCAAGCTTTTTACACTTTTTCTTTGCAAGAAGGAAATAAAAGCATTTGCTAACTAAGTTTTCTTGCTCACACCCTAGTTATAAAAAAAGTAATAAAAAGTAAGAATACTCAGAGGAGACAGAAGCCTCTGTGAAGCACGCTGAGCTCATTGTTTTTGAGTTCAGAAAGTTCATGTCCCACAGCTTCAAACAGCCTGAAGTCATATAGGGATGAGATTTTATTAAAAGCAGAGAGGTTTGTTTGTAGGAACTGCTCAGATTTAATAAAGCATGTAAATAAATCCTGAATCTTACATATTACACGTCTGAACTGCAAAAGCATGTAGTTTTCTTTGACATATTCTGCTGAATACATATTCTGTGAAAACATCACTTTAAACCAATATTTTAATACATGGAATATATTAAGTTTCAAAGTACTTACATAAATTAAATGGAAATAGTAATCGCAGAATATACTTCTGAGTATCAAAAATAAAAGTAATTTTTATGCAGCAAAATGACATGTTATATTATTATTATATATGAATACATTGCTGTCTTATTTTTACTGATGTATGACCATGTGAACAATGTGTGGCTGCGGTTGTGAAGGACTCAAACAACTTCATATACTGTTCATTTTTAATTTTTAGTGTGTAGTAAGTGTAGTTATTGATACTTTTATTGAAATATAAGAAAAGGATAGTTCTACCACTGATATTGGATTGTCTACCACTTTATTTAGGAAAAAATAAATGTACTACTACTCAAACATCAGCAGCTTTTTTAAATGTGTCACCTTTTCAAACCTTAGGAGCAACCTTGTTATCAATACATATCAGCTTCGTGTCAGGACAGTTTGGCCCGGCAACAAAACATCAATTGTTTCCAATTGGCAGAATTTCCTTCCCTCAGCCGTGGCAGCGGCCAATCAGATGCTGGCTTGGTGGAAAAGAGCATGTTCACCGTGGCAACCGCTCCCCTCTACCTCTGCTCGCTGACACTCCTCATTCCGTCCTCCCTGTCTCCGTCAAGATGGTCCAAATAACACCCACCAGTGAGGTGAAACTGGCCGCTCCTGCAGCTCAAGATGGGGCAAATCCTGACCGAGCAGAGGAGGGGGATTGTGTGTGCTTTACATACTCGATCCTGCTTTTTTTTCTTTTCTTTTTTACCATTTTCCCAATAAACCGGAGCTAATAATCCACATTAGGAGGTGGGGTCATCACAGGGGTTGAGGATGGTATCTCCAAATGAGTAAGACATGAGACAACCAGCGAGCTTGCGCAAGGCAGCGTCCTCTGCCTATAGCAGCAGCTTGCGGGGGGAGGCATTGATATTTGAGCCACAGCACAGATGTGGGAATATAGCTCAAGACAAATGTGGGTGGTGCTGTGTGGTTCAATGCAGCTGGGTCAAAAGACAAACCACGCTTATTTGAGTAACCCTTCCCTGACCGCTTTACAGCAAACACAGAGATACTAAACATGCAGACCCCGAGTGGAGAGACCTGCTTGACACAGAGCTGGATGTGTTTGCTCCGCTGCTTCTTTGGAACAACAGTGTTGCCATTAGGGGCTCAAAGAGACTAGCAAGCCATGTTTAGAAGATAATCTTGGCCGGACCATCTGGTCAAGATTTTCTTTTTTTCCTCTGCATTTCTGATTTCCTCTTTCCCATGAAGGGATGAAAAAAAACAACATTTCTTTTTGTAGTCGTGAAATGCAACCAAAGAGTCACATGGGTTTGATTTTACTTCTTCAAATGGATAATCGAGCTGCATTTGTAGCAGAAAGGGCAAAGGATTGTGCAGCATCCCAAGCCAGCGGTGAACTACATAATCTATACTTATACTATTACTGATCACTTCCAGTTGCTTCTGCCCATCTGGATGCTCCAGCAATCCCATTGCCCGCCCAGTATAATCGCTGTTGACAGGAAATTTAATCTAGATATCTTGGTGATGATGAAAGTGGTTGTAATAGGATTAAACTGGGCCTGACAGGAGTGTGACATCGCTACTGCAGGGCATTACTCAACGAGTACAACACTGAATTATAGTTGGTTGTATCCAACCTGCTGCCTGTTTACCAAGCACGACTGAACAAAATGATCTATGAGTCATTTAAAGAAAGGGAAGACACGTTTATTTTACCAAAATAAATATAAAAAAGCAGTCATTATACAATAAATACCAGAGTAACAGGACTCCTCCATTCACCGCTGTCTAAAAAAGAAATACTAGCACTCTTTAAATTGGCTCCTGTTGTACAGTCCATCTCAGGGATTGAATCAGTTTGCATTCATTTCTTATTCCGTTACACTGTTGTTGAGTGATAATGTAGTTTAAGAACAGATTCATTTAAAAAGTTACTTCACAATAGTCTATTTAGTATTTAAATATTAATGTAATGTCCTTATCTCCTATCTTAATTTGTGGCAATCATTAATACACTTCATAACTTTACATATATTATTTATCAATATAATTTAATATGTATGTCCATATAAAGTATTTAATAAAAACATGTATTGTAGACACTTATGATACATTTCATTTGTAAAGTTACTGCTGCAAATCTGTTCTTGTTCTTCTATTGCTGATCAATAAAGTGTGTCTTATTTGATCTGATTTAACTCTGTAGATGTAAAGGATTTCACAGCTCAGGCATGTTCTGAGGACTTAAATATATATAAAATAAAAATTATTTGGATTGTATTGATTGTTATTGTTACATATATGCTACAACAACACTAGAATAAAAATACAAACCTTTTAAACCCAACCTTTTTTTTTTAGTGCTTTGCCATGATCCAACTACAGAACCTCAAATTCAACCAGACTCATCCACAGACACATTATGCGTTGGCATTACTGTACATGTGTTTAACTGCCTAATCAGACTAATGCCTCGTCTGTGGGGTAACGGTTTAGGATGAATGGATGTGTTAGACAAAAATAACTGTATATGTCACTTTTAGCTAGCTGATACCCGCTGGTTATCTTACAAAAATGTAGTTGAACCTCAGAAAATGGGCAGTAAAAATAGGCCAAAAGAACATAAAATGTCTATTTTAGTCTGGACTGGAAGATCTTAAAGTCTTCTGCTCTGCTCATGTATCTGCCATGTGGCCTTTTACCATACGGCCAGATTATGGGTTGCATGCTTGGGGCCACAGAAAACCATTACTTACGGGCTCAAGGCTGGAGTTAAGATTATCTGCAGGACTTCAGGCCAGAAAGATTTGTTTTCACAAGCACAACACTGTGTTTAGTGATGAGAGGATTCTGGGGTGGCAACAGTTAAATCCAAGATTAAGCTAATTTAATTCTGGTTGAGGAGCATTTTAGAGTTTCTGGGGAAATTGTATACATTCTCTTATCAACCCTGTTTGAGTGTGGATATGATACTTCACTAACAATGAAAACTAAATGTGTGGAAACTTAAAACCACAAAATGAGTGTTGACATTAGTCAAATTTAGGGTGAATTCTACGAGGGGTGGACTTTTCATGTTGATGTGACTGAAATTGAAGCTCTGCTTGGGGAGCAGGGGAATTTGGGAAATAAAGGATAGCAAGCCGCAGGGACACACAGTACAGTCAGAGTGACATTCTTCAGCGGAGGTTTTGATGTGGATGACCAGGAAGCCTCCAGAGGTTCACACGCTGCTGGGATGATTTGTCATCATGAATGTCGACTCATGTAAGCAACGGTCACTGAATGGCCCTTTCAGGTTCACCGACTCAGACCGCAAACCTCCTGCGCACACTGCACACATGACCATGAAAGTTAAACATGCACAATTTTATCTGAGAAGGTGCATATTAAAAGACCAAACACTGGGAGTGAGTTTTTCTCAGATGTTCACAGAACAAAATAGCTTAAAAAAAAAGAAAAGAAACTGAGACACTGCATGGAGGTAGTAATCTGATGCGCAATGATTTAAGCTTTGCTTTGCTCACTGTAATTTTTTCTTATATTACGTCCACACAATGCAGTCAGGGAGAATTATAAAAGATGCAAACCAGGGATTAAAATATCCGGCTAATTATTATGCAAAAGTACAAGCCTAATTCAAGTTTTTCTTTTAGCAGCAGAAAACTACGTCTGCAGATTTTTCGCTATATTAGCCTCAAGCTACATTAGTTTGCAGACTTATAATTTACTGTTACAGTACGGTATATTTTTTCTATACACATTAATAGTTCATTCAAGTGTCACAGCAGTGCTGTGCTGCAAAATTGAAGGCACTTCACACTGACTAACACAGGTGTGTTTGTCCATGCAGTCAGCAAAGATCAGAATTATTATCACAATGTGTCTCAATTAAGTCCAGAGTCATTTTTTCCTATGGTTATGTCATGTCACGTCACGTCACGTCACGTCAAGTCACGTCACGTCAAGTCACGTCACGTCAAGTCATGTCTCGTCACGTCTCATCGCGTCACTTACCTGCAGTATCCGGTCTTTATTAGAAAAGACGTGGTACTGTTATGTTGCATTCCTAAGCATTGAGACATGGGACTTAGCCTACCTGGAGTTTACTAGGTCCAACTTCAAAGTGTCCCAGACAACTGAAGTCGAACGTAAACAGAAAACATGGACAGCCACCATCAAATACGTTAATTAAGATATTGTCCAGCACTGGATAACTTGGTTGACACTAGATATTCTAGATAAAACCTTCATCAACTGATCTGGAGCCATACGTGCAAAAGCTCTGCATATGGCTATAAGATGTAACTAATATATATAAATATATATATATAAATAATATATATTCATGCTAAGAGAATGATATATTTTAACGGCAGAATATTCAAAACAGGCTGTGTTAAAATTGCAATACATACTTTTCCTTTAAGTTTTACCTCTCACAACTTGTGTCTCCACTGGCACCGCCATTGTTCTCCGACTTAATCTTGGAGAGGTCGGGGTAAGTTGATCTTCCCCGAGTTTGTGAGTAGGAGGTTCCACTTCGACAAAAATTCCAGTGCACTTTGCCTAGTTGGAGGTCCAAAACTTCTGACACGGCACTGGAACGCAGCATTAGTTTCTGTCATATCATATTATTGGCCAATGTTTCTGACCAGTTCAAAAAGTATAAAAATGAATTGAATTTGTACTATAATTATTGATAATCAGTTAAATAAATATATTAAAACAAACAAAAGAACTTTATAAAAGCTTCATTATTTGTTGACTTCTTCTCAATCAAAAACATATCCCCTTCCCAACACTTTTAAACAGTGAAATACTGACAGACTACAACATAATCAAACAAAAACCATCAGCTTATTTTTTTTTTTAAATCAAAATGGTGACGTTTTACTTTGGCATTTGGGTTAATTAGTGATATCAATTGTAATCAGGCTAATAGCTAACATAAGCCTAACATCAGGTAATGTGACATAAACACTTGTAATGTCAACACCGATAAAGTTGAACAATTGTAATATTTTATATTTAGTATATATTATATTATATATAATACATTTAGTCTCAAGTCTTGTATTTTTTTTATTTAAGTCAAGTTGCAAGTCTTCAAAACTGACTTAAGTCATTTCAAGTCCAAATCTCTAATTATCATGGATCACATACACATATCAGCAAGCAACAGATTACAATTACAACGGCAAGAAACACACTTTGCCTTCTCGCAGTGAACACAGGTTGAGCAGGTTGACTCCCACACCTCTCTGCGCGTTTGCATTCACAGCTGTTGGAGAATCTCCCCAGAGGTGTCATCTACTGAGGCCTGTGAATAAGTGGATATGCCTAGGTATATGATTTCCCATAATCATCCCTGCAATCCCAAATCTGAATCGGTGATATCATTACCAAAGACCAAAGGAACAAACAAACACCATCAAGCATTTTACAATCTCACATGTCTGCGCGTGAAAAGAAAACGTTTAAGCTCTGAATGCAAAATCCATTTCCAGGGTAGTCAAGTACACCAGTGACGGAAGAACAAGTAACATTTCCTGTTTATTTGGAGTTTCAGCTGACACTGATATGTTGATACACTCAGGTTGCCTGATATGTTGCGGTCGTGATGGTGGCAGTTTCTTCTCCTGATAGCGTAATCGTTAGCTTCATTTAAGCAAGACACCTGTTAGCTCACATTTCGTTAACTTCTTTCCCAGCCACCTGTGGTTTCTTTATGTGGTAATCATACAACTTAGTAGCTGCCATTTTTTTTTTACATTTCACCGCAACATTGTAATATTTAAAATCTCAACTCCTCAAAGCACTCGACAGCAGCTCACAGCACACACAGACGTGATCTGTCAAAGGTCACCCCTGCCCACATTGATTCCAGACTTTTGATTAGTCACAAAATACTTACAGTACACCTTCAGTAAATAAATCAAATTCATAAACGCTAATTAAAACTTTTTTTTTTACCTTTAGTTGATTGGGTGGATGTGAATGCGCACTTGGTGCATATTATACCAGAATTAACTTTTATTGTCATCATATCCATGATTCTTTTGTAACTAAATTGTTGTTTAGTTGTTTACATTTGTAAAACCTTCATAATTTCCTCCGTAACGTCCAAGTCACCAGTGATATGTTGGACGACTAAATCTCGTGCAAATAGTAAAACAGCAGCTGGAGTCTTCTATTTGCTCGCAATAAGAGGGTTCAAGTGTCTTAATCAATAAGAAAATATTGTTGTATATTTTATATTTTTCATGCTGGATTTCTTCTGCTGTAATCCTGTTAATCAGAATCAACCGCACAGTATTTGCAGCACATTTATTATGATCAATCACAATTTCCATTGCTGTGTATGTGTGAGCATATGGCCTGTGAACGCCTCCATATTCCTCCCCCCTCAGGACTGGTGTTATTCCAGTAATCCAGGCAAGTGATTGATCCAGGCCCGGCAGCATCATACTGCTGGCAGGTAGCCATGGTGGGTCTGACTGACCTTTGGCCCCGAGTCACAGCCTCTGGTCTTACTCGACTGGCTTTCAAAAGCTCGCTGGAGGGACGTACTTCAGAGAGAATGCATCAATCAATATGCAGGAGAAGCTGTCTTTTCCTCTACAAATAATGAATCATCCAGCTGGAAATGTAGTCAGAAAACTTTATCATAATAGTCTCTGACACAAGAGGAAGGTGCTACGGAACACTCTGATGGGAGTTTATGGAGCATTAAGAGTAATTAAGCCTCCAGTGTCTGTGATATCTGTCGTCTACAAGCTTTTCATAAATCAGAAAACATAAAGCCTCCCACAGAAAATAACATCTACTGCAGCAGCAGGTGCAGCAGCAACTAATGTCACAATATTTACTAATGACATCAAATAATTTCACACCTTTGCAGCTGTTCCAGTTTGTTGCATGTAAGTGGATTTATATTGATGACTCACAGCTAATGCCTTTTGGTTTGGAGGGATGGGAGGTGAGTAATAGAAGATTAGATTTTAGATAATCCGAGACAGAACGTTCAAGAAGGTCCACAGTGTAACCAGTATCTATATGATATAAATAACATACTTACTGGGTTTCAACAGTATACCAGCACACAATGGAAGGGATAAGACAGGCAGGTTAGGGAAGGAGCAGGTAACAACTTTGTGTTTCAGTTAGAAATAAATTGTACTGAAAATATTATCTACAGTTATATTGTCACTGGGCAACAATAAGGTAACACTTTCAATATTTTAATGAAATGAATTATTGTATAATATATATAACATCTATTTTGTTTAATCTTTTCACATATACTGGGTCATCTAAAAAGTACAAATTTAATTCATAGGTCCCTCATAAATGAAATGTTGTACCCACCGATTCCCTGTACTTCTCTTCCTTTCCACGTATGGTGAAAATTCATTAGTGCCCTAAGATACAATATATATATATATATATATATATATATATATATATATATACTGTATATGTAAGATTTACATCATAATTTGAGGGCTTTTTTCCCCAGTTTCCTCCAGAATTCTTCTGAGTCTTCAAGCAAATGAAACGCCAATGCGCTTAACAAAAGAGTCTTAACTCAAGGATTACTTATTAACTTTTTAGCTTTCAGCCACATCTCAGTCTGCCACAATGGATTTTTTTTTTTGTCAGTCTATTGTTTTCACTGTCAAGATCCTCAACCTGTGAGCTCCTTGCCAGTTTTTTATCAGACTAGTGAGTGAACTGCTTTGCAACTCACGTTTCCAGCTTTTGAAAGTTTTTTCACATCTGCACGACATCGATTCATCAACTCACTTACATACCATCCCGGTTCAGTTCCTGCACAGTGAGGCAGAACTGTTTGACTTCAGTATGAGGGACGACAGCATGGCACCGCTTCATAAACCACAGCTCCTCTTTGATGTGTTATTTTTTATAGGCAAGGAAAGCCTCATGGGTTGGGCCGTTCTCTGCCTTCCACACCACCACCACCACCACCTTCTCCTCCTTTAACCAAGCTGGCATCTGAGTTTCAGCATACGTTGACCAAAGGTTGGGTGAGCTCATCAAGTAGGAACGACACTGATGTGTGCACAGTGTGTATGAGAACGTGACTGTACCTGCAAATCATTTACCAAGCGGGCGGAGGGTCATTTGAAAGAGAGCAAAGCCATAGGGAAGCACTGTACATGAGACTCTGCTCTGCGTGGGAAACATGGAGCTTGCTAACATGTAATTAGCTGTTACTATTCTCATTCTGCATCGCCCTCAAGCAGCAAGGCTGTTGGTTGTATACCCTATGCCAAGAAAGTTTGAGGCTGGCTCAACTTCATCTATTCACTCTCTGTATTGATCTGAGGAGAGACCGAGGGGGCTGTGCTGACCAGAGGACCCCTCCTTGAAATGAATGATCCCTCTCACTGTGGGGAAACAGCCCTTCTGAATGGAAAAAACAGTTCTGTTTTTTCAAGGATATTGGCAATATCCTTAAAAAGGAAGACTTTTTACAGAAGCAAAGCCATGCTGTATTCCTAAAACAGATGATGTTTTGATTTTTTTTAAAGTTAAGATTATATGTTTCAGGAAGACTTTGGTCAGCTATTGTACAGTAAGTGGAAAACAGGACTGTCCTCCTGAGGGACCTTGCCGTTAAAAGCTCATTTTCCTCTTCCCTAAATCCTGCTGCAATGAATATCATCCAAACTACAAGCTAATGCAAACTCCTGGCATCGCTTCAAAGCAGGGCTGGTGTCTGCCTCACTTCCTCTGCCCCCTTTCCTCTGCTCCTTCGCTTCTCTCCATCTTGAGCAGCATTGGAGCAAGGACGTCAAAGAAAGCAGGGTAGGAAACTGCTTTCACCTTTAACCTAGATCACTGACTGAAAACAAATAGGCTATGTGTCTCTTTTTGGACAAACTTTGCCCGTGTGACAGGGAAGCTGAGTGGATTAATAAAACTAACTGTGAAGTACTGATGCTATAAAACAAAATGCTATACAGTACACATGCAACTACTTTTAGATATTAAAGGCTCTGTTCTCCACATTCAGAACATTAATATAGCAGTAAACAAAAATTTTGCTAGTAATGCTATAGCGGAGAAAAGGCATTCTGAGCAGAGAATGAAGTCATGCTTTGGTATAGGCGGTCCGGCTGCACATGCATTAGATGGTGATGAATGCCCGCCTGATATTAAGAAGAGATCGTTGAAACTTTTGCCCCGTTCATGTCCTGCTAAGTTTACCTGCTAGCAACGCTTGGGACGGTTAACATTACCTGATGAGCACTGTTCTCCCACAGGTCGTCCCTGTGAGTGTGAGCGAACCATGGCCATAACTAACCGCCGTTACAACTGTTAGCACTGTTGGTGTTAGCATTCCCTGTTTCTTCCACCCTCTCCCTCTTTATGTGATCCGCTGATCAGCAGTAACCTCTGTACCATCTACCATGGAAGCCAAGCCCAGGTTGTGCTCAGTGCAGATCGGCAGCAGTTAGCTATAGGCTCTGCTGCCTCCAGCTTTGCTTGTGTTGTCAGAGGAGAGAGCTGTGTGCATCATTTTCTGGCCTGGACTCTGAATGTCAATCAAACTCTGGTGAGAGCCGTTTGGAGGCAATCCCAGCCCAGACTGTATTTTGTTCAGTATGTACAGCCCCTTTAATGAGTGGAAAATGACAGGACAGGTGAGTTTTTCTCAGAGAAGACAGACTTACAAAAGGCAAACAAACACTTTAAAGGAATGTCTTGACTAGTCTTCGTCACAGAGCTGAATGTGAATGTTGAGATGAGCTTTATAGACTTTTAGTATCATTAAGATTGAATATATATACGTATTGATAAAACATTTAATCAATAATTGAATGGGGTTTTATCTCCATACTCAAGTTGGAAAGTACTTTATTGGTGCTCAGTAATGTACCTAATTCAGGGATATCGAGCCAGTCCTGTCAAAAACCAGTTATGCTGAGGAAGTAAATATTTTAGGTGGTAAATTAATTTGAAAAATACAACACATTTTTCCTTAAAACGTTTTTTTCCTCATTAAAAGGAAAGTCCAACTAATTTTACATTTATGTTAGGGTTCTAGTAACAGAGGCCAAAACCAAACAGTCTAATCAGGGCAGGAACTGTCAAGTTTTGGGTTTGGGTTACCGCATTTTGGGTCGGGTTTAAATATATAAATGTTGTCTGGGGACAAAAGATTATTTATGTATTCTTTAGATCTGATTTTTTGGTGGCATGTTGGCCTTTATTTGACAAAGTGCAAGCAGAGTTGAAACATGGAGAGTGAGGGGCATGGCATGCAACAAAAGACCCAAAGCTGGAACCACAAATAATGTGGCATGTGCTGAAATGGCTTCTTTTTCCTTTTTTTTTTTTTTAACACAAAGCTTGTGTAACAAATTTGGTTGTGTGGAGTTTGGAAGAGCATCATGGGAAATGTAGGATCTAGGCTTTTTGGAGCTACTAGACACTGCAATTTAGAGGTCTGTACTGTTTGATTCTGACTACTTTTTAATGTCCGACACTTACAGTAAATACACACATTTCTGCAGCAAGATGTTATCAGAATAAGGTATTAAGTTACTTTCACATATTGTTCTTGAGTTACTTCTAAGTTCTTGAATCATACATGGGACGTTTCTCAAGTCAAATGTATTTGCTGTTTGACTAAGAATTTTATCTGATGAAGTTCTAAGAAAAACAAGTGGCAAAGAATATGCTGATTCTTTGGTTTCTTCATAGTCTGCACTGTATAAAACACAAATAGGTAAAACAACTATAATATATGGTATTTTATTCAATTAAGAAATTGACAAGCACTCATCAATCAACATATTAAAACGTTTGCGCCATCTGTTCAAACTCACATGACGGCTCCTTAAAATAAATACTTTTAAGAGGAAATAATACAGACATAATATGTGAGGTTCAAACCACAAGTACAAACAAATTATCCAAATATCCAAAGAGACGAAAGGCTCTGAAAATTCCCAAAGTCAACCCCGACTCTCCAACGAAAAGTGTTTGTATAAAACAGTTAAGTATTTTTAAAAATACAGAATCTTACAAAAGGTTTCATCTTCTCGTTTCTTTAAATCACTGTAAAATATCAGCTGGTATTATGACAAGAAATCAGGATTTTTTTTCCATGTATAATAATAAAAAGACAGAATGTGCTTCTGCATTTTTACATTAGTATTCACATATGTCATGAGTGTACTGTATCATCAAAGTCCTCCACCCCTCTGATGGTGCTTTGATGGAGATAGGTGTATCGCACATCCCTCCAACCGCTCCTCATCGTGTGCCGGGCTGAAGATAGATACCAGGGACCATGGAAACAACCAAAGGTGTAGTCAGTCCAGAGACACCCACATATTTGCAGTGACCATGTCATTAACCATCTTTTCAAACAGTACACCACCCATGCCTAGGCTATGCAAAACAATACACTTCACAGCCAAGTGTTCATTGTCTTTATGGGTTATACAACCAACAGCGTTCACATTTTCTTTATATAAAAACAAAAACAAAAAAAAATTACTTTTTGACAATGCGTCAACTTTCAAACGGTCCAAAAAAAAAAAGACAAAATAGCCATCAACGGGAGAGGATTTCAAGAATACAGGTTACAGTACAAAAATGTGGTCCAGGTGGTAGCACATGAAGCATGCATGTGTTAATGTTGCCCTGCTCACCCTTAAAACCCTCATGCGAAGACATACTGTATAAAAAGGCCACATGGCTTTTCCTTCACTATTAAATGCACGTGTCAACTGGCCTCTTTATCTGCTCTGCTCATCCAAAGACCAACGAAAGGTGCTTTATTTTCTTATTGGTGGACTCCAAAATAGACAAGATGCCTCATAGAGTCACTACGTAGGGCGTGTTTGGTAGCGCACATCGGCACGCTCCTGAAGCTATTTATGACTGGGTTGAACTACTGACAAACACAAGTCACGGACAGTTCATGTGATTGGAGAAGTTAACGAGAGATAGATCTGTAGCTTCAATTGTCGGTACAAAAACAAAAAACAAAAACTTGTCAACTTTGTAGAAAAAAAACACTGCAAAACTTGGTTGAGCTTGACAGTTGTATTTTTAGTGCGGTTTTAAAAGCCCAAAAGTTGTAGGGTTTTCGCAGGCATGTGTAATAGTTCAAAGGAATGGTTTGACATTATGGGAAATACGTTTATTTGCTTTCTTGCTTTGTTAAATGACAGGATAGACACTACTCTCATATCTTTCCGTAGCAGGCAGTTAGCTTAGCCTAATGACTAGAAGCAGGACAAAACAACCTGGCTCTGCCAAAAGATTGAAGACTAAGGATTAAACAAACAAGATAATAAAGTGGTTAATGAGTGAGCTTACAGGTGCTGGTAGGGGGATTTTGTGAGCTTTGGACAGAGCCAGGCTAGCTGCTTCGAGTCTTTATGTAAAGCTTATTTAACCGCCTGCTGGCTGTAACTTAATGTTTACCATACAGACATGGGAATATTATCAATATTCTCATTTAAACTCTTGGTAAGAAAGCGGATAAGTTTATTTCCAAAATATCAAACTATTCTTTTTAAAAACAAAGCTATAGCCAGAAGCCAGCTAGCCTAGCTTAGCATTAAGACCTGAAAAAGGGGTAAACAGCTAGGCTAGCTCTGCCAAAAGGCTGGGCGCAAATGGGCTGTTGATCTTTAATAGCTGCAACTACATATGTGTATGTTTTTTTCCAATTGGCAATTTGTTTTTCCAGCAGTTACATTACATTATCAACTAAAAAAATCAATAAAAATATTGATTTAAAAATGGATTTTATTTATTTAAAAATGGTCTTCAGGATTTTATAATCGGAATAGTGTTCATAGCCATAGTCTGTTAATCAGAATAAACAGAACATTGAGTATTCTACAAAGCCATGTAATAACACATTATAACTCATTTGTTTAATCTGTACAAAGGAACAATGGGTAAAAAATACAATTTGTTATTTTATGGAGCTATTTCTTGGGAGCAGTTGCAAGGCAACCAGTGGGACTCCAGGAAGTTACTGCTACCAGCTGAGAAAATCGTCATGCTTACAGAGTTTTTGTACATTTAAACAATCAAGATATAAACTTTTAATTCGATTTTCTTACCTTTGGACAGAGCTAGGCTAGTGGTTTCCCCCGTTTGCGTGCTATGCGAGGCTAAGCTATGCTAACCAGCTGTTGGCTGTAGCCTTACTGTATATTGAAAGTACAGATATGAGAGTAGTGTTGATCTTCTCATTCAACTCAACCAAAATGTAATACTGTTCCTTTAAAACAGGAAAATGACCAATATTGAAGCTGCACATTTCTCATTTGAAAACATTGATTGGATGTTTGTGTGTACACAAACCTGGCAAGTCTCTTACCAAGGGCTCTATGTTTGTTTACGGATCAGTGGTAGTATACTGTATGAGAATGTAAACAAAAGGCAGTTGGGCTTGAGTCTGCTGAGCTCATTCTTCTTTAGATCACCTCAACAGGTCCTCCTCTAACCAGCTTCTAACTTTCTCTCTACTCTAAGTGCAGAGGCTTAGCGAAACCCTTCACCCCTTTTTTTTAAGTATCTTTTCCATACTCTTAAACATCTCTACTGCGGAAATAACAACAAAAATATAACTTAAGATATACTCTCTAGGCACGGTTTGATTTCCAAGGCTTTTTGTTGTAGACTGTGATAAAAGGTCAACAAACGGATAAAAAATTCAAAAAAATAAAAAAGAAACAACAGAGAGTGATGGTTCTGCAGACCAAACACTTTCTCCTCTGTGATATATCAAGGTCCTCCGAGTCAGCTCACACAGCCAAACAGACTTGCTTCAAGCTCTGTGGTGGAGAGGCTGTAAGGGCAGAAAGTTTCTAAAGGGTAAGTGTGTAGACGTTTTCAAGGTTAAGTGTCAATTCCAGTCTTTAACCTGTCTTTCTCCTTCATGAAAAGAAAACAAAGGTTAGATCTTAAGCCATTATCTTCTGGGGAATCTCTATAGAAGCCTTGATGAAGATGCAGTTGTCTCGGATGTAGTTCCTCTTCTTGATCTCCTCGTGAGAGATGAATTTGGGGTAGCCAAAGCCCAGGGTGCTCTCGTCCAGCGAGTTGCGGGTGCTGCTGGGCTTCTGGAAGTTCTTCCAGTTGGGGTCGGGGTTGAAGGTCTCCGTGATGTGCTGGGGTTTGGAAAGCGATGGGTCGCTCTGGTCCATGATGGAGAAAGTCACCTTGTAGGAAAAGGGCCACTCCAGCAGGCTGTCATACTCTCCAGGCAACACGCGTATGTAGACGGAGAGGTGGGAGCCCTCGCCGCTGCCGTTACCGTTCAGAAAGGCTGACACCTGCAGCTTGTAGCCGTAGCGGTGAGTGTAGAAGGGCGGGCTGAAGAACTCGTGGTTGCTTCGGAGCTTAGCCTCCTGGAGTTTGCGGGAGTAGTCGCTGAGCTTCCAGATGAGAACGCCGTCGTGACTGACGGACAGTTCCTCCATCTCCCTCCGCAGCTCCAGGATCTCCTGCCGCTGACGCCCCACCAGATTACACATCATAGTCAGGTGAGACTTAGTGGTGTCTTCAAGGTGACGACCAATAGCCAGTTTGGGGCACTGCCAGAGAAAACAGAGAGATTAATCACTTAAAAGCTGCTGCACAGTGAGTAAGTGAGAAGATGCTTAACACATACAGATTTTACACATTCACAGCTATATTAAGCTAATATTTGTATCTGTTTATTTAACAAACATTTACATAGATTGCTTCATTTTTTGTGTTAAATGGTTTTCTACAGCCATTTATACTTTTAGTATGTATATGTAGTTTGGCTCCAGCTTAATACATGATATTTTAACCATGTACCTACATTGTAATAAATCAAACAATAAAGCATGATTCGAATTTGAATTCCACCTTCAGAGGAAAATAACTAGAATAAACTGGGTCTAAAAACCAAAATAGCTGTCAGAGTGGACATGGATAGTGGACATAGAAGAGAGGTTTTTAATAACTGGAAAACACAATTAAGAATTGCACTGAGCTGTACTGCATGATTTTTCTTTAAAAAAATGGAAGTTTGTATATAATGGAAAAAAGGTCCAGATGAAAGTTAAGTTGGTTTGAATCGTCTCTCTTGACCATTCTTCATGCACTTTTAAGACATTTCTATCACTTGATCTGCTGTTGAAGTAAACTAAGTACATCAGTTTCCTCTTGCTTAAAAACCTCATTGTTTTTAGGTTATTGCCTGCATGTTTGCCCACAACGTAAAGTCCTGCTGCTTTGTGTGCAGCAGTGTGTGTATGATGTGATGTGGCGTCTGTATCTTTTGATTTGACTAAATTATCACTTTGAGGAGAAGTGGTTGTCTATGGCAACCTGTGCTGGTAAAACATCAATTTTACTGGATGGTGTTTGTATCTGTTCAGTCCAGAGTGCATTATTGGAAGAACGTATTTGTCTGAATCCAGCACAGATGAACTGTTATTCATGAGTGTGCCATTGTGAAAAAGATAAAAACTGTTGATTTTGAGATTATTATATTTAATGATCACTCTGCTGTTGTGGAGACATGTTTTTGCTTTCCATCTGTAAATGTTACACATCCAGTTTTCCAGATGCTTTGTGATTCTTAACAGAGCGGAGCGAGCATGCCGCTCATCTGCTGCTCTTCCTCAAGCGAGTCCACATTTATCAAATTGACGTCAGTTTCAAGAATAGACAGAAATGCACTGTCAGAATATAGGAGTGTTGCTCTCATTAAAATAGAGCCTACAGGCACAGTAGTGTATGTCCGAAAAGAGAAACATCATTACTTTAGACACAGTGAGCAACCATTTCAAGGAAATATAATGAAAAAATGAATGTAAACAACAGTAGTCTGAACAGAAAGAAGGAGTAGAAATAATCTTTTAAGGTTAAATGATGAGAATGAGGTCAGTTTTACCCTGTGTTTGCAGCCGGCATCTTTAAAGGGGCAGAGAACGAGCGCGCTGCCACAGTTGTCCTTCACATGATTAGCAAGATCCTCTCGGGCGATGTTGGGTGTGCCACACTGGTTTGGACACTGGACAGGAAACCGAGGGCAGTGGTACTGGTGGTTCTGCAGAGGAGTCAATGATAGTGTTAATGTGTGTGCTGCTGACAGACAGCATGAGTAATAAGAATACAAGATGCACAGTCACAGATTAATGGTTGCACAGGGGTAAAATGTCCCTGTAAGTAAATTCAGTTTTGGGTTTTAGATTGTTGGTTGTACAAAAAGAGGCAATTTGAAGAGGTCACCCTGGTGTCTGGGAAACCTTCTCTGTTGACGCTTTACTGACAAAGTGGATCATCAGGAAAATAATCAGCAAATTGAACAATACTGAAAACAGAGCTCCAACTAAATATAATCTTTTATTCTTTTCTTTATAAATCCATCACTAATTCAGTCTGTAAAATGCCGGATAAAGTATAATTTCAAGTCATGTCTTCAAAACCCCAAATAATACCTGACTTAACTGAAATGATGTTGAAATTAAATGGAATGTGATTGAAAAAAAAACACACTCATTTGAGGTTCTGAAGGTAAACTGTGTGTGAAACTGACCTGGATTGTGTCGAAGACGAACTCCTTGCCGCAGTACTTGCAGGGCTGTGTGCGCTTGGGACACTCAGCCAGGCCGTGTTGGGACAGCAGCCGACGCATCATCCTCGCCCCACACTTGTTCTCACAGTAAACACTCTCCTGAGGACACACACCCTGGTGGTTCTGGGATAGACAGGAAACATGGGATTACAGCTTAGAGCTGCAGATACAGTAGGGGTGGCTGTTTACTCAAACAACTATAACTATAACTATACAACTTTTTCTAAAAGGAATGAGGCTGCAGGTCAAGTTTTGACCTGTCTGTGATGAATATGATTATAAACAATAATGAAGAACATGTGCAAATATAAAGTAGGTAACCTGAATTGACTCTGATGGCTTTTTAATAATTGAATAGTTTATAGAAAATGTATTAATCAATCCAAACAATGTGTGACAAAGGAATTGCTAATAATATTTATTGTCATTGAAAAACATGTTGTGATATTATTATTGTAATATGCTTCACTGCAGTTTTTCTTTTTTTTTTAAAGAAATGACACTTTATAATTTTCTTCAAGGACAAATAATAATAATAATAAAAATAATCAACAGAAAAATGAATAGATTAATCATTATTCCACTACTTTTTCCTGGTGAAAACAGTTTCAACAACAATTTAAAATGTCTTTATATTCTGTTTTATCTTCTGTTACATTACTGAATTGAGTGGAAAATGGACATTTTTTTTTTTTACTATTTTATAATTTTATAGACTAAACAAACCATTGATTCATTGGGAAAATAGTCTGCATTGTAGGTAGAGGTGTTGAAAGGTTCTGAATAACAGTTGTATACATGACTAGCACGAGTAATTCCAGTGCGAGAGCCAAAAGGTGGATGAAAGCCCGTGCAGAGGGGAGACCATGTGGGCCAGAGTAAATAGAGGAGGGGTGGTGGAAATGACAGAGGTGTTAGTGAGAGGACTCTGAGGTACTTCGTCCCGCTCACTGGAGAAAACACATTAAGCATGAAAGACCCAGTCAAAGCTTCTTTTCCTTTTGCCAACACACGTGTTATTTCAAAACAGAAGACACACGTGCATCAGTCTCTCCTGCTGCTTCTCATAGAGACTTCTTTCATATAGGCATGGAAATTATGTGGCGTCACTCTGGGTTGTTTACGTCAAACTCCTGCTGAGTCGTGACAGGGAAAAAAAAACAAAAAACAAAACAGGTTTAGAGTACTTGTTTACCTCGTAGGCTTCACCGGTGAACTCACTGCCACAAAACTCGCACTTGACCTTTCGCTTTGGGCAGTCGTGCTGCAGGTGGTCGGGCAAGTCGCGGCGCGTCAGCTTGACGGAGCAGCGGTTGGGGCAGGGTATCACGTTGAAGGCGCAGGTGGAGAAATGGCCCTGATGCAAACACACACAGGCGCATGTTAGGAAATACACAAATTAGAGCGTCTGATAAGGCAGCAATAAAACAAATTTAAAAGGATGGAGAAACAGATGAGAGGTTATCAAAGCTTCTCACCTGCAGCTGCTTCATCTGGCCGGTCCAGCGGCAGCCCTCCTCACTGTGGATGCAGCGGATGGGCAGTGCCAGGATCTGCTGCTCCAGTTCTGGATCTGGGTAAATCTGAAGAAGACAAGCAGAGCAAGATCAGTGTAGCATTAGCAGGAGCTGACAGGAGCTGGAAGACTTTAATATATCGCTTTCAAACTGAAAAAGTGTGTACAACACCAATAACCAATAAACCATGTAAAGATAGAGCAAACAGGGCTTTTACTCTTTGCAAACAAAAAGCTGACATTTTGGAGTTCCACTGGATGGCAATGCAGTATCTGAGCCATCGACAGCATTCACAAGATAGTTTTAAACTAGTTTAGGTAACATATTTTCTCAAAAATACTGCCTATTGTAGATTTGTCTGGGTAGTAAACATTTAACTCCTTCTAAATTCAGATATCGACGGTTTTACATTTCCTGTTAATTAAATAAACTCTATTGTGTGAGTGAGTGAGCTTTAGAGCGGTCAGCGTATTTGGGAACTTTGCTTCAAGTATTTATACTGAGCTAAGCTAAACACATCCTCTCTCACTGCAGCTTAATGCACAGCGTTAAGATTGGCATCGATTGGTGTCGCTGGGAAAGAAAGATAAGACGGAACTTCATTCATCCTGAGGGGAATCATTGTGCAAATAGAAAATACCGTTAAGGTGCAAATTCAATCAATCAATCAATTCAAACTATAATTTTTAATTCATTTTTATTTTTTTACATTTTTGAGAGTAACATGTTGTTTCGACATAATATCATGCAAGACTGAATGTCTATAGAAGCACACACTGGAAAGTCAAACTGTTGAGATTGTGTTAGCGAACAGCAGCAGTGAGTTGACCCGGCCGCTGCAGTGATAAGGAGTTTATGGGACCTTCGAGAGAGACGGAGAGCAGAGTAAAAGATTTATTTTTCCCCGGTCACTGAGTGATGGGGACGAGTCAGTTTTCTGCCCAAGAACCCCAAATCCTCCCCTACAGTACGCTGTCCTGAGGATTTACAGCTCTGCTCTGCATCTCCATCCCCCCACGCTGCCACACGAGCACAGCACTGGTCAAACAAGAAAAGCCACTTCCTCAAAATGCCACAAAAGCCCTCCAAACAAATAACAGCTCAGTAACAGCCCGACTGGGCTCACGTGCCTCTGCACAGAAACACGGGAACCATCACTTTCAAATTACAAGTTGATTTAGAAAATAATCTACAATAAAACACTTATCTCACTCATTGTTCTTACGGATGCCTCTGCCAAACGAAATAAGAATATTACCATGTTGATGCTCTACAGAAACAGATATACTGAACTTTAAAACAGATGCTTGACTTGCTGCTCTTTTACAGTAACAGCAGCTTTTGTTTTTTGCTGCCATAATCACATTCTTTCTGGCAAGGCAAGGCAAAAAAAAAAAAATCTAAAGCAAACTGAAACACTCTCTCATTGTTCCAGTCTTGGAATCTGCAGGGAGACGGCAATAATGACCTTTTAATAACTTAGTCCCAGGCAGATCAGGGGGGTTAAGCTCTTTGGAGCTCCAACTTGGGGGTTTATTCTGTCTGGTTTAGCCATTGTTAGCCCCACACTACTACTATTACTACAGCAGCAGCAGCACAATCCTTTAATGACTGCAACACTCTTGTTCTCTTGGAGCGAGGTTGTGTTTGTGCACGTTTTTTGAAGGACAGTGTGCAACGAGCACTATAATAACTCTGACAGTAGACCACCAGGACGGGGTAATTTGCAGGCGACTGGGAGCCTTGGTAAATAACAACGTCTGACAGGTGTGCCATGAGCACATCCTTCCCGTGGGGAGCCTCTGCTATTACAGGCGCCTTCATCGCTCCCAGCACAGCATGCAGACCTGCACTGCTGCAGCTCCGGCTTAATGGCTTGATGGCTAATTCAGGCTAATGCTAACTAACTGCATGAGAGAATTACATACAGCGGTCTTCTTTTAGTCGACGCCGAAAGCTGCTCAGAAACAGGGATGATCATTTACTGTTCGTTGGCTTTTAAATCTCTAGTTCAGAATCAAGCCCTTATCCTTTTGTCGCATGCTCTGACTTTACAATATCTCGTGTGAGAGAGACATCCTCTGACTCTAACTGCAGTTAGTCACTATTGTTTTCACCCCTGGGCACAATCTGATCAACCGCCAAAAGAAAAAGAGAAAGGGATCCAATTAAATTTAGATACACTTTGTTTTTCTGGGAGAGAAGGGTGAAGAAAATCGTAGTGGTTTAGATCAATTGAAGGGTTCTCTTTCCTGAAATGAACCTCTGAATGAGGATAATTGCTTATATGTTATTCTGAGGTTCAAAAGTACAAATGTTCAGTATTATTTATGTAACATTACAAGGAACAAAGTCGGCATTCTAAAACAGTTTTTCTCTTAAGGGCACTGTGCCCGATATTCAGAACATTAATATAGCAGCAAAACAACTGTTTTCTATGTAAAGATATAGTGGAGTAATGGAGAGCTGAGCAGAGGATGAAGTCATCCTCCTTCTAGGAGTTTCTATTTCTCTGTTGTGTGTTGTGATAGGAGGTCCGTCCTGTGTGCATGTTTAGTGCATGCATTTCACATATCGGGAAATGCTCTTAATTGTATTACTGTTATTTTCATTCATGTCTCCATCAAGATGAAGTGGCTTACTTCAGGTGAACAATACTAAAGACATTCCGCCTTAGCTGCACTAAGTATTTAGTGCCAATTAGCAAATGTTCTACAATACTTAGCTAAGGTGGTGGACTAGTTAAAATCATACTGTACCTACTAAACATCTGCATGTTAGCACTGTCATAAGCATGTTAGCATTTAGCATTGTCATGAGCATGTTATCATTGCCATGAGGATGTTAGCATTTAGCATTGGCATGAGCATGTTAGCACTGTCATGAGCATATTAGCATTTAGCATTGTCATTAGCATGTTGGCCCTGTCATGAGCATGTTAGCATTTAGCATTGTCATGAGCATGTTAGCACTGTCATGAGCATGTTAACATTTAGCATTGTCATGAGCATATTAGCACTATCATGAGCATGTTAGCACTGTTATGGGCATGTTAGCACTTTTATGAGCATGTTAGCACTATCATGAGCATGTCAGCACTGTTATGAGCATGTTAGCATTCTGACACTAGCATTCCGCTCAAAGCACCACTGCGCCTGGGTACAGCCTCACAGAGCTGCTAGCATGGCTGTAGACTGTAGAGTCTTAAAGTCTTCTATAAATAGAGCCATTATTTGAGAAGAAAATGATTGAGTGAGTGAATAAAAATGTGTTGTGCTAGTCGTACCTTGGCATAGTCCAACGGCAGCTGGTCCTCTGGGCACTTGAAGACGCCCTCACTGCAAAAAAAAAGACAACAACAGAAAAGTGTTGTTATTATTGGGACACTCCGAATAAAAGATGACTGCAGACAAAAACCCTTTGCAAGCATCTCAACAAGGACGATCAGCCATTTTTAAAATCTCATTCAGCGTTCAGTGAGATTAGTAACTCTGACCCTGACTGAGAACAACCGCAGCTAAAAGACACTTCTTTGACAGATCAACGCACACACACACACAAACACACTCTAAAGTCAGACCTTTGAGCTTCTGGCTTTAATGACAAAGGCTCTTTCATCTTCTCCACCCTCAGAGCAAAGAGATTTTTATTACAACAGAGGACAGAACTACAAGTTGGAGCCTGGTGGCTTTATTTATAATACATGAAGAGAGATGATTGATGATCCACTTCCCAGCTTCTTTTACAGATTCTGTCACAGCTTAGAGTGAAGCTTTCATTTTTGCCCCTGTTTCGCAGTCTTGGTAACAACAAGCTACTTTCAACTGTTTTCCTGAGAATAAAGTAGTGTAAACCTCGCCTTAGTGCTTATGGCTCTTCCTCAGGAAAAACAGATGATGTGCTTGTGTGAGTTTTTTGTTCTTTTCCAAAATGTTTCTCCTCCAGCAGTTTAACCCAAAATAAGACTTTATTACAAGCCCCCGCTCAGTTTTTGTGGCGCCACAGAGGAGCCCTCGCTGGCCTGTTTAAGGGCCAGATGAGCGAGTGCCATGGCTCATTAGGACGTCCCTACCCTGATGTCATCATGAAATATTCACACTTGTAAATAATGGAGGTAGCAGCCAGCAGGGGTGAGCTGCTACACAGAGTCTAAACTTGCAGCTGCACAGCAAACGGTGACTTAAAAAACACAGAAAAAGCAGTCGCGGGGTGATCTCTTGAGATGTCAGCGGTGTCACAGCTCCTGTCTTTCCAGATCTACTTTTCTGATAATCGATTAAGTCATTTCAACATTCATAAGTTACATCTTTCCCATCTTTATGCTGCTTTACTCTGTTTTATGTGATAATAAAAACTTATACCTTTGGGTTTTAGACTGTTGGTTGGACAAAATAAGACATTTAAATATGTCAACTTGGGATCTTGGGAACCTGTGAAGGAATTTTAAAGATGATTTATCGCTTAATCGGTTGATAATGAAAATAATCTTTAGTCGCAGCCATGACCTCTTAAATATTTGTTGCTGTTTGTCATATGAAATCTACTGAATCTGCAGACAATAAAGATGCACAGAAATGTGTTTTGGTTCAAAAGTCACAACCCCTGAAGCTCGATCTGACCTCTTGTTCAAAGAGATGCTTAAACTAATTAAGGGACAACAGTGTGCAAACAGACAGTGTTTGCCTCAGGCTTTAATATGGTTGGCTGCAGTGTCACCTGACCATGACTCCCAGAGGCACAGCGACATGTGACAGGACGGCAGGGCATGTGCACTTCGCCCCGTCTACCCAGCTGCTATGAAACCAGGGAGTGTGCTAACGGGGGGGATGGGAGCAGAGGTTAGGCCTGAGAGGGAGGGAGGGTTGATGAAAAGGGGGGAGGGAGGGGGGGAGGTTAATGCATGACGAGACAGCAGTAATTCTCCTCCATTAGGGTCACTGTGTCAGCAGGGAGCTGGAGACCAATTAACAAGCCACAAAGGGCTGTAAAATAGGGTCAATCGATGAGAGGCTAGGAGAGCCCAGTCAGCATCTCACGTGTAGTGTGAAATCATTTACAGTACTCATCGCCATGACCGAGGAATCCTCTCACACTGTGGAGTATAGAGAGCACCACAACCACACTGCGAGAGGAGATGGGAAGCGACGGGCTCTCAGCTCCGGACAGAGGACAGCCAGAGGCCCCGTCCAGCTCGGGCCCCCGAATCTGACGCACAGAGAGGCAGACAGGCGAAAAGAGCCAAGTCACAGACTGTCAGGATAACTCTTCCTCTGGTCGCAGAGAAGCTCCCGCAGCCACACATTCATGTGTTTAGGGCCCCACTGCTGATAATACCGCTCGACTCACTCGGTCGCTCGTGAGTCCAACTCGCTGCCGCTTTGTGACAGCACATTAGCAGTGAAAGGTTGGGCCGATGTTACCGCAGGTCCAGTTCAATTACATCCATCTTCTCCGACTACCACGGGTCTCTCTAGAAGAGACTGGAGAGAAGTGTTTAAAATTGTTAGACGTGCCATTGGCTTTAAATTAGCAAATGTTAGCATGAAGTAAACCCTCTATGGATGAATTAACAGAACTGGTTATCGGATTCCTAATAGTTTTGCAGTCTCTTTCACACTGGCGGCCAATGCTGTTAAGGCTGCAGGGGGATTTTTCGTTGCAGTAAGTGACCACCGAAAAAAAAATAGCTGCAAGGCTGAGCGGTGGCGCTATATTCAGTTCTTATAATAAATCCGTGACTCCCTCACAGAGCTGCTAGCATGCCTATAGACTCTTAGTCTTGAGCTTGTCAGTTGCTTGATGAAACAATTGTATTATCCCAATTGCTTACAATTAATTTAGCCGTTTAATAGCTAATTAATTGATTGGCTAATCTTTCCACTACAATCACAAATTCCACACAAGGCTAAAAACGAAAAAAGAAATAAAAAAGAACACTTGGGAACCAATTGGCTGATTAATAAACACGAGAAAACAATACTGAGACTTGAATCACCATTTAAATCATTTATTAGCTCAAACATGCTACATGTTTGGTGATCTCATCTTCTCAAATGTGACAACAAGCTCTTTTATATTGTTAAAATATTGTTTGGGCTTTGGGCCTTTGGTCAGCAAAAAAACACAAGCAATCAGAAGAAGTCACCTTGGCCGCTAAATTAATCGTAGAAATACAACAGGCGTTAATCAGAAGGCAAAGTCATTAGTCGCAGCTCTAATGCAGTCATTAAAGGATGAAAATAACTGTTACACAAAGCCCAAAGGGAAAACTCCTTTGTGCACATCCTTGCAAGTGGGAACTTGCACCTCACAAACTGCCTCTTTTAAAACAAGTTTCCCACAAGTGTTCGTCTACCACAGATCTCTGACCACAGTTCACACCCTCGTCAGTGAACATCCAGGGTGAGAGGCCAGTAAACAAGTGTTTCAGTTTCGTGTTGAGATGTCACAGGGGACCAGCTTAAGACTGGACAGCATACAGTATAATACAATCACCTCATTAAAATTTCATCGCCTCCTTCTGTCCGCTCTTACTTTGACAGCAGCCGAGGCTCTACAGCTGCTCTGCTGCAGCCACGGTAATGTTTAAATCCCCTCAAATTCACTGTCAGACAAGGGCGCACACATTATCGCGTTGTGTTAGCTTGTTCACATTCACCCCCCTCTTGCAGGTGAAATGCAGCCACTGGTCAACCCTTTGCCTCTGACCTTAAGTCGCTCTCCCCTCTTATTGCCCCCTCTAAAATCTGCTTTTCAGGCAGATTAAACAACCATCCATTCATCCAGCCAATACCACGAGGACAGCCGTCACAACATGCTTTGTCACTCTGCGCACGGCTCCTGATGGGCAGACGGTGAAAAGAACAAATCCCTCAGGTTTAATCTCACCGGTGGGCGGAGGTTTTTTTTTTTTCTTTAAGCAACTGCGACCAGCCTGCAGGCCACACAGAGCGGGCATGTTGGTGACAGTAACCTTGAAACCTGCTCTATATTAACTAACAGAGAGACTCCTAAACAAACCTCTCTGTGTTTGCCATTGCAGAGGGCAGGGCTGTCGAGACACTCTAAACACACTAAATCAAAAGCATGAGGCCTTCAGAGAGTGCAAGTCTGTAGCACATTAACACTCTAAACAGACCTCTGTCACACAAGCTATTTTCTCAGATAGCATCAAGGAGCCTCGCCCGAACTGCCCCTCTACCTCATGCCGGAGCTCACTGCCAGCTTCTATGTTCATCCTCGTGCTAAACCCTTTTTGTCTTTTCAAGTTATAACCAGGGTTCAATTTTATTAAACATACAAAACCTTTAAATTCCACCACCGCCCTCCATTCAGGCTCTCTGCCTCACATCTGAAACTAAACTCTCTGCTTCTCCTCTCAGGAAGTTGAAGAGAAAACCGGAATTTTGTTTTATCTCAGATAGAGTTCCTATAATCCCCCCAAATCCATCTGGCTCTCAGTGTGTGTGTGTGCCTAAGACTGTGTGCAGTCATGGCTTCTTTCTTCTGAGCGCCCGGTTTTGAACAAAGAGTTCAGATATCATAGAGACATTACAAAGCGGGACTGATATTCCTCCATGAATCATTGGTCTGATTTTGATTTTTCTACGGTTAAAGTTAGACTTTTAACTAAGTGCAACGATAAGTTGAGTGATTAATCGTTTGTCATTTATCAAGCAACAACGCTCCAAAAAAAGACTGTTCCAGCTTTTCAAATGCAATAATGTGCTGCTTTCCTTCACTTACGTTGTAGTAAACTGAATATCTATGGGGTCTTGTGGGGATTGTTATTTGGACAAAAAGACATTTGATGACATTACCTTGACCTCATTATTACTGAGGCTTTAAAGACCAAACAACGAATCAGTTCATTGAGAAAATACTCTCCTGATTAATCAATGAAGAAAATAGTCCAAAAAACAATAATTGTCAAACTATTTTTTTAATGATAATCTTTTGTTGGTGCCTGAAACTACACAAAGCTGTCCTGCAAAGAGGAAATGACGTCATGTAGCTCCACTGCATGAACTAAATAATATATGATTAAGAGGCAAAGACAATAAATGAAATCAACCAGAATGCGGCTTATGTAAACAGATCTTTGAGACCAGCATAACCGATTCCATACTGCACTAATACTATGTAAAGTACTGTATAAAGTCTCATTTAATACTCATAGCAAACTGGCCTTTAGTATAGAAGAAATCAGCTGTTTTGTACGATGTGTTGTATGTGTGACTTTGGACAGCTACTGCCACACTAATTATGGAAACTTCACAAAGAGAAAGCAAAATGTTATTCCAAAGATTTAATAGATTATTTTTATGTTTTCCCAGCTGCCCCTGGAGCCGTCTCACCACAAACCACAATTTGTTGTAATTTCTTCCAAATGAAAACCGAGGATCTGTCTGTGAGTTTCTGTTGTTCAAGCATATTTGGAACGATTCAGTGGAGGAGAAAACCAATGTAGTGTGTAGCCCATTGTCATCTTTCTGCACAGTTCATTTTGTCAGTTGCACAGTTTATTTAGGCAACTGACAATCTACCCTTGGAAAAACTTGTTCTCACTACCTGGACTGTAAAACTGCAGAAGGCGTTCGGCCTACAGACGTTCTTCCTCTCATCCACATGACTAGTTGGATTAAGGCCCTAATGTGGGCGGCCTGTGCTGACTAAAGTGGCCCCTAAACGAGATTGAGTGATGGGGGCTGAGGCCGGGTGCTGTTTCCACCTGTGGAACCTGATACCCTGAGAGTGCACAGCTCCCTTTTGCCCACGGCTGATCTGGCACTCGTCCAAGGTCTTACAACCCTCCCGTTTGTCTGCAAAGGGAGGAGCAGCTCCTACTTTCCCAGAGTGTGATGACACAGGTGGATCCACTGCTCCTCCACAGGCTTTGTGTGTGGGACATCCACATAGAGTGATGCTGTGACAGCTTCTTGTGTGGGATTTAATACTTACAAGATAATCTATCCATACCTGTGGTTTGCTAGAGATTATGTTGTGTATAAGCCGCCTCACGTTTGTGGTGACGCTGCCACTTCTAATAGGAAGGCATCGCTAATGTCTATGAACAAGTCTGTTGGTCTTCTCGTCCAACAACTACTATTACCCAATGTGTGAAGAGAGTTAAAGTCAATTAATCAAACTAGGTTATATATATATATTATATATCGGCAAAACAATTAATTGATTTATGTAGAAGATTAGGCATTAATGAAAATAATCATTACATGCAGCCCTATAATAATTATCTTTCTGGTTTTGACTGTTGAACAAAGCAAGTAAAATACTAAGAGAGACCTTACAACTTATTATTGTCCTTCCATCACAGCACAAAGCCTTCCAGACAGTTAAACAGTAGATACTTAAATCCTATTCTCTGTTTTATGATGCTGGAATAACCTGCTGTCCTTCTGTAATTTTATTTAAATATAAAGACTTCGTCTGTGTGCTTAATCATGTTCCAGTCTGTTATGTCCTTACTTTGTAAAGTATGAATTACTGACCATATTTCAGCAAACACAGGAGTCATCTTAGTCCAGTAAGATTTAGTATTTCACAGGCATTTAATAGATTAAAACATTTATCATTTGAATTATCCAGTAAAGCAGAGGAGATGGGGGGACATTCTTAAATTTACCCACACAGGACTTCGTTCCTTGAAAAAATATTTTAAAGGAAGATTTTTGAGGGATTTCTGTAACTTGTTGAGTTTAGTGCATGCCTGTCCAGAATATGACACCTATAAAATCCAATCCGACTTCCTCTGCTGGTCACTAACAGCCACTGGCAGCTGCTTTGTATGAAGTAACAATGGCTGACAGTCTGCAGGTTATGGTCCTCAACAAGACAGAAATAAATTACATCTGACTCTGTGTTAGACAACCCTAAAAAGACAGGCGGAAAATCTGAAACGCTTCCCATGGTGATTATGCGTATTCATATAAATCAAGCAGTGCTAAACTTTACTGTAGTTTCAAATCTCTATTTTATGCTTCCTTATCCAGACGGATGCTATTTTTTTTATTGTGTTGCTTTGCCAAAGCAGTAAAAAAAAAATGATGCAAGTGGAAGAAAGGCACTACTACGAGAGTGTGTGTGGGTGGATGTCTGGCCTCTTTCCCTGGCTTCATCTCCAGCCCCACATATAACACACACACACACTGGGACCAAATGTGGACCAAGATAGAAACACCACAAAAAAGGCTGTTTTTCACATTATGAAGTACACTGACTCTACCTACAAAACTTGCACAAAATAAAGCATAGTTATATGCTTTTGTTTCCTCCCTTTTGTGTAATATTGCCATGCAGAGATCATTTTACAAACTGTAGCTCCTGACGGTCAGGACACCTGAGGACATGCATGCTCATGCCGTCATCGCTTATGTAATGATATTCATTTCTCCTTGCAGTTCACCTCACCGCGCTGACATTTGTGAGCACAAGCCATCTGTGAGTGAGTTCACACAGCTATAAAGCGTCCAAAGGTTAACAAATTCTCAGTTTGTTTTTCTTAAATGTCAGCTTTGTAGTGGCACCGGCAGCAGATATAGGGTAATATTACAGCCTACTATATGTTGTTTAAGGACTCTGATGGAGCTTATTTACAGTTCAATCTGACAATAACACTTTTCATGACAAGAGGTTGTTGAAAAGGGAAAATGAAAATTATCTTAGAGCCCACAATGTATTTCTTTTTAAAATACACAGAAATATCTGCAGGCAAATGCCCACATGAAAGAACGACGGGACTGCAGTTCAATGAAATATACTGAACACTGTATTAAGACTTCATTATGAACATAATGCAAATTACTGGAAGTAATGGTCTATATAGGTGTATATGCACCTTTAAGAAACCCAGAAAGACCCTGTTCCTCTACAAAAACGTGTTTTTGTCGATGTCAACCCATTCATTAAGCTCATAAATTCATAAAATAGAGAATAAACATACCGAAACAAAACAAAATCTGCAGCCCAAAAGACTTCTGTTTTTCTGGATTAATAAAACCAATTATTAGCTGAAAATATGACATACAACAAATCAATATGCTAAAACTGTTAAGTTAGTTCTGACCAACATCATTTTGCAGGTAATGGTCTAATAGTCTTTTTACCTATTTATGTTAATGATCAATTTCATAACTGTTTACTTTTGTCCATGTATATATTTTGGATCTTGCTGTTAACCACTTTATATCTATGACATTTACAGTGATGATCATCATTGTTCATATTTTGTGTAATAGCAATCCCTACGTTTTTACACACTCAAGGGCTTGGTAGAACACCTTTTTATTGGTTTATGACAGTACGTCCAGACTTACATTTCCTGGACGGAAGTATTTTGCTCGTGTGATTATAAATAGTAGCTCTGAGGAGCTGGCGAAGCGAAATCAGACAGTCCCTTTGAATTTGTGAGCAATTACTATGATGACTCATCAAACTGCCAGAGGTGTAGCTTAGAAAACACCATGCCATGATAGCAAACCGTAAAAAGGAAAGAGCCACCTGCCAGAGGACAAGCTGGCTACACTGACAGAGTGAGAGAAGGGAAGGAAGGAAGGAAGGAAGGATGAATGTGGAGGGAGGGTCAGAGGGAGGAGGAACAGCCATCTGCAGGCTGAGCGCAAGCCTGCAAGATGCCATAATCCATCCTTAAGTGTGTGAGGAGGGGAGACAGCGCAAAAGTATTCATAATCCCTTCGCACTGTCTCCTTCCATCAGTGTGATCAGGCCCTGACATAGAGTCTTTATCAGAAAGGGGAAGGTTATAAAATGAAATGCTAATCAAGCTCTTCTCACTTTCTGTAGCACTTCCTCCTAACTCGCACCTACAATATTATAATTTAGGAGGAATAGTTTGACATTTGGGGAAATAGAGTTGCTGTTTTGCAGGATGATTGACACCACGCTCATGTAAAACCCACGGTATATGAAAGCTTGAGCCAACAGCCGGATAGCTTAGCATCAAAACAGAAAACAGGAGGAAACAGCTAGCCTGGCTCTGTCGCAAGATAGCCTGGGATTCTGTAAGATCTTTTGTTTTCCTGGTCGATTTCCTCCCCCAGATTATACGCTGTATGCAGGAGGTACAGGAAAATCAATCCACTTTCATTAACTGCTGCAGATCTCGGTGCAGGATGGTGGGGAGAGTTGAGAGCGAGAGAGAGAGAGAGAAGTCTGTCCCATCAATTGTATCAGGAGCTGAGCTCATGCATGCAGTGCAGTCACCATCACCCACACAGTACACAGCGGGGGAAAAAAAGAGACCACCAAAACGCAGGCATATGCACAGGGCCTGCAATGCGTACATAAAAGGAAAAGGAGGGCTTGAAAGGAGATGCTTTACGTTTGATCTGGTTGAAGGGCGGTTTTTGGAGGGGCGGGGCTGCTCGAGGACTGCGCCCGGAGATCAATGAAAAGTCCTACGCTTTAACATGTCGCACATGTGATTAAGGACCTACTGGTCTGGGAAAAAGTGCTAAAAGCTGCTGTCAAGGTTGAAGTGGCTGTCAAATAAAACCCACTCTCTGTTTTACTACACATTTGCGAAAGAGAGTGATCAACTGTTATTCACCAATTCAACCCAACTGGAAGCAGTTACATGCTATAAATTTCTCCAGGCAAGTGTGAATTTTAGCTGTTTTAATCACAGATGGCTGGTCTAATTTTAGCTCAGCTTCAGAGGACATATTTCTGCTCAAAAGGCCGATCTGCAGCGACGGCGGCTGGCTTCGAGAAGCTGCCACACTAATCCTGTGGAATGCCTGCACTGGACGGAGGGGCTCGGAGATTGCCAAGGCATTGCCTGGCCTATTAAAAAGGAGAGCTGCCTGCCAACTGTATGCATATGGCGCTGGAGGAGCAGAACTAGACACAGTCGCCTCATTTTTTCCTCCAACAGCATTCATGAATCAGCTATTGGAGTCACAATCATCGAGAAGCACAGCATGAAATTGCAGCACTAATACAGATTAAACAGTTCAGTGCGCTTTAGGACATTGTACAAGCTGTCTGTCAAAATAAGAGAAAATGCATGTTCAATCAGTATGTGAATGCTGCAATATTAAATGCAATTTAGAAAAGGTGCTAATGCGCAGGTGTTCTGTCTGAAGACATTTTGGGAAACAATGCTTGTTTGGTTTCTTGCTTAGATCCACAGCGAGCAACTGTTTGGCTTAATTAGCTTAGCATGAATAAAAAACAGCTAGCCTGGCTCTGTTAAAAGGTAACAAAAGCACCACTTTATATTTTGTCGGTTTAAATCCATACAATAACCTATTTCCAGTCTTTATATTAACCGGCTGCTAGCTGTAATGTTAGCATCACATTTACTGGGCAGAGAGCAGAGAAATCAGTCCTTATCAAGCATCCAGAGAGTGAGTGCAATCTAGAAATATGAAACCTCAATCAGTCAAGACAGGATTTAGCTTTAATGGAGTCTTTCCACTGTCCTCCCTCGCAGTAATAAAGATAAAGAAAAAAAAAATCCATCCTGACAAAGTCCCACGAGGCGTTTCTGTTAAAAAGCCATTCAAATTTAAAAAAGGATTTTACATCCAAAGGTTTCATGCTCCTTTAACCAATTAAGACGCCGTTTATGAGGTCATCCCACAGTAAGATAATTCACAAGCCATTTCCTTAATTAAGCCGTGTGGATTTCAGTGTGAATTCGCTGTCAAAATGCCTTTTTTTGGTCAAGATGGTCTTAACTCCTGTGGAAGAATGAAGAGGAATATGCCAATGACTTGTTTGCTGATCCCAACGGCTCATTATTCCTCTTTTTGCTCTCTGTGGGGTTTGTTTTTATGAGTTTAAAAACCACCAAGAACTGTTTCACCCAGCCCAGAGGCCAAAAGGGACAGTTTCCCTTTAAAGAGAATTTACTCCGCTGTTGGCCACCAGAGGAAAGGCATCAATCAGAGGCCACTTAGAGGTAAAGTTTCACGATTTAGCTACACCTTTAGACACATGAGCCCATGAGCTCATGGCACCAGAGAAGGGAAGGATGAGCCGCTGCTTTGCATGCTTTTACCGTGAATCACGTTTCATAGCGATTCGTAAGCACTTCAGTTTAGTCGTTTATGGAGTCTGCTCTCAATGCCAAAATCCACACAGCAGACAAAGACGACAGTTGTTTTTAGTGCACGCATATCTACTGAATGCCTCTGGGGAAAAAGCCTCAGAGAAACACAACTCTCATCACCCATCAATTAATACTATTCTTTTGTTGCAGAGTGACTGTCACTGCTTTGAAAATATGTGGAGCAAAAGTGAGCTGTAAGCAGGCTGAGAGGGAACAACAACAGAAACTGAAAGCAAAATGTGACAAAAACAATCCGCAATAACTTCTACAGTATGAGGTCCAGGAAGGCAGATAATCTCACCTCATTTCTGCATCTCCTCCACTGCGACCAACAACAGCAGGTCGGCAGTGCAGATAATCCCTCAAACCAGTTACATCTTATGGACGAGAGATCTTTTAATTTAGTTGCACCTGTTCACCCCGTACACCGGAAAAGGAAATGACAAAGGAAGCAAAAATCTGTTTTTAGGCCGTTTCAAAAAATAATTTTCTTACTTGTTAGATGCTAGAATGTTTCGATTAAATGGTCTTGTTGACGGAAACAGACTTAGCGAATAAAATCATGACGTGCATCAAACATGTGACATCCACTGTATTCTTGTTGTTTGACATCGTTTGTGGTTTTACTGGAGCTCTTACGTCATCTCATTGTGTCACTGTGCCTTCTTCTTCTGCAGTGGTTTAATCAGATCCACTAGCTGTTTCTCGATGAACTAAACTCCTACTGTAATAATTGCATAACAGCAATGGATTGAAACGCATCATTTGCATTTTCTTCAGCTGCTTCTCTGGAAACGTAGTTAAAATGAATGCGACATTTGGATGAAAACTTGCCTGGTGTCTGCCCTGTATGTAACTTAGAGAAAATAATCATCCACCGTGGTTTCTGCTCATTGAGTCACTGCAGATGCTCTGGTGCTTTGAACATAAACTCTATCAAACTGCTGGTACCTCCAGAAAGAACAGCTCTGCAGTCATTAACTAGCTGCCTTTTCTTTGCTGTCCTTCATAGATAAGTGCTCCACTCCACACAAACATACACAATACTCTCAAGCTGACCTGCTATGTGTGTGCGAGATAGAAGGTGTGAGTAAACCATTATCAGCTTTACTGTGCGAGTTATTTTAGTCCGATCCCACAAGAAGAAGAAGAAGAGGAAAAATGCCCTCTGTGACACATCCATTAATTAGCTGGAGGTGGAGGAGTCCAATCCTACACAATCACTAAGAGCGCAAATAGACACAGTGACTCCGTGATTGTTGCTTTTAGAAGTTGTGAAACTGATCCACGAATTGAGGGAGTCCGAGGTCATGGTGAACTTAAGACAGAATGGAGATGGGATAATGATTTGGATTTCCCCATGTCGCTCTGTGACCTGCTTCGCTGTGATTCACCGTTATCACAGCTGAGAGCGGGAGGCACAGCCATGAGACTGATGTGTCATGAGTCACTTGTGTTCCTCTCAGGCAGAAAAAGGGCAAACTCTTTTTCCTCTCAGCCTTTTCTTTCTTCCTCGATGCTGCTCACCTTCAATAACGAGTCGAAGTGACGCCTCACTTCCCTCTTAGATATCCAAAAAGAAAACAGGGTTATATTACATTAACTTCTGCTTTGGGATCATATGTATTCCCATTAAACTATGAGCAGAAAAGCTCCTTTTCCTGATTTGTCAGTGAGTTGATCCAGGTCTGTGAGGTGTGCACATCAGTGGCAATGACAATTTTAGGCCCTGTGCCTTTGTGTCCATGGTAACTGGGAGGGAAGGTGAAGGCTTTTTAGGTGTGTGTGTCTGTGGTAGGGAGCAGTTGGCAGACCGTGAGTACACACAGACACATGCACTAATTCACGAAAACTATAACTGCTCCTATTATCAGCTGTTATAATCTCAGACCTGCTGCAGCTTCTGTTTTTCTAGTTTTTTTTTATTAGTCTGAATTTTGTGAAGAGTACATGTAGATTCAAATACAGAAAGCCGCCCCCGGCCTACATGCCCTCCTCTGACTGACTGTGAGCCCGCTCAGGGCTGCGCCTCCTGCAGTTGTCCACTTCTCTCCTTTGTGGATGCAATTTCTTTGTTCAGCGAGGCGAGGTGCTGACGTCAAATCGCCTCCTTTGTTTCAAAACGCCTCTGCTGCATTGTTCGTCTAGCATGAATTCTTCAACCTGCCCCTGTTGCCGGGAGCAACAATGAGATAAATGACAAGATTATTCAATCAGCGAAAAAAAAAAGCAGAGGGGGAGCAAAGAAGAAAACAAAAAGAGAAATTAGAAACAAATAGAGATGTCACCCATTCCTCTTAAGAATAATTAAGAAAGAGGACAATGTCATTTTTATCTTTTGTCAGCTAAATTATATGCAGTGCTTTAACTGCAGCGTGCGAATCATTCAGTTGTTTATTTCTTTACAGTACAGATCAATTATGCAACAAGTTGATTAAATACGCAGAGATGTTCCTGAGGGCTGCAAGTGACCAGATTTCTTGCATTGTTTTTTTGAATAATCACTTGATAATTTTAAGCAAAAATGACAAATATCCTCCTTAATTGACAGTATTTTGCGGTTCTGTGATAGTAGATAGATTTCTTTTGGTTTTGGACTGTTAGTCGAACAGAGGGAGCAATTTGAAGATGTCAATGTGGCCTATATTTTCTATTTTTGGACATTTTATTGACCAAACGATTAACAGATTAATCGTGAAAGTCATCAGCAGATTAATCGATAATGAAAACAATAATTAGTTGCCAAGTGAGGTGTCCCATATATGAATCTACCACCCCAATCTGCAAACCCGAATCATTCGAATGGTTGGTGAGCTGAGAAAGTTTAGAAAAAAAGCGCTCCTTTGCCCTGAACGACATGCCTGAATGATCCATCTGGACGTGCACCTGACAGAGCGACTTCCTGCGCAGCCCTTTCATGGGATCAATAGTTGGCTCATGCAGATGGGAGGAAGAAGGGGGTTCAGAGCATTAACACTGTGTTGACATATCTGAGAATGAGCTGCGAGACACAACACAAGGGGGTTAGTGTACTTGACAGAGTCATTGAGCTGTTTGGTTAAAGGACCACCACAGTAAACAGCCCAGCTGATGAGAGGAAGGTGGAAGAGTCTTGGCAGGAAGGAAGCAGACTGGCTGGGGGGCAACTGGGCAATGACCTTTACATTGACAGAGCCCCTATGGATAAATGAGTATAATTCAAGAGTGTGATCGCTTCAAGTGAATGGCTTAACTGCTCTGCCAACACCTGTTCAGCTCTACAGAGAAGCCTTTCACTGAGGACAGGTGCCTCGGCAGCGAGACGCCCACTTCCCCGCGCTCTTCGCTCCGCTCCCAGCTGCTCTCCTTTCAGACCTCAGACTCAGATTCTTCACATGCCGACCTGTCAGCTCAGCAACCACTGCAGTGGTCACTCAGCTGCCTGATAGCAAAGACAACTCCCTAATACAAATCTCTGCTACAGCATCACACGAGCATCTTACATTATGGGTGAAAAATACTGCAAGATCTGTGTGTTTATGATGCATTGGAGTATAATGCATATATATAAAAATTATTTTAAATTGTATTAAAGTGGCATTCTCACTCTACGCTAGATGGTGGCTAGGTTCCCAGTACTGTAAGCGTGTGTGAGCTTCACTTCCTATATGAATAATAACACGACATTACTTCTGTTACAATCATCCGTTTGACTCAGAGCCAAAAGAAGTGAACTCGAGAACTTGCTGCGTCGGCTATTTCCTGAATTCATTTTCTATACCAGTGGGAGTGGAAATTATTGGTAGGACTGCAGCTAACAGTTATTTTATTCATTCAAAGAGTCAGTCAGTTATTTTCACAAGTAACCAATTCATTATTTAATTGATAAAATGTCCGAAAATAGTAGCAAAAGCCCAAGCAGACGTCTTCAAATAGCTAGTTTTGTCCGACCAACGGTACAAAACCCAAAGATATACAACTGACTGTCACATAAAAAAGAGAAGACTGGCCAAAAAACAAGGGAATGTGTTGGTATATTTGCTATAAAAAAACACAGTTAATTGATATCCAGAATAGCTGCCTATCAATTTTATCTTAACTAACATTGTCTAACTGTTTTAGAAAAACCTTTGACACAAATTAGAAAAAAAACTAAATGCATCCTGCTGGAATAATTTCTGTGGGAGTTTGAACATGTGTGTGTTGCTGTGTGCATATTCTCACTGGCAGCTCTGTAGGAGGTTCAGTGACCTGTGCACAAGAAAAACAGATTGGGACGCAGATGAAGCCAGATTGCACACTGAAATGAGTTTAAACTAAAAAAAAAAGAAAAGAAAATGTGCCTCCTGCCTTCAAATATCTGCTGTTTAACACCCCGACTACAAACCTTGTGGAGGGGGCACGCAGGTTTTGTGGGAACAGGCAGTGGGCATGTACGTGTTATGATAAACATACCTTTATCTAAGCTGTTTCACATAGCATGCATACCCGGGCACGTGTAAGTACTAGCCATGCTTCTTTTCAGATCTGGGCCAACTGGCTGCAGTCCAGCAGCAGCAGGGCTGGGTTTGGCGGCTTGGTCCCAGCATGCTCATTGTGTGTGGGGCAAGGTGCTTCGCTGCATAGCTGGAATGTTTTCTGTCTTTGTTTGGCCCCAAAAGGCTGCGGGATTCAATATAACAGACCGCTTATAGAGGAGGGCAAGTTGAGGCATGTTTAAAACGGGCTCTTATAGGCAGCTGCATTCACACTGCTGCTCATTTAATGTTGTTTGATTTATGGATACTAATAGAAAGCTAATTAATGCCCAGAAAGAGAACAGTTAACCCCCATACCGCATCTAATATGTAAACCTCACACCTTTAAAGAAAACTACTACATCATTACATCTTTGGTTCTATTAACATTGTAATCCCAAAGTTTACTGCTGTGATCTGGGGATACAGTGTCATCGCTAAACAGAAGAAACACCAACAGTCAGGTGGTGAACAAATCAACTGGATAGTTCAACTTAATTGGAGGGGCAAAAGAAGGTGAACAATTAAATAATCGCCGAAACTTGTCAGAATTAAATATTTGTAAAAAATCAATAATAACTGCTTAAACGATTACTAAAACAGACGAGTGTGAGATTCTGTGAGTCATTCGCGGGGAAAAAATGACTTTTTCAGATTTTTCCATAGAGTTTTGTTATAGCTAGCCCTAACAATTTGCTCAAATGCTGTGGGCAGGACCCTATATTTCAAAACATATCTCCTGAACGGGTTGTGCTTTTGCATTCACGTTTGATAGCTGAGAGGCCATGACAAATTTGGTGCCCGTTAGCCAATAGGTGGCCTGTCTGTGTATGTCCACGTCTGACTGTCCTTTACATATCTCGAGAACAGTTCATCCACTCGACTTCACACTTGGCGGGTGTATTGTTGAGGACCCAAAGGAGTGCGAGGTGAGTAAGAAGTCGACTGGGTGAGCAGTTCTTGGGAACGCTGCAAACATCACTTCATGGGATCAAGCAATTGGTCCGCTCCAAACAGGCGTTCAGAGGGGCACTGCATCAGTAACGGTTAATAATAGCAAAATTTACATTCATACTGATGTATTGACAGACATTAGTAAGTCATTTCGCTGACTTGATAACTCTCTCTGTTTTTAGCAATGTAGCCATCTTAGATCTCAGCAACTTACTTGGTGACTTTAATGTCATCAAATGATATCCAAGGTTCCAAATATAATTTCAAAGTATTAATAAACCATGAATTTCCTTTAAGTAAACCACCAAATATAGAATTTCATTTTTTCATTTTTCATTTTTCATTTCATTTTTATATTTCTGACTTAATTTTGACAGAAAACAACGAAAGCACAAAGCTACAATACTTCGGATCCAACCAAACAACCAAACCCTGACGATGAGTAACTCTGTTCTCTGAGAGAAACTCAGGTGTGTAGAAGTTGAGTAACGGCTTCAAGACTTTCTGGCAACCACAAATTGCCCTCCGTCTAACCTTTCATATCGTTCTCGACCACACTGCGGGAAAGATGTGGAGTGTGGTCACTTGATTAGTCAGTCACAGTTCACATAGAAGTCAACTAGAGGCTTAAAGTTATTGAACAAGCTGAAGCATTAAGAAGTCTTCCTGTCTGAAACTGCAGCTGGCTGAGCTGTTTTGCTTGGTCTTTCAAAAGTGAGGAATTTTTTCTTGGACTGAACTGGCTGTCACTAATAAACTCCCTCACAGCAGACATATGTGACACATTGAGAGCCGCCCCGTCACGAGAGGCCATAACATCTCAATGAGTAAATCCACCTAAGAAGTTTAAGTGCCCTTCCATCTTCTGAGAATCACAAGTGCCTCACTCTTGTTTCTTTACATTCAAACAGCTGTCACAATAGGAGTCTCACAATAATATCTTTGCTGGGCCTCTGCAGCTGTGTGAAATGGTCAGGGCACTTTCTCTCAGCGATGTCATCGTTGCAGCTGCATCTCTAAAGCCTCTCAGCTTCCTCCCAGGAGACTCGCCACAAATTACCTTATCCAGAGACAGGCTAGCTAACATCTATCTGTCTCGGGGGTGACGGGGCTCTGTGGAAAATGCATCAAATGACAAGAGCAGGGGTATTATAGTTAAGCAAGTTTCCTCTGCAGATATCTTGTTTTTCCATCAAAGAAGCGGTTCTTATTCTGCTGTTTGTTTTTTTTATTTCAAACCACAGTGGGAATGTTTACATGTGAATCTGAGCATGTAAACAAGCGGCACATGGGCTTACATGTCATTTATCACGGTGTTTATCAGAAAAACTGGATTATTGGACTATTGGACTCTATGATAAACTATCTTCTCTTGTGTAACGTGAGAGTAAATTCATTTTAAATGAAAAACTGCAGCTTGAGTTCATTTTTTCATGCTGGCTGTTCTAAACATTGGTAATTACTGGCTATCGCACATCATCAACATTAATTTCCTCGCACCAATAACATACTGTGATTTAAGGTAGTTTCCTGTTGATGATTTGGATTTCATTCTCAGGCTTTCGTTTTCAGTCTTAGAGCAGTGACTATATTGTGCCTCATTGTTCATGCTTGAGCTGACACATAATTTAGCAACTTTTTCGATCACTGCTTAATAATTTTGGTCATCTTTTTAAGCAGAAATGCTTTGTTTTATATCATTGTGAATAAATATCTTTGGATTTTAGACAGTTTCTTTATCGGATACGTCACCTTTGGCTCTGGAAAATAATAATAATAATAATAATAATAATAATAATAATAAAATAGTCATTCAAAACTCTCTGGCATCTTTTAGACAATCAATAATCAAGTAATAAATACACCAATAATTGGCAGAAAAGTCAATAATGAGAATAACTGCAGCCAAAATGCCTAAACGGAAGCAAACATTTCCACGAGTCAGAGTCCATATATTGAAAAAAACAACACTTCACAGTGTTGATGTGCCTTTGCTTTAGGAACTCTATTTCTCATTCAGGAAGTAATAAGTCTGAAGCAGCAGGAAGTAAACATCCATGTTAAACTTTAAAGATCAGTGACTAAGATAATCACAAGTTTCAAAGTCCATGACGAGTGAGATGACGTGTAAAACTCAGGAACATTCAGTCACTAGAAGAAGAGAAACGAGTGGGCGGCACAACTTTGCAGCGGCAGGTGTTTGTCTCTTGATTTTACAGGTACGGCACATCATGGAGGTGTAGGCACATTTAGGCAGTAGTACTGACTGTTCTTTCCCCAGACAAACGCTGCTGTATCTCTTCTCCGAGTGAGTGGCTCCTTCTATGCATTGATGTGTTAAAATTCACTGGGCTGTTTCCGGCTCTGTCACCCCAAGTACATCAGCTGACAGCAGCCTCAGTGCACAGCTCTAAGAGGCCTTCACAGAACCCAAAGTGCAGAGCGGAGGCCTGAGGGCTTTCACTCAGCTAAACACAAAATCTCTCTGTGTGCAGCTCACTGACCATCGTTGTCGTCGTTGAGACAGGATGGGACAGCAGGCCCCCCCACCACCACCACCCCCGAACTCTCCGGATCTGGACCCAGGATGCCTGTGCAGCCTGCGGACACCTGCAGGGGACTGTGAATGTCTCTGTGATGGGACTGAGGGACAGAGATGTTAATGAACACACAGCCATTCATCAGCCATCCATGGCATTGCTCCCATTCAGATACAGATACCCACTGAGACACAAAGCCCCAGCTGCCTCAAGTGGCAGACTTACACACAACGTTGGGCACCAATGCAACACAGCTCCATTTAGCCCTTCAAGAAACGCCCAAAGTGCCTCTCTATACATCTCTCTGCACGGCTGCACACACAATGGACAGAAGTAGATTCATCCTGTCTTTAAAAGAGAGATATAACCTTGATAACCACATGTTGACGGACCGAAACGTCTTTCAGATCTGCCAGTTTATTTTTATGGTACCACTTTCTAACAAATCAGCCTTTATAAAGTGGTAATGAATCCCATTCTTAAACTTGCAGATTTTTAAAACAGTTTTTAATCTAAATAACTTTGGGGTTGCTAGATTGTGAAGGAGGTGTTTATACGAAGCAGGACACATGTCTTTTCAGCTGTACATTTTGAGGAATAATGCTTATTTGCTTTGGTGCTGAGAGTTAGATGAGAAATTTAAAACCATTCTCATGTCTTTACAGTAAACATGAAGCTACGGCCAATAGCCGGTAAGCTTAGCTTAGCATAGCATAAAAGACTGGAAGCTGGTGTTAATAGCTAGCTAGTTTGAAGGTAACAAAGTCCACCTACCAGCACATCTAAAGCTCATTAACACATGTCATCAGTTTAAATGTGTACACAAATTGAAATTGAAGTTGTGGTTTTACAAGGATTATGCTTTCGGCAAAGAGCAGTGACTTCCACAAATTGCCGTCAAACACTTTGGTTTGTGTCCAAATTAAACAATAGATCTGACATGTTTATTAGTGAACCTTAGAGGTGCTGGAAGGCAGATTAAGTCAGCTTTGGACAAAGCCAGACGGTCTCCCCCCCTGTTTCCAGCCTTTATGCTAAGCTAAACTAAGCTAACCACCTGTCTGAATATCTACCGTAAAAGTGGTGTCTTCTCATTTAGTACTAAAGACTTATTAACATGTGTAACTGCAGACTTTATGGCTAATTAGAAGTATTTATTAATGTGTTACATTACAACATTTATTACTGCATTATCACCACAAGTAGAAAGGACAAATACTAGCCAGGGGGATTTTACACTACCTGGCAACAAAGCATTTGCTGCTTTTATCTGTTTCATATAATAGTAAATAAATGCTTTTTTTCTTTTTTTTTTAGATGGGACTGCACATTTGAAGAGGTAATTTGGAGCTTTCTTTAAGATTGTGATTGGCAATTATTTTTTCTGACATTTTATGGGCTAAACAGTTAACTGATTAATTGGAAAATGACAGGTTTGCTGACAGTTATTTAGACCTTATAAACTGGTCATGAGAGGTCACTCATCATGAAGCGGCATCAATTCTTCTTCCACTAAACTTGCCCACACACTCAAACAGACAGTTTCTGCTTGAAGAGGAGTAAAAGAGTCTGTTGTACTTGGTGATTGTGCATCAGGGCATTCAGACTATATTAAAGCATGGGAGAGTGACTATCACTTACATCAATGAGGAGAGAAAACACTGTGGATGTGTCAAAGTTAAAATGAATCATAGCCCATTGCCATAAAAACCTCCCCTGGCTTTTGGACAGTGAATAATCCAGTTGTGAAAAAAAAAATCTCATATTAGCCCACTTTGGAGTTCCTCGTGACTCTGGGTAAGTCAGCAGTTGCAACACTACACGACTGCGTGGAAGAACCTCCCGAGCCGAACAAACCAATTACACCCCTGGCGAGGCTGTGGCACAGCAGTACATCATGCCCACAGAGACACCGCTGTCATACTGCATGGCATTACTGTGGCTCAGTAGACCCAGGACTGATGAGCCATGAGGCCTGGCATGTATGAGGGATACTTACCCCCTATACCATTAAGAGCTGATTCTCCTTTATTAAAGAGGCTGTGTTGCTAAAACAAAGGCTTGGCACGGTCAGCACGCACTCAAGCACTGAAGCATGTGACTCATATTTGATTGCAGCGTGTGTTAGAGCTGCAGGGTTGGGCTGCTTTTCACCCCATAACTCTCCTTCAGAGCTGGGGCAGCCTACAGTACTGTAAAGTATTTAAACATTCCTCCCGGGGCGGAAACACAGCCCATTAGCATCACATGCTAACATGCCCATAAACACAGAGGAGGCACACACCAGCTCTTCTCAGCGCTGACACATGGGGAAGTAAGAACAATTCATGGGTTTCCTCGAGCGCCTCTCAAGGGAGTTTATTTTGACAACCTTTGACGGGAAAATACAGGATTAACCCTTGTACTGGGTAACACCATTGATAAGCAGTATATCAGTTGGTTTAGAACACAATAGAATGTGGTTATTAGCAGGTACTAGCGTTTATAAATGTAAAAGTCAACTCCTCCTGTGGTGAAGCACCCATAGGGCTGGTTTTTATATGACAATATAGCAAAGCACTAACTAGGCAAATCTAAAATGTGTCTTCATAGGAAATGTTATACTTATATCCGCTTGCAGCTAGGTTATAGTGTTTTAAAGAATATTCATATTATAACAACCTTTATTAATGACTTTCTGACATTTATAATTGAAGACTTGATGATTAAACCTCTTTGTTAATGACTTATGAACCATAAATGACAATATAGTAAAACACAGTTGTAATAATATAAAATATGCCTTCACAATAGAGGCTTATATATAAATTTCCTAAATACTAAATAGGTGGAGTTAAAGTAAAGTGTTGCCAGTGAGGTAACATTGAAGACAATTTGTTAAGAGATGCAGATCCACACTGAAGAAATGCCATGCAGTATTTGTGTGTCTTGTTGCAACAGAGCAGCAGGCTCCAGAGCTGTCAGGGTATAAGTGGGCACAGTCGGCTGGCAAGCCCAGACTGGATGTTACATCCTTCAATAATTATAGAAAAGGGATCAACCTAGTTGCACAAGGGGCAAAGCATTAGCCAACTACTGTCTGTCAGCCTCAATAAACTTGAACTCAACTCAAAAGACATGCGTGCGTTCAACGACACACAGAGCTGAAAGTGGCCTCAACTGGCACGCGTTGTTAATTAAAGAGGTGACAAAGCAGCTTTGTTTCTGTTAGTGACAGCGAAAGGGCTGCTGAAATATCAGTCTCTGTTGATGATAATGTTTATTTAAAAGACACTCGAAAAACCTAAAAAAAGTAGGCTGGGATTGCCTCCACATGGCTCTCACCCCAATGCGTGAAATAACTGCGTTTTTCACGGCCACGTGCACTGATATGCATGTGCAGCCGGACCGTCGATCACAACAAACAACAAAGAAACTCAGATTACAACACAAACAGAGAGAGAGTGACTTCAGTCTCTGCTCAGGACACCATTACTCCACTTTATCTTTACATAGAAAATAGTTGTTTACTGCCATAGTAACATTATGATTATCGAGTACAGTTCCTTTAAGCTTTATTATACTTGAGAAGTGCACCACAAACTGTTATTTAAAGCAAAAACTGAAGCAGGTTGAGAGAAACGATGTGATCACAGACTGATCTGATATAAGATAATGAGGTAAAACTTTTTAGTAACACGTGTAAAAAGTTTAAAAGTTGTAACTAATAATTAACTCTGCCACCCTACATGTTAATATCAAATCAAATCAATCATCATTTATAGAGCACCTTTTAAACAACGAATGGTCGACCAAAGTGCTGTACAGTTCAGCAAGACAATACTATACAACACAACCAGAATAAAAACAATACCCATAAAACACAGTAGACAGGTGTCATGCTCAGCCTGAATTAAGAGCCATGGAGAACAGGTGGGTCTTCAATAAGACCTCTAGGGTCTGGGCTGATCTAATATGCCAGGGCAAGCGATTCCAAAGCCTCGGGGCAGCCGCCGCAAAGGCTCAGCCCCCTCTGGTTTTCAGTCTGGGGACTTCCAGCAGCATTTGATCTGCTGACCTCAGCACTCTGGCTGGAGTGTGACAATGTAAGAGTTCAGATAAGTACAGCGGTGCCAGTCCATTTAGAGCTTTAAAAACAAATAACAAAAGTTTAAAATCAATCCTGTAGCGGACAGGGAGCCAGTGTAGCAAGGCCAAGACTGGTGTCATGTGGCGGCACTTTCTTTTACCAGTCAAGAGACGAGCGGCTGCATTTTGTACAAGCTGCAGGCGAGGAAGCAACAACTGGTCGACACCAACATACAGAGAGTTACAGTAATCCAGCCGTAAAGAAATACAGGCATGGATCACTCTCTCTAGATCTTTGTGAAGAAGATAGGCCTTAATCTTGGCCAAGAATCGAAGCTGGAAGAAACTCGTTTTGACGACGGAACTAACCTGCCTGTCAAATTTAAAAGCACTATCTAGTGTTACTTCAAGGTTCTTGACATGAGTGCGGGAGTTAAGAGTAAGTGGGCCCAGAAAACCAGCAGACAAATCATGAACATTTTGCCCAAACATAATAATCTCAGTTTTGTTTTCATTAAGGTTGAGAAAATGTATGTCCATCCAAGTTTTTAGATCTGATAAGCAACCAAGCAATGGCTGCAATGAGTCCTTACTACTTGACTTTAAAGGGATATAGATTTGTACATCGTCAGCAAAACAGTGGGAAGAAATGTTGTGTTTCGCTAAGACGGATCCCAGGGGCAGCAAGTATGGTAAAAACAGGATAGGGCCCGAAATAGAGCCTTGAGGGACTCCACAGGTGAGAGGAGCAGCGGTAGATAAAAATAATATTATTATCATTAATTAAGAGTTTAAATGATCAAGTGTGCAGTTATCAATGTTGATAAGTCATTAATAAAGAGTTTTAATCATCAAATCTAAAGTTGTGTTGATTCGTTGTAGAGAAACACATTATAACTCCTTTATGAAGGGTGCCTTATAAGAAAGCGGTATATTTGAACTTTGTTGTTTAAAAGGTGTACAGATCTCACAGATGTTGCTCCAGCTGTTACGTCTTTAGTCCGTGCAGGTCAGACTGGCGAGGAACATATTCACATACTGTACATCCCGACCAAACGGCTACTCAACGAAAAAACTTCCAAAAGTCGTGAAAGTTTCGTTACATTCATTCAGTCTGTGGGAGTATGAAAATATTGCAAACTGGAGGAAAAAGATGAAGGTGGGCAGGATGAGGCAGCCAAAGCGTAAGGCCAAACTCATTGATCAGCAGTGAAAACTGTTCCTCCCTCGCTCTCTTTCTTAATCTGAGTTTCTGCCTTTCAACCGGATGCATTTCGCTGCTGTCTAGTAAGCAGGGGGAGGCTCTCTGATGACTCAAGGTGCATGAGAAAGCAGTTCATGCACTCAGAGCATCCATTCACCACCTCCCTCCTGTCAGCCAGCAGACTGTCTGACACAAGAAACATAAAAAGTTGATAATTCAAGACTAGATTATATAAAATATTCCTCTTTTCTGTAAGCGTGTGTTGTTTACAGAGACGTTTTATCTGCTTCTGAGTTCTGCTTCAGGGTGCCGTCAAGTTTCATCAAGTAAAACTGAAGACATTTAAAGATGTTTTTCAGCAGCGGTTACTGTTGAATATAAAAAAGGGCATTTTTTGTTACTGGAATAAACTGCAGACCTAAAATGCTATATTTAACTATATTTGAGAGGTTTAACCACAGTTTCTCAAAGAGCTCTGTTAGTTTTTGTTTTGTCTTTCTCTCTTTATCCGTCCAAACGCATCACTGAAGCTCTGACATGATTCGCACAACCTCATTGATGTTCATCTGCAACACAAGAGCTGTTCCCCTATATTAGCTAGATATGACTTAATAATTACAAAAACACATCAGTAAGCTCTGAATATATATTATTATTGTGCCATGCAACCGGCACAAGAAACAATAAACTAATACACGACAGATCCAGACAGATACATGAACGTCAATGCTACAAAAAAGCACCACAAAATATTCAGTTTATCATATAAAAGAGAAACTTGCAGAAAATGTTGTGCTTTTTTGGGCATTTTTTCTTGAAAATAACCTTAATCTATTAGTCAATTGGTTTTCTGTTCATTGACTCATCGGTTAATCGTGGCAGCTCTATAAACAACTATTTCAATTGTGATTATCTGCAGGCTACATCAGAATATTAAAGAGTTTTTTTTATCTGTTTCATGAAAATGAACTGCCTTAAGTCATCATAGTAATCATAGTAACTGAATAACTGAATATCTTTGAGTTTTGTCACCTTGGGCTCTGGGAAACTGTAATGGACAGTTTTGACAATTTATAGACAAAATAACCAACCGACTAATTGAGGCAATAATCAGCAGGATAGTCGATAATGTGAATGCTCGTTAGAGCACAAACGAAAACAGGATTCACTTTCCTCCCAAATCACATCATCTTCCTGAATATTTCTGAATCCGTCTGAAGAAGCAAACCAGTTCTCAACTGTGCAACTTTAGATCTTTGGCTCCTCTAAACGAGGCTGACACACGATTCATCTCCCTTAAGACTTCAATAGGCTTAGAGTAAACATTACAACACACATGATTATTGTCCATATCAACTCTGTCTACTCCAGAAGATGTTTCTGATGCAAGATCATGATTTGCAATCCACCTAAAGATAAAACAAAGACTTTCTTTTTACAAGTCTCAACACAGACTTCAATGTTGAGCAAATTAGGTGTGTGTGTGTGTGTGTGTGTGTGGAGTTGGGGGGGGGGGTGTCAGACTGCTGACCTCGGAGTAAAAAGTCCCTCAGTGGCCCCCTGACTGTCGCCGATGAAGGAATCTATCTAATCCTGGACTCAGGGCAAACTCCCCAACACACACACACACACACACACACACACACACACACACACACACACACACACACACACACACACACACACACACACACACACACACACACACACACACACACACACACACACACACACACACACACAGTCAGTCACCTTCTAGGCAAAAACACGGGATGGAGAGGCAGGGGCCCTCTGCAGGACACAAAACACAGCACCACATTGACAACAACAAAAAAAGGCATGACCCAATGTATTGAATATGGGAAAAAAGTGCACAGTAACTAATCATTTGCATCATCACTAGTCTTATTTTGACTCATAGATGATGCAGCCACAAAAAAATAAACAAAAAAACACCTCCTGGGCAGAACAATAACATCCTCTACCTGTCCTACAAAAACACCTGCATGACTGACCCACAACAAAAAGGCCAAGTCATGTTTTATGATGACACAGTGACACAGTGCCTCATTAATACATTATATCATTGCCTTTGTAAAGAGGCGAGACACACACCTGGAATTAAAAAAAAAAGAGGGGAGTTTAATGCGGACGCTGTTTACCAGGCCCCGTGTGATGTCATGATCATTGTGTAGTGGCATAAAAGACTAAAAAATTAAATAAAAAAAATCCCTGGTGAGGAAAGGTGAGGAGGACACACCTACACATCCTGTACTGTTTGCTCGACCGAAACTAGAAGAGGCTGTGCTGTAGTCTCCGGTATCGCCTGCAAAAGAGGTGGATCTCTCCCAGATACACGCAAACAAAACGTACCTTAGAAATTCTTGCAGACAGGTGTCACAGAACCGATGTCCACAGGTAGACACTTGGACCGGCTCCCGCATCGCCTTGCTGCAGAGCGGACACTGGAACCGTCTCTTTGGCTTCTCCAGAAACTTGTAATCAAACCCCGGCATCGCTACAGGTTCCGTGGATGTTTTCTCGGCCTTCGGCTGCAGGTTAAAACAAAAAGGTATAAATGTCCTCTTTGATCCTTCAGTGTAACTCCCCCCCTTCCCCCTGAAAACGGGGAGATTCGAGCTGCACTGCCGTTTAAGCCGATGAGGGGTTCATATCACGTCCCTTCCGCCGAACGACCGATCGGGCTCTAAGGAGGCGAGTCCTCCCCGTTTTTTTTGTTGTTGTTTTTTTTCCTCCTGCAACCCGGCGACAAACAAAAGAGCGACACTGCCGTCCAAGGAGACGCTGCAGAAATGCGCGCAGATTGGCCCTGAAAGCACCCTCTCCGTGCACGTTTTTACAGCTCAGGGTTAATGCGTGGCCCTCTCCTCCTCCTCCTCCTCAGTGGATGCAGAACTGACAGACTGAACACAATGCATAACCCCTCCGTCTGTTTAGGTGCACCGAGTCCCGCCTCCTTCTCCTCCTCCTCCACGCAGGAGGAGTCAAGAAGCCGAGTCACTGTGTTCACACCATCTTATCCCTCTCATCTCTCTTTATGGAGCTTTAATTGGAGCTTTTGTGGGACTTCTAATGGGATATGTTGTTTGTTTTCCATGCACACATTATTTATTTGTCAGATACAAGCCTGCATACCTTATTGAGTGCACACTGGTCCTGGCTATATACTTATTAAACATCTCTCTCTTTATATGTAGTCCTAATCAGAAAAGTCAGAGGTAAGGGTGGGGGGTTGTTGTTAATATTCAAGTCAAATAAATGTTTTTAAAAACTGTCAAATTGGCCTGCTACAGAAGCCTACAGTACAGTCAGAGGTGACAGGTGCCCTCTGGTGGTAGAGCACATACACACAATGACTAGTCTGGTGTTTCTCCCTGTATTTCATGGTAAAAAGATACAAAATAAAAGCTGACTTACATTGTTACACTCATTAAAAAAATGAATGGACACGTGAAAAAATGAATAATTAGACATGACTCTATGACAGAAGAAATGAGGAGCACACGCACATATTTAGATCGTTTTACACCTGCTGTATTGCCACCGGATTACATCATCATTACATCATCGTACAAGACAACAACGTGGATCATCCATGTCCCCAGAAAAGGTGTGAACACTTCTTCAATAGGAAATAATGACTGCAAAAACCTAATTATATTTGGGAAGATAGGCGATTTATTATTGCATTATAATTTACATTAATAAGCAGTATATCATAATAGATTATGATAGTTACAATAATCATACCAACTGATAACAGCTGTATGAAAACTACACATAAACTGGGCCATTAACGTGAGCATAATGGGGACTGTAGAGGCAGAATAGAGGCAAAGGTAGACAGACTGTCACTGACAGATCCTTCATTATACTGGAGGTTAGTTTTTCATTTTGAAGGTGGTGATGTGTGGTTCTGAAGTCAACCTCATGAAAAGGATGTATTTGTTTTGTTTCCAGACCTCCGTTAGCGGCAATGAGAAATATTTATTTTCTGACCTAAACTGAGTACAATTCACTGTGAAACCATCTTATCACATAAGATACACGGTTTCAAATGGATTTATGGGTTTTCATTTTAGATAACCAGAAACCAACAGACCCCTGTGAAGGTCATTCGTTAATGTTTTGTTTCTAATCCCTACAATACAAGCTTTAACACTAGAAAATAGAAAAATAAAAATACATTATATATATATTTCACTCCACCAGTGGTGGAAAGAAACTAACTTCCTTTACTCACCTGTAAGGGACTTTTTTTACCATGAGGTATTGCTACTGGAATAAAACATCTCAGTACTTTCACTACTTTGGAAGTTTTTTCTCAACACTTTTAGGTCTTATCATACATTTTCAGCGAGATACAACACAGAATCTTCCCAAAATACTTGTCAGAAATCACTCCTTCTTTACTACACGGTGCACTTGATTTACTGCCCACCATTTTCTGATTTACTGCCCACCATTTTCTGTGAATCCAAAGTGTGACCTCTGTGCTCCCGTATATACTGCCCATGAAAGATTCCTAAGATGGAACAAAATCAACTTTCTGCTAACAATCCCACAATGCCCTTTGTCATATTTATTAGAGGTCAGTGATGAAGTGTCTAAAATCTGGATTTACTGCTCTCTGCAGAGTAAACGACTGAGTGTCTATTATATATAGGGAGTATTGAATGAGTGAGTGATTTTGGACATAGTCATTAAGTCTTAAAGACGTTGATCAGTTGAACCCTGAACAACACATCGTTATCTGGTTTGAACGCTGCTGTTTATTTACAAATGAATGGGAGGACTAATCCAATAAAGCACAATGTGAGCGCTGACAATGTGATCGAGATTAATGTTTGGTTCATTTGACTGACGACACTCAAGTGGCTTGTTGTTTCTGTGTATTGTGTCATCTCCTCCACCAGTGGCTCAAGAGAGCTCAAACCAGTTTGACTTTTAGTGGCCTTTATCATGCTAAGTCTGCATGTGAGAGAAGACAATAGCTCGCCACTTGAAAGCTGCCTAATGACTTCCTGTAATCCAGCTTCAGAAACAGTGTTGCAACATTCCTTTAACCAACCTGTTGTGAGATACACCTGCTGCAACACACAGCGTTTGACCTTTTCTGTGCTTTGCTGCATGATATCAAACCGCCGAATGAAACAAACATTCATTCCTGGAGAGTGAGAGACAGGAGAAAAAAAACTAGACAGAGAAGGAGACCAAGTGAGAATCAGAGGCCGCAGCTGCAGCGTGAAAGGGAATCTTTCAACTGCAGCGCAGATGGGCCTCTGGGAGGAGTTATATTCAGAGGAAGCGTCACCTCGTGCCACAGCCGGGCTTCATGGACTGCTGAGTGGGTGTGGGTTCATTTTTTAGGACATAATCATCTTGGGACAGGTTCTTCAAGCAAAGCTGAAATGAGAGGGAGAAAGAGACAAGGGTGAAATGTCTGTAGAGGTGAAATAATAATCGATTAATAGATTGGTTGATCAACAGAAAATTTGTTGGCAACTGATATTTCATATAATATTCAATATTTATTGACATTCGTTTGACAAAACAACTATTCCATTTACCAAAACAATAGTTAGCAGATTAATCAATAATGAAAATGATTGTAAACTGTAGCCCCTAACGTCTACACATAACTTCATTTGTTGTACAAATGATTGTAGATCGATAAATCAATTTGACAGTATGAGTTAATAGTTAATTAAATATCAATAACAGCTTGTCTACGTGTTTTCCGACCAATATGAAACAGGATTCTCCCAGTTAAATATACATACAGTCTGTACAGTTCAACATGGACCAGCAAGACTGTTTCACTCCTTTGACATCTCTGTTGGTTTTAACTTTTTGAAATTCTTGTTTTCTATCTGGGATTGATACGTTGTACTTTATGAAGTGATAAAATAGAAATTTTAAAGGGGAAATTCTTTGGCAGATCACCGTTACAGATCTCGGTGTCTTATTTATATTTCTGCATTCATTCACTTGTGAGTATTAGTACATGAGTTGGTAACTCGCTGTCTTTGATGTCATGTCCTTAAAAATAAATTTAGTATACAAGCTATCAAGATTTTCAATATCTGCAGAAAAACATGGAGATAAAATCAATATGGTTTATGAATAAGATTTTAATAAGCCCTGCCTACAGAGGGGGGCCCGTAAGTAAAAAATGAAGAAGCAAATCAGTTTTGAATTTCTATTGATTTCTTTTTTTCCCAAGGACATGACTTCCTTCATCTATCAATTCATGATATAGTATGCATTTAATTCTTTTTAAAACATCATGGTGTTTGTGGGTTTCAGACACTGTTTTTGATCTCATAATCTTAATAAAAATGTATACTACTAATAATACTAATGTATAATACTGTCCATGAAAACATATATCAACACTGCTCTAATAAGCTGTAGTAATATTATCATCAGTTTCTGGTCTGATCAGATCAGTATCAGACCCATTTATTGACCTTGAGGGGTCTATGTTGGTCTCTGTCCTTCAAAGAAACATTTCAACAGCAGCCATGTAGCCTGTAGCAAGGATTACCAACATCTCTGTTACTTATTAAATTGTGATGCAGTTTAATCTCCTTTAATCTGCAGCTATTTTCAATTTGGAGTGTAGAGGGACGATTTAATCCCACCTTCACTGTTTTCATTAGAATCTGTGGCTTTTGCACTGTCACTGTTGGGAGAAAGGGGGACATGTGATTGTTTTCTGTTCCTCTCAGTAAGAGGTTTGTGGTCATGTCATTAATTTCACTCTACAATCAATGGCCACAATGCAAAACTGCCCTTAATCATTACATTTGGCATGCCAATACAAATGTTCTGATCACGTGTAGCTGAAAGGAAGTAGTTTGCTAATGTAAACAGAGCGCCTGTGACTGGAAATGATTAAAGATGTATGTCTGTGTCACACAAAGCTATAGTCATGTCTTCAGTCAGTGAGCCTTCAAAGTTACAAATGAGTCCTTTCACAATTCTTCATAAACGTGCATCTTTGTGGACTCAATGTTCTCAAGAGAAGCTTGTCTCAAGTTCAGGCTGTCTCTCATCTGGGGATTAGCGCTCTCTCAGTTAAATTCCACCACCGTCCCAACATCTCACAGTGTTTGTTAACAAAGGGTAATAAGCGAAATATTACGTTTCACTGCCAGCAGAGTGTTGCCATGACAACAAGCCACCGATGTCACAGTGAATGGGTGACTCTCGTCGAGCTGCACCGCCTTCGGTATCCCAGAATCCTCCTCCTTTCTTCCGAGGCGGCCACGGGCCCCCTTTCCCCAGGTGTACACATCCCCATCTATGGAGGGCAGGAAGAGAAGGAGCTGGTCACTGTTTCTTAGGATGCAATAGTCCAAACAAATCTTTAACTGACAGCTCTGTCACTCTTGCAACTGCAGCATAATGACTCTATCAAGAGGAAGTCAAAGCTGAACAAAGACTTCCCTCGACAAAGAAAACCTACAGGCATGGCTGCCACTGCTGGCTTTCTCCCCAGGGAGCCAATCGCTTGCACAGTATGACATTTTACCATTTTACACTCACGCACGCATGCACACACACAAACACACACACACACACACACACACACACACACACACACACACACACACACACACACACACACACACACACACACACACACACACACACACACACACACACACACACACACACACACACACACACACACACACACACACACACACACACACAAACACTCTGTTAACTATCTGTTAACCTACATGTTTAAAGGACCACACCAATGGATTCATATGTTTAGCCCATTAGCTGAAACCCTGTATGTACATTACTGATAACCATACCATATGTTCCATGTAACCATTAAACTTCCAGTTCATTTCAGTTTGACATGAAAATAAACTTGAAACTTGTTTGAGTTACCAAATCCATCACAGTGAACATTTAATCAGATCTGTTTTTTGAGTTGAAATTACATCACCATTGTGTGGTCACATTGTTGCTCACAGACTATTTGAAACTGGGTGACTCTCATTAAAATCCTCTTTCCTCAAAGCAGCTAAACCACTGTTTTCTGAGAAATGTTGTCCCTACTCAGATCTCAGATGAACCCTTTGTGTTTACTTGTGCAACTCCTACTCCTACATATCTCTGAGCAACTTTTATTTTTAAGTGTGGGATTAGCAATGAGGGAAAATAAAGGTTGCCTTTTTTGAAAATGCTTCCTTTGTGCACAAGTACTTGTTGGAAACTCAAGTCAGGAGCAGAGTAGCAACCATTTTAATGGAATGCAAAACCATACAATTCAATTTTCTCATTCCCCCATTGACTCATTAAGGAAATGTTGTTTGTTATAGTCTTGTTTTACAAATGCACATGGAAATTACACAAGAAGCAGAAAGAATGAATGCTGCAAGCAATGCAATCTCAGGACAGTGACAAAGGTTATTGACATTAAAATGCAAGGCCACAGATTGCCTTTCAAATTGTTGGTGGGGGGACACATAAGGTGTCCACCCCCACCAACAATTTATGGTGTAACTGTCTTTATTTATGTACGGGAAGACACAAGTGACAATTTAAAACAAAAATCTATGAATATGACTCAAAACAACCAATTCTATTATGACTTAGTTTTTATATTCTCAGATTATTATATTTTGTTCTCACAGTGGCCCACTCAGTTGTAGCTGACAGACTTTATATTTATAGTATATTTACATATATTATTCTTGCTGTAATTTGTGGCCGTATTAGAGCAACCGTTGCTTTTGAGTTTGCATACTGCCCCCTACTTAACCATAGGCACTGCTGCGTCTTTGAGTTACATTCTAGCAGTTCTTCTTAATAAAATAATAAAAGGCCTCTGCTACTTTTATATTTTTATTGGGGCATCCCCCCCTGGATGATTGATACCTGACCTCACTCCCTGACTTGCGTTGCACCTAGTATGTTGGACCAAATCACACATGTATCAGTCTATCAGTTTAAGTAATCCAGTAACCTCACGTACCTCCCAGCCTTCAATCTATGGAGGTGTGCAAGGCCTTTAAAAACCTAGACAGTCAAAATATCACACGTAGTCACTTCTACTCACCAGACCCGATAGCTAAGGTGAAAGCATCTCCACAAGCAGCCATGGTTATACCCTGCAGCCCAGGCACCGGGTAGGGAACACGGCTGCTACGACGGGAACTACAGCCCATCTGACCATGCTGGTTGCTGCCAAAGGTAAAACACTGACCCCTTTCTGGACAAGGAAGATGTGGAAAGTGTTTCAATTATAAAAAAAAATGAATACTAGTATTGAGACTTTGATACAATAAGTGTGTGATTATTGGCAGCCCAATTTTATGACAGAGGTTTAATAGACTGCTCTTCACATTTTAGTTTAGCTGTAGCACTTAAACTTTACAGAAGAAGTTGAGCATGTTGGAAGTGATCTCTAGAATCTAGAAAACTAGTTTGGCAATCGCTAAATGAAACAGTGACCTTCTCTTATTTCATACCATTATGGAGGCAATCAGATGCATCATTTCAATCAAGTCTGGTTGAAAAATGTGATTTGATAGACTCATAATGGGGAAAGTTTACCTGTAACCGCAACAGAATGGGCGGTCCCAATGTCAATGTGAACAATCTTCTCACTGTTGAGTGGGGCTGATTGGACAGGCGTGTAAGAAAGGACTTCTTCCACCTGAGTTGAGGGATTTGGTTCCTCTCCAGCTGTTATCTTATCCAGCCCAAGCTTGTTGAACCTGACCACAACAAAACAGCTAAATTAAAGAACTTATAACAGAGAAACAGAGAAAAACTGTATTTATTTTATTCTTTTAAAACACTCCATCAATATACAATATATGTTTATCACTAAAGCCTTTGATATTTTTTATTCCTGCCTCCTCAGCTGCTGAGCCTCAGGTATCTGAACAATACTACTTCTCCCTGAAATAAACACTGTTGTGTTACTCATACACAGCTCTACAGCCTGTCTAACCCTCTCTGAAAGAGATGGATTACCAATGCCAGAAAAGTGTTTGTCATTTTTGGAGAATGTTGTCTCACAGGTTTGTCTCTCTTGGCATCATCTCCTTTAATCTATCGCCACCTCATTCACATGAACCAATTATAGATAGTGTCTCTGTCAATTTATGAAATGTAAAATGAGATGTAACATCACATTAGCTCATGGCATAGCCATAGTTTGGGTTGGGAAATAATAGTAATTACCTGTTGCTTCCACATGCCACAATGCTGCACTGGGTGCTGGTAATCATGGAGCAGTCGACTCCACACATCACCCTCTGGGCCTCAAATTCCACAGGTAAGCACACCTGCAGTGGAGAGTTGTGGGTGTCTTGGGTGCCTAGCCCAAGACGACCTTCCAGACAGAGGAACAGAAACCCAATGATCAAGCTGTGTTCTAAGATGCTGCTGTCATAAATCACTCTCATACAAACAAACACCAAAAGATGAATACTAAGATAGGATAAAAAAACAACCGGTTAGTTTTTTTTATATATATACCATTGTCTCCTCTTCCCCAGGCAAATACTTCTCTTTCATTGGTCACAGCGAGTACGTGGGAAGCACCGCATGATACCTGAACCAGCTCGTAGCCGAGGAGTGCCTCAACTATCTTGGGCTGAGTACAAAAAGAGAAAGAAAGAAAATATATATCATCCTCGCTATGTTTAAATTATAGATCTGTTGGGACGTGGTGTCCTGGTAGCCCAGTCTTTAATTATATATATAATCTAATAGGTATATAGTAAATGTCCCATCCTGGTTCAATTCAAGCCTTTGGTGAATATCATATTACTCTCCCTTTTCTGTCTAAATGCTTATTATTAATGTTTTTTCATAATCTGTAATTGCCTCACATTACAACACGTTTAACTACTACATCTGTTAACATAGTGGAGAAATACTTACAATATACATAAATATACATAAAGCTCAAACAAATACAGTCTACTGTAATACAACACTCCTGTAAACAATCCTACCTACATGGGGGCTTTAATGGAAAGTTAGAGAGTTACAGATTCAACTGTACGATCATTTTGGAAGATGTGGTGCTGTTGAACTATATTGCATTATACTGAGAGGTGTTTCTAATATTTAGCTACATTAATAAAAATAAGGTGAATAAAATATTAAAAACATCAGTACAACTTATTGCAGGACTGTCGTATTAGATTGCATTAGTTTTGTAATGAAACTACATGTAGTGAGTATATTTTCCTTTGAATGTTGGATACACACCTGTGTTACATCATTGAAGTTACCGTGTCCTAGACAGCCATTGCTTCCACTTCCAAACGTCATGATAATGCCTCTGTCTGCAAATTGAAAATAAAAAGACTGGATTAAATTCAATTCAATTCAATTCAATTTTATTTATAGTGCCAAATCATAACAAAAGTTATCTCAGGACACTTTACAGACTAGGTATAGATTAAAGACACTATTAGTTGACGAGTATAGGTGTATTATCATGTAGACCAACAATGCTTCTAATCCTCATCTAGGGAACACTAATCTGTGTCACTACAGTGAAAAGTGATGAAAGAGAGGCAACTGAGTTGAGAGGAATGGTCTTTAATCCTGCGTTATCTGCTTTGCAATGCTGGATGGGCTAACAACAGCCCCCTAAAGCCCACTGACCAACAGAGCACCACAGTTTCAGCTCGAGGAAAACTACTTCCAAACTGCTAGGGAAGCATGGAGAGGTTTCTTTACAAGTAGATCCACTCTATCTGATCAAGTCTGGAAAAAGAGCTGACTGTTTCTACACTATATGTTCAAATGCTGCCTCAGTGTTTCACAGCCATGTGGTGCAGTGTGTGAGGGCAGAAAACACAGAATACACATTGATTTCCTTGGACAGAGTTCCCTGCTTCACTGACTGGGCATGGGTGTGATGTCTGTCTCTGATGGTTATAAAAAGCACAACGGCCCACCAACCTGTCATGCAGGTGGTAAAAAGATCGCCACAGGACACAGACTTGATGGTGACTCCAGACTGACCCTCAAGGAAACGTGAAATGAATTGAGGCTGCATCTGCTCCACTACACCGGGCAGACTGGCCTCCCCAGATCCCACTGATGGAGCCTGTGACAATGAATTAATATTTGTCTTAATGAGGGAAAAAGAAAAAATAAGCAACTAAAATGTTAAAGGAATGATCCACCATCTCATACAGTATTAGGACCCATCGATCTGTGATCTTCAATGTCTCCCAGCAGTTTTTTCATTATTAAGTATCCATACTCCCCAGCCAGCCTCATAAAACTCTAAAGAACATCAAATTCAGTCTAAAAACATCAATCTGCCGGAGGCTGTTTAAAGCAACTGCTGGTGTAGAATTTGCCATCTCTGCCTCTTCTGTTTGATGATTTATTTTGTCTTATTCTCACAGATAACTAGCCAAATCAATTAAGTGTTTACAACCAGCTAGTTCAATTGTAGTTAGTTGTTTTTCTGATTTTGGTGTTAGCCCCTTCAGAAAGTTTCTCATTTACAGACCTCCCATGTAATCAGACGGCCAGACTTTGTGACCCCCATCTTCTGAGTGCGGCCCAGAGACACTTGAAGCACCTCAGTGTTGAGCATCGGCAGGCGGAGAGGCGCTGAGATTCCACTGCCCCACGTGTACACAGAGGACAGTGGGAGGGAATGCACCTTCCCTGATCCTAAACCCATTGATCCATCTGTTCAAGCCCAGAAAATAACAATCAGTTTGTAATTAAAGTAAAGTGATCTACCTGGAACAGCTAGTTCTGTTGTCAAATAATGATTTGTGCCTGACCTCTGGACCTGTTGGTAGGAACTCTCCCTCCTGGTCTACCCTGAGGACCAGTATGCACAGTAGACAGTGGTTTCTCAATCCTGGAACATAGAAGAAGAAAGAATTCATCTCAAACAATTTGCATTAAAGTGTCTGTCTAGTCAATAGCCATACATTAAGGTAGTACCTGCGCATTTTGACGTTGCCTATATCTGTGTAGAGATTAAGCAGGGGCCCAATGCATATGGGAAGAGCCATTATTTCGTTGAGTTGAGGGCGTTTGGATGGATCCAAATTGAGCATGTTGAGGATAAGCTGTCGGAGTTCTGGGCTGTACCGGTCTGAAATCGGAGCAAATGTTCCGCTCATGATCTTCAGAACGAGGGCAGGTAGATTCTGAAATCACAATCAAGAGTGTTTAACGGTAAAATTACAACCCAGTTCCCAGAACAAATATTGCAAATCACTAAAACCCAACATGTAATCGAAAATAGCACGAGATTTCACACGTTGAAACATAAAAAATGTATTGTTTTTGAAATATTATCCTCATTTAGAATTTGATTCCAGCAACACATCTCAAGACAGTTGGGACATGATCCTGTTTACCACTCTGTTGCATGATCTCTTCGTTTAACAAAACTCTGTAAGCGTTTGGGAATTGAGGAGACCAAATACTGTTATTTTGAAAGTGGAATGTTTTCACATTTTTGCTTGTTGTAGGATTTCCACTGCTCAACAGTTTGTGGTCTCCTTTTTCTTATTTTACGTTTCATATTCGGCCAAACATTTTTAATGGGTGACAAGTCGCGTCTGCAGGCAGGCCAGTTCAGCACCCATACTCTTTTACTACAGAGCCATGCTGTTGTAACACATGCAGAATGTAGTTTGGCATTGTCTTACTGAAATAAGCAAGGCCTTTCCTGAAAAAGACACATGTTGCTCTAAAACCGGTATATATCGCTATCGTATAAATGTACAGGTTACCCATGCCATGTGCACAAATGCACATCTATCTATCTAGTGTCTATCTACGTATCTATCTATAGACCTTTTCAACAGAATTCCATTGCTAGGCAACAGCCTTGGTCCTTGGTAACTTCCTGTCAGCTAACATCATTCACATTGCAACAGGAAATAAACTAGGACTTTTTGGTTTAGGTTTACATCTTTGAAAAGGTCTATACAGTATATCACGTTCTGTTTCTATTTACTTTTTACATTTTACACAGCGTCCCAACTTGTTTGGAAACAGGGTTGTACAAAATGTTTCAGAAATATACGAAAAATCATCCAAATCCCTACCAATGGAATACAATTTTCACAATAGTACCCCGTTTTAGAATTCATAGTGATAATATTTAAAAGCTAACACTAATTTAGTATTGTTGAATCACTACATCTAAGTAAGCAAGGGAATTCTTGTCCATGAAATGCTTTCCTTACAGCAGCCTCAAAGGCTCTCTTAAGGCTTGCTAGCTCATAGAGCACACAGCCCAAAGCCCAGATGTCACTCTTCTGGTTATATGGCTTTCCTTCACAAAGCTCTGGGGAGATGTAACATGGGGTCCCGACCACCTGCAGAGTAAAAAGAAGGAGGCATTGATTTGTGCGAGCACATGAAAGGATTCAACATATCTAGAATCAAAGGCGTATCAACTCACTGTGTATGCTTTGCTCTTGCTGACAAGGATTTTGGAGATGCCAAAGTCACCGATTTTGACGATCATTTGATGTTTGTCAAGAAGAATATTCTGTGTCTTGAGGTCTCTGTGCAAGATCAGTTTGTTATGGACGTGGTACAGGGCAAGTAAGATCTGTACAAAGAAGTGTAGGATGATGTCCTCATCCAGCAGAGAGTTACAGCGCTTCTGTATGTAATCGGCCAAGGTTCCACCTGCAGGAAGAAAACATTGATAATAAGAGAATAAAAAGAATAAAGATGACTTCTCTTCATTAAAACTATAATGACTTTGAAATCGATCAAGTTAATGGGGTGAGTGAACAGCACTGAGAAGCACAGCAAGTGCTCATGTAATTGTCAACAAAAAGGGAATGGGGATCCACAAAATAAACATATAGTGTAAATTAATATTTATATTGTTATCTTCTACAATGAAAACGGGTTCCTCAGGTGTTTCGGATCCCAAGTTAATAAACAGGAAACAAGACCCTATTAAATCATTTCAGGCATGACACACAAAATGTTATTTTGTTTAATTTTAGTTTAGTTTAGTGCAGATTATGAGGTACTAAAGAGGACATTAAATAACAGACCACAACTAAATGCATGTTGCAATGTTGTAAAGGATGACTGGCTCTGGGTCTTGCTGCTGACTTTTGGACTAATTCATGACGATCTACCTTTCTTGGGAACCTGAAAAGGTATGGAGCCCTGTAGCACTAAACCATGGGAAAAGTGAACTGTTAGAGAATGAACAAAAGGGGTTGTGTAATAAGATATTAAAGTAAGCTTACCTGGTGCATACTCCATAGCTATCATCAGGGCTTTGTCTTCCAGGAAATTCTCATAGTACTCTATAATATTTGGATGGTTGAGCAGTTTCAGGACCTGACACTCATTCTGAGCCGCCAGGCGTTCGTCTCGTGACATCTGCTCCACTGGGATCTCCTTCAGGATGACAAAGGCCCCGTCGCTGCGCCTACGGCATAGGTGAACAATCCTGACAGGGGAGGAAAATAAAGGAAAATTAGATGTATCTTTTCTTCCATACACAATATAGTAGGATGGCAGTTGGTAGTTTAGATCTGGTGTGACAGTTTTGTTTTTGACACAAGCCTCTTGTATGACATGATGTTAAGACAAGTTGATGATTATGGCAGTGAATCACTGGTGTAAGTACTTGTATTCTGTACTCATGTATACCAATTTGCCCTAAAATGCTTTAAAACTAAAATGAACTAAAGACCAGCTTGCGTTGGAATCAACCCAGCAGCAAAGCCAGATAAGGCCAGGGCCGTAAAGTGTGTGTGTGGGGGTCTTTTCCCGACTTTATAGCCCCCCCTACTTCTGGCTCCCTTGCTCGGACCACAACCATCTTTGAACTCAGCCTAAATTTTGATTTCAACTAAACACCAGGGCCCCACGAAGTGAGCCAGGCTTTCAAGCCAATTTAACATAATTAAACATAACGGTTGACGCTACCGGGTCTGTTCTGAAGGCTGCATGACAGAGCAGGCGATTTAGCCAGATCCAGCCACTAGGGGCGCTAACGCACTCTATTGGGCAGAGTGCCGCTGCTCAACAGAGAAGAAGAGATTGACGGCAGTGAGACCAGTGTATGGCTGGCAGAAGTTGTGTCCGCTACTTTTTATCGGTCAACTTGCCGTTCGTGGTTCAGTGTGCGTCCAGAGAAACGTGAGTTATATTGTTTATTTACTGGATGCATTTCATTGCTGTATATTTTATTTGTTTCATATGCCTGTTAGCTGAAGTTATACTTTGTGCTACAATGTGTATTCTAGCAGTGTCAGCTAATGCTTCTGGTGGTTTAAATGGTAATTTATGTTACATTCATGGCACTGAGCGTTCTCTCAGTTAATATGTGATATTATGTATATTCCTTTGGTAGGTGATGTATATATGTTTCATGCTAATAATAATTAGATTATTATTTAGGATTGTGTGCTATGATCAATCATATTGTGACCTGTTTTATTGATGGCTATTATTGTTCTTGGTTTATTCCAGAACCACACACACACAAACACACCACAACTGTGTACACTGCTAATATTGGATTAAAGCACCATAAAAGGACTGTCTCCTGCCTCCTCATTCACCTAAGTCTTGGGGGAACTTTATAGAGTGCGTTCTAACCGATGCACACTTTGCGATTACAAATCAGAGTAGCCAGTCTGCATTCTGTAAGACTTCATCACATATGGTCCTTCGAGCCGGATAAGGTAATTACGAAGTGAAAATGGCTCATGTATGTTCCCCCAAGTGAAGATGTACGTCCACGCCGACGAGTGCGTCAGCCAAGATGGATGGAGGATTATGAAGGGTACACCCTCCCACAGGCCGTGAGCTACCCACCATGCACCTTTGCTGCGAGAGAGGAGACTGACTGGAGCAGAACTAGAGAGGGATTTGCCGAGACGACACCCCTCACCCAGCGCCCGCCACAGCATACTCAATATCCTGTTGAGTTCATAGAGACATCTGCCAGTCACTTTGGAGCTGCAGCACCTGTGTATGTGAGTACGCCACAGCCATATCACCGTCGCCTGTAATGACAGATGTGTTGCAGCAAATACAAGAGGATAATAGGAGGTTGCAGCTGATGATAAGTGACATGAGACGTCAGATAGACAGGAGTGGTGCAGCACCTCCCAGCTTACAGCTGCATCACCCACACGAGAGTCACCACCCTGCCAGAGTAGCGGGCACCAGGCTCCCACCATCACAACCCCCCATGCTGCAACCACCACTTGGAACACGTCACCCACAGACAGGAGATCATGACAGCTGGTCAATACCATCACCCTCCCCACAGGCTGCACCGCTGCCTCCTCCAAGGGAGTTGCAGCGACCACCCGCAGTACAAGACAGGTACATAGCAGTCAACGATTGGCCGCCGCCTCCCCCACCAGTAGCCTTCCCCGATGATTACGAGCCACCCGGAGTCCAGCCTATACCTGTAGAACAACCTGCTGATATTGTGGAGAATCTCAGAGGACGTCTACAGCAGCTAGAAGCACGCCTGTCACCGGCCCCATCCATGCTATCAGAACCACAATATGATACCGTGCTACCATCGGTTGCTACACCCCACCCCCCACAACGGCTAACCTCATCAGTGCCGCGGCCCTATAGCAGCGAGAGGACATACAGGGGCCCAGCACCATCAATCCCTAAGTTCACGCGGGGTGACCCCAGAGAGTTCTCCAGACTGAAGCTTGCACTTGACAATATTCTTCCTACCGACGCGACAGAGATGTTCAAGTACCAAGTGCTCTGTGACCACCTCAAGTTTGAAGAGGCTCTCCTGATAGCTGACTCCTATAGCAACTCCTTATTCCCCTACTCCGACACTATGGCTTCTTTGACCAAACACTATGGTCAGCCTCACCAGCTGTCCCTACAGCGCATTGCAGAGCTCATGGAGGAGCCTGCTATCCGAGCTGGCGACACTGCAGCATTCAGGAGGTTTGCTCTGAGGGTCCGAGCTCTAGTCGGGATGTTGGAGCAACTGGGTGAAGATGGGCGCATAGAGCTAAAGTGTGGGTCTCATGTGGCCAGATTAATGAGGAAGCTTCCCCAGGATCTCCGTGCCACCTTCCGACGTTATATTCATTCCTGGAAGGCCGGAACCCCGTCTTTGATGGACTTCGCAGAGTGGCTCGACTACGAGTTGGAGATCCAGGAGGACGGAGACCGGTTCGACAAGATAGAGGATGTCCAGAGAGGGAGAAGCGGGTGGAGGAAGGAATGTGACAAGGACAAGAGAGCCACTAAGAAAACTATGAACGTGCTGCATGGTACCACCCTTGACGCAATTCCTCAAGCAGGTCAAGCTGAAGTTTCAGATTACCAAGAGGCTCCGGATAAGCCCAAAGCCTACTGCCCCTACTGCAGCAATACGCAGCACTTCCTGGACCAGTGCTTGAACTTCAAGCAACTAACAAAGGAGCAGAAGACGACGTGGGTGAAATCCAACAATCGCTGTTGGCGTTGTGGAAGGCACCATCAGGCCGCCCAGTGCCGGTTGAGAGTCCTATGCAAGACATGCCAGGGGAAGCACCTTGAAGCCTTGCATGAAGTGAACCTCCGGCCAGGCAGGAATGAGCGTGCCGCTGGAAATGGCACTGGTGTAGAGGTGAAGTCCGCCACAGATGTTTTGTACCTGGATAGGCGTGCCGGCTGCAATCAGGTCCTCTTGAAGGTCAGTAAGGTGCTCCTGCGTAATGGCAATCACACTTTGGAGACATATGCCATATTAGATGACGGCTCTGAAAGAACGATCCTTCTACAGGAGGCCGTTCAGAAGCTGCAGCTTCAGGGAACTCCAGAGAGCCTCACCCTGAGAACAGTTCGGCAGGACGCAAGAACACTACATGGTTCATCTGTGATGTTCAAAATCTCTCCAGCTAGTCAGCCAACAAAGACATTCACGATTGAGAGAGCCTTCAGTGCAGGCGGACTAGGTCTTGCGGAACACTCTTACCCAGTGAAGGGACTTCAGCGCAAATACAAGCACCTTAAGACACTCCCCCTTCAGCAGTTCACAGACATCCACCCACTTCTTTTGATAGGCTCTGACTGTCCGCACCTGGTGACGCCGATTGAACCTGTACGTCTAGGCCCACCTGGGGGCCCAGCTGCGGTGAAGACCAGACTTGGCTGGACACTGCAAGGGCCAGTCCAGTCTCTTCAACAGTGTAACCGCCCACAACAGTGTCTGTTCATGTCCACCACCTCCCCTGCAACTGAACTCTTTAATCAGGTTGAGAAGCTCTGGCAATTGGACATCCTGCCGTACAGGAATGAGAAGCTGGTGACTCGGTCACGAAGAGACCAAGAGGCCATAAACCTCCTAGAGGCAAAGACTAGGAGAGTGGAAGTGGATGGAGTCCTCAGATATGCCACCCCACTGTTACGAGTGAGTAATATGCCTATACTCACAGCACAGCCTGAAGCGGTACTTCCCAGCCTACGCAGCACAGAGAAGCGTCTCGGCAGAGACCCGGTGAAGGCAGAAGCATATCAGGCAGAAATCACAAAGCTGAAGACTGCAGGTTATGCTTCCAAAATTAGTCAGGAGCAGGTGAAGACTTCCATGGAGTCATGGTTTATTCCACATCACCTGGTGACCCACAACAATAAAAACCGGATTGTGTTCAACTGTTCCTACACTTATAGGGATAAGAACCTCAACGAACTACTGTTGTCTGGCCCAAACCTTGGTGCATCTCTCCTGGGTGTCCTGCTGCGGTTTAGGAAACACTCCATTGCTGTTAGCTGTGACATAAAGGGAATGTTCCACCAAGTGAGGTTGCTGCCTGAAGACCGTCCTCTGCTGCGCTTTCTCTGGCGTGATCAACAGAGGGATTCTCAACCTGGCATATATGAGTGGCAGGTCCTTCCCTTTGGGACAACTTGTTCCCCATGCTGTGCTATATATGCACTACAGAGACATGTACATGATCACAGCCACCCAGGGGATGCAGCGCGTGAGTCCATTGAGAGCCACTTCTATGTAGACAACTGGCTGCAGAGCTTCCCTACCCCAGATATGGCTCGAGACGTCACAGACAAGCTGAGAATACTGTTGCTGGAGGGAGGCTTTGAGCTGCGACAATGGGCCAGCAGTACGCCAGATGTCATCGGCCACCTGCCCAAGGAGATCAGGTCAGATAGTAGTGAACAGCTGCTTAACCACACAGACATGGATCCTCAAGAACCTGCCCTGGGGCTGCGTTGGTTATGCCATTCAGACACACTGCAGTATAAGTCGCGGCTGCTGGATCACTCCCCTGCCACCATGAGGAACATCTACAAAGTATTGGCCAGCCAGTACGACCCCATAGGGTTCCTCACACCCTACACTACTAGGGCCAAAGTGCTTGTTCAGCAGCTATGGGACAAGAAGCGGGAGTGGGATGACCCTTTGCTGCCCGGTGAGTTGCTTACAGCGTGGCAAGACTGGGAGAATGAGTTACCATACCTGGACAGCATCAGACTGCCTCGCTGCTATGTCAGTCCAGCCATGGACCAGGCAACCAATAAGCAAGAGGTCCATATCTTCTGTGATGCATCTCAACGAGCGTACGGCAGTGTGGGATATCTACGCACAGAAGACACAGAGGGGCATGTAGAGGTGGCTTTCCTGACAGCCCGGTCCAGAGTGGCCCCCAAACGTCAGCTCTCCGTGCCACGGTTGGAGCTGTGCGCTGCACTGACGGGCGCACAGCTTGCAAACGTGCTAACCCGAGAGCTTACATTGGAGCTATCCAGAGTGGTTATGTGGACAGACTCTACAACTGTTCTTGCTTGGATCCAGTCAGACTCGTGCCGCTTTAAGGTGTTTGCAGGTACCCGTATAGCCGAAATTCAAGAGCTGACTGATAGCCAGGCCTGGCGCTACGTGGAGACGTCAGATAACCCAGCGGACGACCTCACCCGGGGGAAATCACTGCAGGATCTCTCAGGTGAGAATCGTTGGAGTCTTGGACCCCCGTTCCTGCGGCTGCCACCTGAAAGGTGGCCAGTGCACCCAGTGCCAATTAATGAAGACATTGCTGAAGAGCTTCAAAGGCCCACAACCTGCTTGGTTAGCGCCGTAACTGGCACTCACCATCCCTTACCTGATGCTCAGCAGTTCAGCACCTTCAGTGAATTGGTGAAGGCGACTGCGGGATATCTTCATGGGGCGGCGGCCGATGTTAAAGGGACTCTCACAGCAGAGGAGTTCAAGGAGGCGGAACTCAGCATCCTGCAGTCTGCTCAAAGAGACAGCTTCCCTGAAGAAGTCCAGTGTCTGTCAGCTGGGAAACAAGTCCCTTCCTCCAGCTGTTTAATTACACTGGCTCCAGAATATGATGTATCGCTCCAGCTGATACGAGTAGGAGGTCGACTGCGGCGTTGCCAGGATTTGGATAACGATGTGATCCATCCGGTAGTCCTTGACCCGAGACATGCTGTGACCAAGCTACTCATCCGACAGGTCGACCATGACCTGAAACACCCTGGTGCAGAGCGACTCTTTGCTGAGCTGAGGAGGAAGTTCTGGATACTTCGAGGCCGTGAAGCCATAAGGAGAGAGCAGCGCTTATGCCCTGAGTGTCAGAGATGGAGAGCCCAACCTGTAAACCCCAAGATGGCAGACTTACCCCCTGCACGGCTCAGGCTACATCAACCAGCCTTCTACTCTACGGGGATTGATTGCTTTGGTCCGATGCAGGTTAAAGTCGGCCGACGGAGTGAGAAACGCTGGGGTTTGCTCTTTAAATGCCTCACAACAAGAGCAGTCCATATTGAGGTGCTGTCCAACATCAACACGGACTCCTTCCTGATGGCCTTGAGAAGGTTCATACCACGTCGTGGGAGACCAGCAGAGCTGCTCTCGGACCAGGGCACCAATTTCAAAGGTGGAGATAGGGAATTACAAGAAGCTTTCCAAACCCTCCATCCTTCTCTCCAAACCCAGCTGGCAGAGTACCAGATAAAGTTTCGCTTCAACCCACCTAGCGCCCCCCACTTTGGTGGCTCCTGGGAGCGGGAAATCAGGTCTATTAAGGCTGCCCTCACGGCTACTCTGGGCTCACAAGTTGTCAGTATAGAAGTGCTGACCACTGTCCTGATTGAGATTGAGGGCATCCTTAATTCGAAGCCCCTTGGCTATGTATCATCCGATGTAGCAGACCCGGACCCAGTCACCCCTAACCTGCTGTTGATGGGGCGGCCAGACCCTTCTCTACCTCAGGCAGTGTATCACGACTCAGAGCTGCTCAGCCGGCGTCAATGGAGGGCCTGTCAGGTGCTGTCGGATCGCTTCTGGGTGCGGTTCCTGCGCCACTACCTGCCAACATTGCAGACACGGTCCAAGTGGCAGTCAGACACATCTCCTCTTCAGCCGGACACTATTGTGATGATCGTCGATCCTCAACTGCCTAGAGCATCATGGCCTGTTGGGAAAATCGAGAAGGTGTTCCCTGGGGCCGATGGTCTGATACGCTCGGCAGAGGTTAAAGTCCAGGACCGGACCTACGTCCGACCTGTAAGCCGTCTTATCAGACTCCCTTCTGTACCAGAAGAGGATGCACAGTGATTGACTGAATACTGCAAATTAGCTGGAGCTAATTTGGGGGCGGCTGTTCTGAAGGCTGCATGACAGAGCAGGCGATTTAGCCAGATCCAGCCACTAGGGGCGCTAACGCACTCTATTGGGCAGAGTGCCGCTGCTCAACAGAGAAGAAGAGATTGACGGCAGTGAGACCAGTGTATGGCTGGCAGAAGTTGTGTCCGCTACTTTTTATCGGTCAACTTGCCGTTCGTGGTTCAGTGTGCGTCCAGAGAAACGTGAGTTATATTGTTTATTTACTGGATGCATTTCCTTGCTGTATATTTTATTCGTTTCATATGCCTGTTAGCTGAAGTTATACTTTGTGCTACAATGTGTATTCTAGCAGTGTCAGCTAATGCTTCTGGTGGTTTAAATGGTAATTTATGTTACATTCATGGCACTGAGCGTTCTCTCAGTTAATATGTGATATTATGTATATTCCTTTGGTAGGTGATGTATATATGTTTCATGCTAATAATAATTAGATTATTATTTGGGATTGTGTGCTATGATCAATCATATTGTGACCTGTTTTATTGATGGCTATTATTGTTCTTGGTTTATTCCAGAACCACACACACACAAACACACCACAACTGTGTACACTGCTAATATTGGATTAAAGCACCATAAAAGGACTGTCTCCTGCCTCCTCATTCACCTAAGTCTTGGGGGAACTTTATAGAGTGCGTTCTAACCGATGCACACTTTGCGATTACAAATCAGAGTAGCCAGTCTGCATTCTGTAAGACTTCATCACAGGGTCAGTCATGTGATGCCCTATGGCCCAAAATGACTTTTTTAGTATTGACTTACATGGGGAGAGAGACATCTGTAAACATGTGGATACATTTTTTAAAGCAAAATACTCAAAACCGCCTCCGTGGTATGTCCTGCTACAGTAGGTCTTCAGGGCCACAGTTTGCCATAATAACAATGTGAAAACAATATCAGCATCGCTGTCACATCTGGTAACTACTGACCTATATTTTAATGTTGTTTGTAACCCAACAATTCCATAAAAAGGGAAAATAATACCAACTGGGGTGGATGGGGAGGTGAGGGTGGAAGGAATTTGTGAATTACAACAGACACTTTACTTGTATTTGTTTTACTTGTTGAATTGAACAGTACTGTCTGCTGGAAAGGCAAGGGGGAAATAATGTTTAATAACCCTCAAACGTTTTGCTTCCATTCGCTTATTATCTGTAAGTAGTGGCTCTCAATATCCAGGTTAGAAAATTATTTTTTGAAAAACCATCACTACCCGTGTAGTATGGATGAAGACGTAATGTACAAAAATACACATTTACATAATAGTCTTCATGTTACAGTAAGTCTAAATGCAGTTTGACATAAAACATGGCTCATTAAATCTCATAGGTTAGGCCTTTTTTATGAACTTATGAGTCTTTAGTGTAAAAGTATAATTTACAAAGTAACTGGTATAATTTCATGTAAATTTAGTCGTGGAAAGTACAAAATTACCCTCTATAATGTTGTGTAAGGTTTTACAATGTGAGAATCCTCAAGTACTCCTTTAACGATGAACAGTTGTACAGTAAAGGAACTGAGTGAATATATATCTGAGGACTTTTTTAATAATTTAATCAAATCTCACAGTTTTAAATACATTGGGAAATGAGCAGTAAAGTAGTCTGTTACAGTCCAGAATACATTTAGCTACAGTGTATAGTTTGATGCAACTTGCCATCTTTAAATAACTTTGTCAATAACTGACATGACAATAACTGTCTCAACCAAAGCTAACGTTTGAAAAGAAAAGTCACACACAGTGTAATTGACAAAACCTTCTTTGTTCTTCTAGTTTGTTTATAAATAAGAAACCCAGATTAGCTTTGGCGTTTTGACTCATCACGCCGCTAGCTTTAATATAATAACCGTAATGTTTTTCTCGGTTCCCGTTACATTTGTTGGGGAAACAGACTTCTACCTTTCTTGGTTTACGCCAGACAACAGCGTGTATTGTCAAATAACTCTTGTGTGTGACACAAAACAGCTACAAAGTTAATAGATTCGAGTTTACCCGAAAGCTCCTCTTCCGACAACTTTGATTTTCTCATACTTCTCCATCGCTGCTCCCAAACGTTTCCGCCGTCGTCCAGGCAACCCGTCCTATCTGCTACAGGAAGCGAGGAGGGACATAAAGACGAAGGGCGAAATTCTCCGAAAACATTATCACACAGAAGTTACAGTAATGACCACTCCCGGTGACACATATCACAGTCTTTATAAGTGGATACAGTCATAGAGGAAGAGGTTTAGAGGCAGAAAAAAGAGCAATTCAAACATCAAGAGCAAAACCGAAACCAAAATGTACCAGTGGGCGGCAGTAGCTCAGTACATAGGTGACTGGCTGGTGCCAGTTCATCTCCTGGGCACTGCCGAGATGCTGTTGAGCAAGGCACCAAACCCCCAACTGCTCGGGGCGCCGGTCCATTGGCAGCCCCCTCGCTCTGACATCTCTCCATTAATTGCATGTATATAGGTCCTATTTGTGCATGTGTGTGTATTTCAGGCCTGTGTGTGTGTAACCTGAATAATAACAGAGTGAAAAAAATGGTATTAATAAAATAATAATTCTTCTTCTTCTACCATACTATTTTGCATAGAAATAGCCTTTAGACCTTTTCAAAGATGTCAACATAAACATTGTAAATGTGACATTAAATGGAATAATTGGCTGGAGGTTTGAGATGAATATGCTGCATACACTTTAGATAAGACATATACATTATGGAAAGTAATGTAAAAGGAATACACTGGCTGCAGTCATTGTAGCATACACGGCATGCAGCAGCACCCGTGTTGATCCTGAAGCAATGTAGTTCAACAGGGAGTGTAAAACAAAACACTATTTCTGACTTTTTATCTCATAAATCTGTGACTTTTTCACATACACTTTTTACTTTTAATCTCATAAATCTGCAGCTTTGTTTTCTCGTAGATTTACCACTTCTCATTTAATTAATCTGCAACCTTTTCTCATATACATGCTATATATACTGTGTATTACTTGGTCCTAATACGCAGAGTATAGTTGGCTTCATTTATTATGCTCCATTTCATAATTTCAACTTTTTTCACAAACAGAAATCCAGATTGAAGTACTTTGTAGTCCTGAGAAAGGAAATCACATCCATCCTGTCTGAAAAAGGACACAATAACAAACCAAGTTACTGGCAGAGTACTTTTTATATGATTCTATTAGTACTGACATATAAAAACAAATGCGTTCAGCACAGTGTTGTATAACAATTGTGGCAGGAAACAGATGAACTGAAGTGAAAACTGAAATGGAGACAGTAAGGCAGCGGGGTAATGTCTTGATCATGGACTTCAGATACTCTAGTCTTACACCCAGACGCCTGGTGATTATGAAGCGCCTTCCTCTTGTCTGAGATAAGCAGGAAGAGAGCTTCATGAGCACCGTTTCCCCTCTGATGGGGATAATACATGCATTGTGCTGTGACAAAGCCTGCTCTGTGTTGTGCTGAAGTACATACCTCCACTATAATCATCAATCTGAAATAATGATATATCACCACAAACAGTAATCTTTGTGAAATTTAACCTTTTCTCTACAATTTGCAGTTTTTTTAAATTAAGTTATGGTTGAGCGAATGTGGGTGAGTAGGTGGTTCAAAAATGTGCTCTTTCTCAGGGATATAATATCTCAACAAAGGAGCACCTAAAGGAGCCTTGCAGTATTTGGGCACTCCTCAGACCTGTTCGGTGACATATTTGGCCTTGTGCTGCTGTCGGAGATCTGTCCCCAGATGTAACAGTCAGTAAACAGGAATGCACTGTGTGGGATAGTGAAACTGATGCTAAACCCCAGGTATGAACCATTAATCTTTGGTAGATTTCTGAAGACATGACAGGAAGTTTTGGGTTTTGTTTCATCACAGTGATGCTCTCACAATTCTCTCAATGTACATACACAGAAATAGACATGCGGCTATAGATAAGGACAACAAAGCTGAACAAAGGACAACATCAACATTTGACTATTAAGTACATGCATATATATATATATATATACATATAAACTATCTATATATAAAACAGCAACACAGTTCCTTTTTTTTAAACAGTATGCTAGTGGAATAGTGCAGTGTGCTGGAATAACAGGTTGCTTTATATAGATCATAAGCTTATATTACATTGATAGTGATGATAATGACATCGTAAAGATTAGTGAGTATTTAAACTATGAATTTACTAAATTACTGGTAGTGGATGATTGGTATGATAGGCTTAATGCAAAGGTATTTTTATCCCTGCGGACTGATGTTAATGGTTCACATGCACGTATACATACTGCATGTGTCTGGTACTTAATTACATATTTTTTTCATGATTTCAAAGTTTCTGACCATTTACTTTATGTTTTATTGTTTTTTTCTTGGTTGACATTAAGTTTGTTGTTGTAAATAACCTTGCAATTGTTTTAAGTGCTATAAAAATAAACTTAATTGTTATAATTACTGTTAGATAGCTGGCTAGTTAGCTATAGGCAGTGCATGTTTTTTGCTCTTGTTGTAATATATAACAATTATTAATATTTGATGATTAGAGTTATCATAGCATCAATAACAGCTAAACATAAAGTGGCATGGATATAATAAATTAATTTAATCAATGTTAATAAAGTATTAAACAATTAACCCTCATTGACCAGACAAAACCTATACTTGGATATATACAATGCACCTGCTGGAAATCAAATCAAATTAACCACGGGGAAGCAACCAGGACACAACAATTGTATTAAGTTATATTTCTCTCTTTAACCACAAGGTGTCTTGTTACAAAAAAGCCTCAATTACATTCATTATATACAGATTATGTTTCTTGCTTCACATTTCTCACTTGCAGCAGTAGATCTATTGATAAGTTCAAGTCTCTCTTTCTCTTGAGTGATGGTTTTGGAATACTGTACATAGGAAATTGCAGCCTTATTAATCACAGGGAATTTTCTATCTAATCTCATTGAGGTGGCTTTCTCCAGAGTTTGTTGTAGAGAGTTGCCCTCAAGTGGTTTGATTCAGAACAGGGAGCCACTGAGCTGCAAAACAGAACTAGTCTGTATGAAATGCTTGTTCTTCACGTGAGGTGTTGCTACCATCTGGTGGTATCTTTTTATACTGTAGCCTATAGTAAACTGGGAAAGATGCCCAAGGAAGACACGTCTATCAACACTGTACAGTATACATGATTATATATGGGGTGGCCGGTGGCTGAGTGGTTAGGGCAGTCGCCCCATGGTAGCTGAAGGTCCTCGAGACAGCGGCCAAGAGTTCGACTGCTCTCCCCCTCTCTCTCACCCCATTTCCTGTCTGTCCTATATAATAAAGGCTTTAAAACTGCCAAAAAAGCATCTTTAAAAAAATCTATACATATACATGATTATATGTTGTAAAAATCCAAAGTATGCACCGATATATTTATACGTAATGAATTACAAAAAAAAACACACTTGCATACGATTAAAAAAATCCCCCCGTCTGAGGGTTGTAGATGGTAACCCCAGATTTGAAAACTCGCAAAAACTTTTGAGACTCGCTCCCCAACAACCCATACTAAACTCAACCATAAGATTTTGATGCCTAACATTAACCATTTGAGGTTAATGCCTAATCTTAACCATTTCACAAGACTTTTGTAAATCATGGGTTACCATAGACACAAACCCCTTTATCTCCACCCATTGCTTGAGAATTAAACATTTCAAACTGAGGGTGAATACGGGTATATCCAGACAGCCTGTATGAGAAAAAGAAAATGTGTTTTTGAACATTATAGACTGTAAACATGTTGTAGTAGAAACACAAAATACAAGTGTGATTTTGTATTAATAATCTGAATTTATAGTAATTAGTAACCACTGTAATAAAAAAATTACAATGTTGTGACTGTTAACTGAGTTTTTCATTTGTATATTATTTGTGTTGTTTCATGCCAGAATCGCACTTAAGTACTCAGCCCTATAACATATAACGGAAAACATGAATATGAAAAAGATATACATTATCACAATGTGTGACAAACAAAGCAACATTAAATAAAGGAGAAGCATGGAAGTGTAGCGAGTATTACCCAACAAGATGCTATCAGCATTTCTGAGTTGATTTGATTCATTGTTTTAGTCGTATACCTGTAACAGATCATGTCCTTTTTTTTATCTCATGGACGGCATTTAACTTCATTTGTATTTTGTTATGAAATGAATGTGGAAGAGCATTATGAGCAAAAGACATAGATAGACAAACATGCATAAATAATAAAAACAGGAGCAAGACAATTAAACAGGTATACAAATATGCAAAATCAAACTGTACAAATGGATTAAAGAAATATATCAGTTTGTGAATGAGCTCAATGTAAAGAAAAGTAAACTCCTTGTGCATGGGTTTACATTTCACAGGGACATCTGCGGTGCATGTGGTATTACATGTGTGTCTCTCTGTGTGTGTGTGTGTCTGTGTGTGTTTGTGTGGGTGTGTCTGTGTGTGTGTGTGTGTGTCTATGTGTGTGTGTGTGTATATATATGTGTGCGTCTGTGTGTGTCTGTGTGTTTGTCTGTGTCTGTGTGTGTCTGTGTGTCTGTGTGCGTCTGTGTGTGTGTGTGTGTGTGTGTGTGTGTGCGTGTGTGTGGGTGTTGTGTGTGTGTGTGTGTGTGTGTGTGTGTGTGTGTGTAGAGTCTGGGCTGCCTGATGAGTTTTTACTCACTTCCTTTCCCCCCACCAGGCTGCAGAGAGGCCAGCTGTGGGGGATGAGAGCCCCGCAGTGTTTATGGAAAGAGTTATGGCCAAGGAAGGAGGGAGCTACATATGCTGCCTTTCTCACAACAGATTTACATTGTTATGCTTGAAACATAACAAAGAAGAAAGATGAAATGCGTAAATATTCTCAATCATGTCTTTTTTTTTTTTTTTTTTACAGCTTTTTACTGCTGGCATTTCCATCAGTCTACCTAAAAAGAAATAAATAATGTTTTGAAGCCAATATCTTTAGTACAAACTATGAACTTCCCTAAAATATTAGGAAGGTCCGAGTAAATGCTGAAGAATTGAATGGTAAACTTGATAAATACTAAATGGATACTATAATAGTTTTAGAAGCAGCATTTTTTAATGTGCTGAAGGCAAACTTTGACTTCTGGACTGGGTCAAAATAAAGTCCAGAGAAGATAAAAGCATGGACTACTTTCTCAAGATAGACACTGTTAAAAAATGATTTAATCTAGCTACAAATGTACTGCCAGACAAAAAGATCATACAAAAAGATCACAGTCAGCCTGAATATATGATTACATTAACAGAACACCTTGGTTTAAGGGGAAAATGCAAATAAACATTGGACTTTATGCCATATTTGAGAAATATATGGGCCAGTCAGTGGCAGCATGCAGATGGAAATTTAAAGAGGACCTTATACTGGCCCTTGGGGCACACCACATGCCATTGCCTCCCAACGTCAACAGTGAAACTTAAGAAGAGGAAAGGAACAATCAAGAGCCTAACACTTAATGCCTTATTGCAGGAGAGTAACTGGGTTTATTCATGTGCATATTTGGGGCATTTCTTAATACTTTACTTTCTGTAAATATGTCCATGTTATGCTATATTGTACTTTTACTACATTGGGAAATATTGTGCCCTTAACTCCACTACTATTCTTTTACAGCAATACTTACTAGTAACATTAAGGCTCATACCAATGCAATAATATACGAATAAATATAATAACACTACACTTCAAGGGGCGATTATGCAAAAGTAGCACTTTTATTTTGATACATTTGCCGTTTTACTTTTGCAATGCAATTCTTTTACTTTTATTGGTGTTTTGTTTTGTATTATAACTTTGTGGCATTGCTACTGTTACTTAAAGGATATGTATACTTACAGCAACGTGTAAACATTCCCTGCTCCAAATATCAAAACGCTTACATTGCTCATACACCTTTAGTTACTTTGTGGACTTTCAGGCCAGTGATAAAATAAACCCACCATGAGTTTGGAGCTTCTTATGAGATCTGTTGTTACTATTAAGTTAGATGCAGAAGGAAGAGCGAAAGGCGCTTTACGCACAGTTACATACATAAAGGGGCGGTGCTGGTAGGACATAAAAGTTATTACATATGTATGCAGCTATTTATTGTTTGTTCTGGACATGCTTACTCAAAATCACGTTAGAACAGCACTGCTCTGTGATTTTGTCCCCTGTGTAACGTGATCGCAGTTTCTGCCCCTCCTTGTTTTTGTGGTAAAAAGGGCGCAGCAGCAGCACTACCACTCCCCCTCGGCATTTCTGCACAGATAGGCGGGCTGAGAGCGGCAACACGTAACATTACAAGGAGCTGCGTGAAGACAAACACCGTTTCGTTGGAATGAGCTGTTATGGGAATCCCCTCCAAGCCCCCCTCCACAGGCTCTGGACGCTGAAAACGTGAGAAGGAAAAGGCTGCAGCATCTGTCCGACATCAGCTCTGCGGACAACAGATTTGGCAAAAACCTAAATTAAAAACAGAGGATCTAGGAGAACACTCCCATCTCATACCGTGCATATCTGCCCATCACAGGACGTTGACAGGAGCGCGAAAAAGCCAACAAGGGGGAAAGGACAAGGGAGGTAGCTATAGAGGATAAGAGCAAGCGTCCAGAGACAGAGGGAGAGCAGGGGGCGAGGAGAGGATGGACTCCATAGTCCCTTTGCTGAAGAGTCGCCCAGGCCTGTCAGTGCTGGTGTTTTCTCTGATTTTTAGGTTGATCCACCGGTTACTGCAAAAGTTGCCTGTGCCCAAAGTGGTCACGCAGGATGACATGCACTTCTGGAAGTGGAGGAACCTCTCTGTCTCAATGGTGCACTCCCTGCTGACTGGGACGTGGGCCCTGACCTGGTAAGTTTCCATCCAAACATCTGTCTATTCACCCATCTATCCATCCACCCACACTGGGAAACCATTGTCTATTCACAATCCGCATGATGTGCTGTGTGTGTGTAGCAGTGACAGTCTGTGGCAGCCAGGAGAAGAAGGGCATGTTCAGACAGGGTGAGGGTCGGGGGAGAGAATGGCATTTTTAAGTGGGAAGGGAAATACCACTGTACAGTACAGCATGAGCCACATAAAACTCTTATTGCCATTTGCTTGGATGTGTGATTTTGACTCAGTGTGACTCAGGTTTATAAAGAAAGATTAAAAAAAGTATTTTCAGCCTCACATAAAGCCAACAGTCAGTTACAGCCTGCAATCTTTTAACTGGAAAAACCTGCTGCCGCTTGTGAAAGCATCATGAGAAACTATTTTTTGGGGCGGGGACGTGTTTGTGACTCAGCTTTTAACATTAAAAACTAGGATCGAGGTTAGATTTTAGGCTGTCTGAAGTCTCACTTATGTAGAGATATATTTGTGTCATATGTGAATTATCAATAATTGAGAGAAAGTAAGTTTCCTTATTCAAATGCCAAGGAAAAAGTGTGAAACAGCACACTGCTTCACATGTCACACAGGTCATTTCTTAACAACGACTGACCTGGTGTGTTTATACAGGGAGGGGACACAGAGAAAAGTTTGCTTTCTGAGGTGTGCCCCCAACAGCAGTAAGAAGTGACAAATATCAAAGCAACATTAAGGATCGATAGAAGCTAGATAGTAAACGTTTTCAAATTAAATTATAAAACATTAATAACACTATGTCTTCAACTACTAAAAGGAGGGGTATGTTTTGGTCTTGGGGTTTAAAAAAAAGCCAGAACATCTGATATTAAAGTCTCTGCTTAATCAGGCTTTTCTCTCCAGGAGTGAGCCAATGTATGTTTGAGTGAGGGGATACAGACCCACCTGTCCATAACATTTGTCCCTCTCCAGCGTGGTGGTTTGGCCAGAGACGTTGAGCAACATTTACTCTTACCACACCCCTCTGTCCTACCTGCTCGTCTGTGTCTCAACAGGTCAGTGAAAGCATCATGTAAAACAGTGACACTTCAGGATAACAAGAGTAAAACAACTGTTCTCTAAATGTAAATTTAAACAAATGTGTGATCTTATCTACAGATATTCGCTCTACATAGAAAATATTTGGTTGTTGTGCTTAGCACTGCAAAAAAGGATTCTTTTCATTATTGACTGATCTTGCTGACTTGATTAATCTATACATCATTTTGTCTAAAGATGTCAGGAAGGTTTAAAAGTACTTAGCCTCCCACAGCCCAAGTTAGTGTTTTCAAATGTCGTTTTGTGCAACTAACTGTTTAAAACTCAAAGTCATGTATGACAAGGAAAAGGATCAAATCTTCACGTGAAATGTTGAAACTAGCAACTTGCTTTAAAATACGACTAAAATGATTGTTTGATTGTCAAAATCGCCACAGACTAATTTCATGTCAATCGGTTAATCGACCAGCAGTGGCAGCTCTAGTTTACTGTACACGAGGGAAGTGTGAGAGAGATGTTGATTGACAGCCGTTTCTCTTCCACTTTATCTCGTGGCCTCAAAGCAGCCACCTATTCAGTTGCTGCTTTCCAGAGAAACAACTAAAAGATCCGCCCCTCTCACCTGACTGTCAGAACAGACGAATAGGCGTCTCCTCTAAATCACAACGGACACCAAAGATAATCCACTGAGGACTTGGTGGTCTGGTTGAGCTGTAGTGTATGTGGTTAAGTCCTATGGGTTACCATGAAGACACAATTCTGTGGAGATCGGCCCTAACAACCGCAAACAACTATAAGCTCCACTGAGACTGAGCACACTGCATGAGGAGGTCATGTTCTCTAATAAAGAGGCTGGTTGTGCTTCTTGTTATCACAGCGTGTACAGTTTAATAACCGAGGTTAGGTTGTGAATTATCTAGTTGGCATCTTATCATAATAATAATGATCAAGATCTAACTTGACTGTCGGATCAGTTCAACATGTCTCTTGATTAACAACAAGTGGCAAAGACTTTGTTTGATTAGTCTCGCAAATGCAAATATTAGGCAACAAAAAGTAAATGTTTGTGCTTCTAGTTTACAAAAAAAAAACATGTTAAAAGTCAAGGTTATTTGAAACAAAACAGGTTCAATGGGTTGGGAACATGTTGAGCAGCTTCATATCATCCAGTCTAATTTCATCCATGGGTTGTCTCTTAAAGATGAAATTCATATGTTTCTTATTAGTAATTACTTGTTATTACATTGTTTTTTATGGTGGAGGGAAGTGAGGTGAAACATTGGAACAACACACTCACTGGTTGGAAACCTGTCGGGTTTACAGTGCCAGCTCCGCCTAACCTCGTCACCTCAGCCAATATTATTACATCTATACTGATTATACCCGTTTGACTGATTCCACTTAAATGAGCTGATACAGCTTTACTGCACAAGCGCAACACTGGCTTCCCTCTTATCTATAGTTTGAACAGACGTAAAGTTTTGAATGGAGAGAATAACGCCAGTGACAGTCCGAGAAAAATCACACCAAACTCAGAAGCTATTCACAACCTAAAAAACCCCATAACACCCAAATGTGCTAGTCTACATGAACGCTACTTACATAACATACAAACATACACGTACAAACAATCAAACTACTGTATCCGTATGTGTCCAAATTATCTCATAAATAAACTTAACAAATTAAATATACAATGCTCTAATATGTTGATAATAAGCTTTTAAATAAAAACTGAGCCACAGTAAATTAAACATGTGTAAAATGTACTGTAATCTACAGTACCAGTCAAAAGTTTTGATGTAGATGATGAATCTATCATATGAAACAAACAGAGAACTTATACAGGAAAAGCTTAACTTTAAAAGCCAAATCTGCAGTATAATATTAAATGCATTTAACTCATCTACCTCATCGACTTCCTGTCCTTTTCCTCTCATACCAGTGTCAGAGACAGTGTTTTTTTCTCTTCCCTCTCAGGATACTTTGTGCAGGATGCAGGTGATATTATCCTGACAGGACATGCAAAAGCATCATGGGAATTCTTACTTCATCATGTGCTGGTAAGACAGCCCTGTATGCTTTATTCTATATATTTATATCAAGGTTGCATTTCTGGTTCAGATTAAATTGGTGGGTATGTGAATTTCAGTTGCTATCAAGGTGATCTGCATAGGTTTCACATGTGTGTAAAAGACTGAGAAAAAGAGACTGTGAGGTGATATTTTAGTATTTTTAAGTTTATCTACTTGTTCCACATTGTGTTCAAACTACATTAAATGCTTAAACACAGGACTCGTAAAAACTTGTGAGGTGTCTTATATTCATTTTCCTAAAATTCTGTTCCACATATTTGGTATTTTGTAGGGGTGTGACGAGATATCGTCCCACGAGATCTCTCAATGTTAAAATGTGACGATATTTCTCATTGAGGTGAAAAGTTGTCTTGCGATATCAATATGTAAGTGGAAACGGAAACAAATAAGTGACACAAACAATATGTAAGCAGTGAGCACCGTAACTAAAACATGTAGCACGTGGGCCCCGTTTGGAAGGTCAGCAAGTTCAAATACATGTGAATTCTAACACGTTAACAACACGTAGGCAACGCGTTAACAATGCGTTGTCAGCCCGTCAATTTTTCACGCCTCTGTATGTGAAGAGTAGAGAAAAGGCATCAGTGTCATCCGTCTGTCTGTCAGCAGCTCCTGAGCCTAGTGACAGCTGGTGGATAACCTGCCTTCACCAGCTGACTGACAGACATTTACTAAACCAAAATAGGTTACATGCCGTATACTTTACCAGTGTGGTTGCCGTAGGCTACACCGCGACTAACACGAGCACTATGCAAAGACACTTACAGCATTACCACAGCTCTCGGCTGAAATCAAAATCAAGAAAATATTGAAATAAAAATAGTGTCAAAATCTGGTCTCGTCTCGTAAACTCCATATCGTGTATCGCCTCGTCTCTTGAGCTGAGGGTCTCGTCACACACCTAGTATTTTGACTTTTTTTTACTATATTTTAAGTATCTTTATTGGTTTTAGCATTAAGAAAGACAAACCTGTTATACAAGAAAACATAGAAGAAACTTATTCTTCAACAAAACAAACAACCTAAAAATGTTAACAAATGAATGAATACATGACTACATATACAGGCAGTTTAGTGCTACAATACTTGGCTTGAATAAGACTGTTGTATTTGCCTTTCTAGTCAGATAACTCAATAAAGGTTGCTCTTGTTGTCTGTGCACCCTCCATTCCAAAAGGGGTGCCAGGTTTTATGAAACATTCAACAATCTCAATGAGCCAATAGGTCTTAACTAGAATTTAAAACTGACTTTGGCGGGTTTGAACATTTTTTGACGCACAAGTTTTTAGTGACAGTGGCTTTTGGAGGCTATATGAGAAGCATTGCTTACAAAATGCCTTGGAGGGAAAATGCTGTAAAAACACCCTCACCTGTGTGTGTGTGTGTGTGTGTGTGTGTGTGTGTGTGTGTGTGTGTGTGTGATCTCCCCCTCAGGTGATCTCGTGTTTCCTGTACGCTCTCTACACTGAGCTGTATGTAGCTGGCGCCGTAATCGCTCTGTTTGTGGAGGTCAACAGTGTGACACTCCACCTGAGGCTGTTGCTGAAGCTGGCGTGTGCTCAGTCCTCCTTCATGTACCACATCAACAAATATGTCAACATCCTCACCTACATTCTGTTTCGTCTAATGACCCAGTTCTACCTCACCTGGTACATCGTTCAGAACTACAGCTGGCTGGATCACGCTTTTTACTTCCTATCTGCCATAGTGATGATGAATATCATGATCCTGATTTATTTCTACCGTCTACTCCGTGCTGACTTCTTCCCCCGGAGTAGGAAATCTGTGGGACAAAACGGGACAAGTAACACCAACTCCAAAAAGTTTCTCTCTGATTGACGGACTTAAATCTCTTTTTTTCGTCAGGGTACACGTTTTGCCTTTTTGAAACTGACACCATTCCTTGTGACGACATGTCCCTGTTGCCTTACTGCCAAAGAACCAAGCCAAAATTCTGGAATAAACTCTTGTTACACTTCTCAAACCTTTGAGAGGATGCCATTTTTACTTCACAATTAAAATTGATTTTCAGTATCATGTAACGGAACAGGTTGATATTGTGAGAAATAGGCTTAGTGGCTTTTCGCTGAGGTGTCTACCATTTTTGTTTGAATTTCAGTAAACAAACTGTACAATGTGTTAATTTGTGAGAGGTGCTGGAGTTTTTTTTTTTTTTTTGCTTTTGGACAGATCCAGGCTAGATGTTTCCCCATTTCCGGCCTTTATGCTAAGCTAAGTTAAAAGGTAATGGTTGTAACCTTATATTTTGGCCTATAGGCCTATGTAGCTTATGAGAGTGGTATCGATCTTACATCTAACTCTCAGCAACAAAGTCATAAGAATATTTCCCTATAATGTTGAACTACTTAAACTGTAAATATCAGCATGTTGTCAACTAACCATAAAGGAATAATTTGACATTTTAGGAAAAGCGCCTTTTCACTTTCTTGATCGATACACACCACACTCAAGTATGTAGCCTACAGCAGGCTAAACATGAAGCTACGGCCAGCTGCATAAAGACTGGAAACAGCTAGCCTGACTCGGCCCAAATGGTCAGGCTATCTGTCTCCCTTCTTTTTTCCAGCTAAAAGCTCCAGCTAGAAGTAGGCTAGCTTTTTTAGTGTATCGATACGAGAGTTGCATCAAGCTTCTCATCTAAGTCTCTACATATACTATTTCCCAAAGTGTCAAACTATTCCTAAGTCAATCCCAAAAAGACTGTTTGATAAATAGCTCAACACATAGGCTAAGCCTACATTTTAAATGTAGAATTACATTTAGCATTGGCTAACAATTTTAGCTTATCCCCTAGCTATATGTTGCCATATCTTTAACATTTGCATGAAGAGTAGTGTTTGTGCGTAGTCCCTCCATGTGTGTATGAACAGCTAGGATTTTTTGACATTGGACTTAACGGTTCTTAAAATTTCAGCACCAACAGACTCACATTTTAACAGTATGTGTGTACAGTGATCTGTGTCTCCTCTTTGTGTCTCTATGATGCCATTGGTGGCTGAAGGGACACTGGGCTGTGACTGAACTGGTACAGGACCAATTCAACTGGTACAATTCATGGTCCTCTCTTGGCTCTTGTAAATGTCTTGGTATTTGAGAGCAGTTGGTCCCAAGCTGGATCTAACAGTCTGAAAATTGAGCTCATCGGGAAGTGCACAGTGAGAACCCCTTCACAATAAGCAGGCAGCAGCACAATCAATACTGACATTGATGATCACAAGTAGACTCATGCAGAAATAGAAATGTACCCCCACGGTGTGTACCTTATTTGCAAAAAAATGGTAATACTTTACAGAATAGATCCTTTTTTTTTTTTTTTTTTTAAAGATATTTTCCTCTCTCCACTTTCCTCCAAAAAGGATTTGCAATTTTTTGTAAATAATATTCTCAAATTTGCCTTCCTTTTTTAAATATCTCAAGTGATAATACATGTAAACACCATCAGTGGACTTTAAAGAATAATTTCCTGATCATGCCATAAATCATGATCATAAACGTGCTGACAGTGTCAATTAAAAACCTAACGATCAGTACATTTCATTTTCTTTTGCAGCCAAATGCAAAGAAATGGACAGAGTTTAGATGTGTCCGACCTGTGCTGCAGTGCCTTTAACCACAGTGCCTTTTTGAAAAGAATAGAGCACAGATAATGTACGAATGAGAATGTAGAATGTAGACTGATATCTGTATGCTTTTGTAAAAGATGGGCCAATCAGAGATATTTTTGAGACAAACATTCTGTAAGTAACTTTGATTGTGACCACAATAATGTATAACGTAGCCTTTCTCGTATTAATAGTTTTTTTTAGGAACCCCATATTTTGGATGGTTGAGTGATACCATTAATTAAAAAAGGTATTTAAAAATCACAGGAGTGTTGGTGCATATGTTTGTAATCTCCTGAAGAGGGAAGGTTTGCGGTGTGTCTTCTGGTTTTCTCTGTTGTACGTTCATGAAGTCACACACATTCACATCTGAGGGATGTCTGGGGAAGCTGCAGTCAGATACTTTACCTAAGTAAAACTACTATGTAATAAAACAATGTACAAATATAATACGCAGTAAATAAGTAAAAGCGTGCATTCAAGAGCACAGAAGTATGATCAACAAAATGCACTTAAAGTATCAAAAGTGAAAGTACTCACTGTGCAGACTGTGATTGATATATCCTACATTACAATATATTACATTATTATTATTTTTTAGATGTTGAGGAGGGGAGCTTCCTTTACGGTTAGGTTTCATGTGTTAGGGTCACACTATAGGCTCAATGTTTGGGTCCTGAGATGAAAGAAGAAAAAATTTATTTATGTTTTTTCTCTGTCTTTACTTATTTTTGAATATATAAATCCATCTCTTTGGAAGAACTGCTAACAACACAGACACCTAAAACATGACAAGGGGCACCTACTGAACTCTTTTTTTATGAAAGGAGTCACAAGACAAAAAAGGTTGTGCAAATATGCTGGATTAAACATTGAATGGGTGTGTAAGTATTATCTACATATTTTGTTAATAATTTTATATTGAGTATTAATATATGATTATTCTACGGTAGGTCGATTGTGTTGGTAACACAGAGGCTTAGGGCGCCCTCTGTTGTCCACATATTTGAATGGACGGACAGAAAACAAAAAAAAGAGTTACAAATGTTTTCTATTTTTTTCTTCCTTCCATGCAGACAAGTATGAAAATATGAAATCGTGTAGAGACAGTAACATTGATATATTTATATAAAAAAATAGGCTACATTGATAAATAAGAAGAATAGAAACAAAATTAAATAATAATTGTTTCCAACGTGTTCAACACTCCCATGAAAAGATGTAGATTTGTTTCCTTTTCTTATGTCCGATTATTCCTCCTTTCCTCCAGCAGGGGACCGAGCAGAGAGAAATGTGGGAGGAAAGAAAAGGAATCCGGGGATCTGAGTCAGCAGCAGCGGCGGCGGCTCCAGTCTGCTCCTCCTCCCCAACTTCCGCGGGTCGATCCCAGCTCCGCTCACCATAAAAACAACACTTTAACACTCTGATCAATGAACGAGAGTGCGGCTACATTACACCAAGAAGCATCTGTGGAATGAGAAACAACAAGCCCAAACACAGAAGAGAGAAGGGTCTGTCTCGATAAGGTAACTTCTTCTGCTGCAGCTCAAACAGACACACACACACACACACACACACACACACACACACACACACACACACACACACACACAGAAAAAGTTGAATTCAGTCATCCATGCGTAATTTTAACTACTCCTGTCTTTCTTAACGCGTGACTTTACAGAGATAATGAGGTACTTCACCAGGTGTTTGGATGTAAAGTGGAGTTTTAAAGGTTCAGTTCTATGGTGGACCACTAAACCAAATTCTTCTTCTTTACCAGGAGCTTTGATGAACAAGAGGATTAAAAGAGATCTGCACAGTAAGTGGATCAACACTGATTACAGTTGTCTGGTCTGACTGTGTGTGTGTGTGTGTGTGTGTGTGTGTGTGTGTGTGTGTGTGTGTGTGTGTGTGTGTGTGTGTGTGTGTGTGTGTGTGTGTGTGTGTGTGTGTGTGTGTGTGTGTGTGTGTGTGTGTGTGTGTGTGTGTGTGTGTGTGTGTGTGTGTGTGTGTGTGTGTGTGTGTGTGTGTGTGTGTGTGTGTGTGTGGTCATGTTGCTACACAATAGATAACTAACACATGTTTTTAGTTTATTGTTTATTGTTTGACTGCCTAGCTCTCCGCATTTCTGTTTCTATCTTTGGATGTGTGTGCTGTCTGTTCACTGGGGAAAAGAAACGCTATAGTTAAAGATGGCAGAGAACATGAGCTCATTGATCCCAAACTTAATACAATCTGATACTAAGTGGTGAGTCCATCACCTTCTGCCACCATTGTCCTCGGAACTAACAATGTCTTTTTTTAAAGGGTTAACTTGTTGTTAAAAAGAAAGAAAGAAAGAAAGAAAGGACCAAAAATATATATATAATATAATAAATATATACAGTATATATATATATATTTTTTTTTTACTACAAACAATATATATATATATATACAGTATATATATATATATATATATAGTTGTGTAGTAATAAAATAAATATAATATATATTATATAATATTATAATATATATATGTATATCTTATTTTTGCAGCAAGACAATATAAAAATCAAAACAAATCAAAAAAATCAGAGGAGAATTGATATTACAGCTGCAGCTAATGGTTATTTGCATAATATATTTATCTGTCGGCTGTTGTTGTTTTGTATTTTGTTTCTGTCTAATTACTGTTTTGTTAAACCAACAGTCCGAAAACCCAAAGATATATCTATTTAGATCCATATCCAGTGGGTAAACAGCAGATGATTATTCTCATAGTATAAGTGATTTTCCTGATCGCCTGACTGTATATCTGTCTAAACAATGTCAGAGAACTGTTAAAATAGATGCTAGTCATGTTTCCCAGAGTCCATGGTGACGTCCATGAATGTCATATTTAGGGCTGAAAGAATTAGCGAATAAACTGTCGATTCGCAGAAAAAATGTTGAACATTCCCTGTTTCCTTTCCCTCAAAAAGTGCAGATTCACTGCTTTTTTTCTGTTAGCTCATTGTAAATTGAATATCTTTGGGTTATTGGAGGTACTTGAAGATGTCACCTTGGGTTGTTAATAAATAATAAAAAAATAAATGTTAGTTGGCGCCCTAGTATTGATGTCCAAAAGACAAAGATACTCAAGTTCAAGATCACAAATAATGAATAATTACTATATTTTTTAAATAAAGCAGCAAATCCTGATATTCGTGATTCATTAAGCTTCATTTAACATGAACCTTTTTTCAACTTAGCAAAAGGAAAAATAAGCAGCAGGTCTGATTGTTGGGCCTGTGATGATGAACTAACAGATTTGAAATGAATTTCTCCCTCTGTCCAGCGCCCCACACGTCCCTCTGCTAAACATTACCTCCAGGCTTCATGTCTGTCCGAGTTTCAGGCATGAGTGTCCTTCCTCCTGTTCGAAGGGACCGCGTCATCGCTCAGCTCCCTCAGGTAAAGTCATTACATATTTGCCTATAGTTGTGCACCATTACTCTAAAACAGCATCACAAACTCCTCTACCTCCCTTGTAGTTTTTCCGGAAAGAGGCAGCTCTGCACACTAAGGAGTCTTTCAACAATAAGGTGAAGAATGCCTGTCAGGAGCAGCGCACCGGCACAGTGGGGTGAGTACAGGAACCAGCAGGCAGGTGATACTGGATGTGTTGTTTTTGTGGTACTTATATACTGGTTGCTATCCTCTTTTATTCTTCTCAGCAGATTTAAAATCTCTAAGGTCATTGTTGTGGGTGACCTGGCTGTGGGGAAAACCTGTCTGATTAATAGGTAAGCTCAAACACTTGCTGGTGCAGTTCTGGGAATAAATAACTTAAACAAGAAATAACTCGGAGTATGTGGCCGTCCTTCAGGGAAGCACAGTCCAAAGTTTGTTACTGTATTACTAAAAAGTGTATGAATGTTAAATCTGCATTAATACAAAGTAATGATAAAAAACTCTATGGGAGGCTCAACAAGTACTTTTCCTTTAATACGTTGAGCACCTTTTGCTATTCATATTTTTGTACTTCACGCAAGTGAAATCTTGAATTTAGGTTTTGTAAAAAAGCATTTGTAGGGAATAGTATTACTACTTTTATTTATGTAAAACTTCTGTGTTTCTTCCACCACTGACAATTGACGCAATCAGTTAAGGGGCAAGGTCTCCAAAAAATAAAATAAAACATTTCATCACTCACTCCTAAAAGAAAGAAGAAAGTTTTGCTGTCGGTTGTCTGGGTATTATATATTATATTAGTGGTATAGTATATATTGATGGTGAATACAATTCTAAATGCTGTTTATTTTACTAAACCAACCCTTTAGAAAATCGGTGGATCTACACATTAAATAACTGGAAGGTGACGTGAATGTGCTGACATACAAACAAACAAAAAACGCCTCCTTCGTTTACATAAATACTGAAGACATTTTAAATGTTTTCAGGTTTTGCAAAGATGCTTTTGATAAAAACTACAAGGCGACCATTGGCGTGGACTTTGAGATGGAGCGCTTTGAGGTGCTGGGCGTTCCTTTCAGCCTACAGCTGTAAGTCTAATGTCATCTGTTCATTCATTATTCTACACAAAAACAAAGTAAACAGAGTCTGACTGGTGTGGCATTGCTTACGTGTCTGTCTCTATTTGTTACAGCTGGGACACTGCAGGTCAAGAGAGGTTTAAGTGCATTGCTTCTACGTACTACAGAGGAGCCCAGGGTGAGAGATTTGTGTGTTATGGACTAAAGACTCTCCTCTTTCCATGTATCAGGAAAGAAGCAGTGTATACATACTGGAATTTGTGTAAAACTCTTAAAACTGCTAATTGATGTAACGTTTTCTTTTCCTCCAGTTGTGATTATTGCGTTTGACGTAAATGACATCGCTTCTTTGGGCCATGTGAGGTAAGCTTCTTCATTAGGAGTGGATTTCTTTGGCACCATTTTTGTCCCAGCTGGAAGACTTACACTTGTCTCTGCGTGTGTGCAGGCAGTGGCTCGAAGACTCCCTGAAAGAGAACGACCCCACCGCCGTTCAGCTGTTCCTCGTTGGCACAAAGAAAGACCTGAGCGTAGGCGTTTTTACTGTTTTAAAGTGGACGTGCCTGTGAATGTAACTTGTGTCTTTTATTGGAGTCAAATGTTTGGATTGTCGCCAGCATCGCAAAGCGTTTGTGTCCCGACTCAAACCTCAGGAATGTGGTTTCCCCGTCGTTTACTTTACTAGACTCCAAATGTTTTCTGAGAGAGGCTGAAATGATGTACATGCAGACATTTCTAAGACACCACTAACTGCATCTAAGCAGTGGTGGGAATTAAGAAGCTCTTCTATTTCGAGAATTTTGTGATTTTTGTTGAACTATTTGAAATGTGATTTTTGTGATTTTTGCAGACCTGCTAATACTGTCGCTTTGTAACAGATAACACTACTAGATTAAGGAATTTACCTTTTTTATTATTTCTAGAAGGCTTCTCTTGTGAATAAAATATTCCAGTACTCCGGAAAACATTACATTGTGCAAAGCTATAAAGCTGAACGATAAATTGATCAGAAAATCAATTGTCAACTATTTTAATAATTGATTAATCATAAGTAAAAATACCCTTTTCTGACATCTTAATGGTGAGGATTTATGTGTGAGAAAACAAAACATCTTTGGGTTTGAGAATCTTAGTCAGCCAAAAAGCGATTTGAAGACCTTACTTTGGACTGTAGGACCCCATTTGACTTATTTTACCATTTTAGAGACTTAATTATATATTAAATAAGCAAGAAATGACTGATAATGAAAGCAATAGTTAGTTGCAGCCCTTTTGTGTTCGACTTAATTACATTAAATCTAACTGTGACTGCTCTGTTTTCTCCGACAGTCTCCTGCTCAGTATTCCCAGATCGAACAAGATGCCCTCAAACTAGCACAAGAGATCAGAGCAGAGTATTGGGCGGTGTCGTCGCTGACAGGTGAGTGTTTTACATTATATACAGTGACATAAACAGTGCCAGTGTCTCTACCACTGACTGAGAGACTGTTTGAAAGTAATTGGTTGGGGAGGTGGGTCAGAAAAGGGGGAGGGAAATCTTCTTCTTTTTTTGTTACAGATTTACTTTAAAAAAAGATTGCATAGTTATATAAGTAAACCTGACTTTTGTACTGATCATAAATCATGGGTTTTTGTATATTGAGAGGACAACAGTCACATCTCTGTAAAATGCTTTATTTGCTAGTTGTTAGGAGAAATATGTCAGTTTTGAGAAACAATAAATGTGGATCTGTATAGTTACAGAGCCTGATCGCTTTAAAGAGCTACTAGTTAACAGTTTATATACTTGCACTGTATCATATAGAGTTGCAAAGTGTGAGAGGATATTTTGGGCAACCTGGTTCAGGAGGTAAAAGTCCCATTCCCATAGACAATGTTACGTTATTTCACTTAAAGTATGTGACAGTTGGAGTTTGTCTACAGCTTGTATAGGCATCAAATTCTCTGGGTTAAATCAGTATATCATATATATATATATATATATATATATATATATATATATTGTATAACTGATTGGCAACTCCATTAGAAAATATATGGTTCTTTATAAAAAAGTACAAGGTACAAGCTTGTGTATATAAAACGTAATCACAACTCCCAAGGTGTGATTTCGGCAAGTCACATCCAAGCTGGGCGGGAAGCTACAGATTACTGAGTGGAGAACACTGGTTTAATAATCTGCAGTTTAAACTAATTTAATTAGAATTTTGGGCTCAATGTGGTTGAATTATAGCGGCATGTTTTTGTTAAAGACTGCATGAACAGAGTGTTTTGAATGGTCACCACTCTGACTGGATACTTCTCCAGCTGAGGCGCATGGATATTGTAGTATCTGAAAGCTCTTAGTTCAATAACATGACACACTGTTTGTAACATTTACCATTTGGCAACTATTAATTCCAGTTTGGGCTGTATAAAAATGATTGTTCAATTGACATCAACATTTTTAGGGAGGAGGAAGTGGCGGTTTTTTACATTGGGTAAAATATTAATAATCCTGGAGAGGGTTCTAAAAAGTAAAACTAACTTTAAACTACCCCCCCCCCCCACACACACACACACACACACACTAATAATTTTCATACAGCCCCTGAATGATCTATATTCCCTCCATGCTGTAGGGGAAAACGTCAAAGAGTTTTTCTTTCGAGTCGCATCGTTGGCATTCGAGACCAACGTTCTCGCCGAGTTGGAGAAAAGTGGATCGAGGCAAATTGGGGGCGTCGTCAGTGAGTATCCAAGCTCATCTCTCTGTAATCATGGAAACCATCCCATTTTTTACACAGTTTTAACACCCAGGTGTTCGTTTGTTCCAGGAATTAACAGCACGTCAAACAATCTGTACACTTCATCAAAGAAGAAGCAGCCGAACTGCTGTCAGTAAGGATGGAAGCAGGAGCCAGAGTCAGAGACTTAAAATTAGAGGGAAAAGACCGGAGGGATTTCTGTGGTCAAAGCAGGAGGAGGAACACTGGAGCTCTTGCTTCCTGACATGGTTGAGTTCAGTTTTTCCTGGCTTAGAAAGATTTTTCCTCTGTAGGCTGTGGATTCTTGTGGTGGTGGTCAGTTTAACTTGTCTGGAGTTACAGCGTGACACAGCAGTTACACAAAAATGACTGTTCTGGTACTGCAGAGATGCCAAACAATGACGGATGTTGGATGTTGATGGATGTTTTTAACATGTTGTTTATGTGGATGCTTAAATATTCAGTCGCACTGCTGTAGTTTATTTAACAATTAAGGTTTTCTTTACAATAATACTCTGGTTCAGCTTAAAGTATGTGGCTTTAAATGGCTATTTTTACTTGGTACTTCACCTCTTTTCATAATATTGGTGATCAGACGTTCCCGACCACTTTGTGAGAAGTAAACAGTATTTTTGCAGCAGGAATGTTTTTTCTGCTTCCCTATCCTATTAAACATCTGCCAACCCTCAGACTTATCTTGGGACCCCTTTAGGGTCTCACCCCCCAGGTTGGGAGCCATTGTTGTAGATGCAGACTTTTTATCTATAGTGTATGCTTCATAGGTACTTTTTGCTTTTTTTTTTACAATCAAATCAATGACTGAATTGGGATTATCATGTTTATATCAGAAACTGAAATGTGTGTATGAATATTTTAATCATTTATTTTCTTAAACATTTCTCATGGTATGTTTTACAGGTAATAAAAATATTTAAAACAACATTTCAATGTGTTTTTTAAGAACAGTAATTAAGTTGAAGTCTTAAAAAAAATGTCTGCGGATAAAACGATTTTGACCATCTCAGTCATAGAAAATATCACTATTTCCCCTTTTGCTGCTTTACTGATGTAAGAAATCAGGTTTTCTTGGTCAGTTGAAGCTTTTGAAGGAATCAAGATACTTCCGGTCGATTTGGCTCTGCAGATCTTCTGGGATACAGTGAGAGAACTTGTATTTTTCTTTAATCCACTTTCCTCCTTCAGTGTTCTCGATGGCCACAGCTGCGACACCTGCAGGAAACAGAGTTTGATATTTATTTTAAAGTGTTGAGGATCTTTGAATTAAGGCGTTAGGACATAACCACCCAGACTGACCTACAACAGTGGCTCCCAGCTTCTCCACCAGCTGGATCGCAGCCTTCATAGTGCCTCCAGTCTCTATCCATTGGTCCACTAACAGCACCCTTACACCTGCAGGAAGGAAAGACGTGTCAACTACTCAGATTCCCTGGATTCATTTTTTTAAACTACTTTTACTAGTTCTATATTTTTTATTGAGAGAGAGGATATTGCAAAAAAAAAAAAAAAACAGAATGTAGACAAGGTTAAATGAAAAGATGGAATAGTTTGTTGTACTATATCTGGTGTAAAATACAAAGAAAACAACAAAAATATACATTGTTACATAAGATGATAAAGTATACATGCACAGATTTACAAATGTACATTTACACACACAATATGAAGTCAATTATCAAAATGACACGTGAGATGAACAAGCACTGTATATCTCTGCCCCTTCTTTAATCCTCCACCCAAAGGATTTACCCAAACTTGAAAACAAAACAAATTAAATCTAATAATAAATAAATAGATCTGTAAAAACACTCTTCCAATAGCAAAGATTTATTGGCAGGAAAAAAAAACACATTGAGATATAAAGAAAATCTATGTTTGTGGACTTAGATGATCTTTGGTGTGTTAAAAATGAATAACAGAGAGTCTAACGCAAACTAAGGAAACCACTCCAACTTCTGCTGGATCTTTAATTCTCAATTCAACTACATTTCATTCAGTTCAATGGATCTTTATTGTCCCAGAGGACAATTCAGGTGCAGCATAGTATTGTACAGGGGGGCCCGACCCTGCTCCTGGAGAGCTACTGTCCTGCATGTTTTAGGTTTCTCTCTGCTCTAATACAACTTTTTGATGATTATCAAACCTGTGACAAGCTTCAGCTGCTTGATAACAAGCACATCATCAGTAGTTCTCCAGGGGCAGGATTGGGCAGCATGTCACATTAACACCAGAGGGTGCTGTGTCACAGGGAATAAATGGACATAAAGTTGAGGAGACCTGTGGTTTAAATCATTTGGGTTATGTAGCCCACTGTTCAGAGTTATGTTGATTTTAGAGCATTAGGTCATTAATCAGCTGATGGACAGAATCTGCAACTATTTTCATAATAGATTAAACATTTTAGTCATTTTTTTTAAAGCAGAAATTGTATTATTTTATTTTGTGGTTGCAGCTTCTCAGGTTCTAGGATAGTTGATATATTGGCTTTTTTGTTATAATGAAATAAATATTTCTGGATTTTAGGCTGTTGGTAGTTGATATATTGGATTTTAAAATTCTGTTCATTATCTTAACTTTACAAATACATACAGCTGTGTATTGAAGCTTTCTGTACGCTCACTTCACCTAAAACAACTCTTCCAGTACAGTTTTGGTGCCAGATGAAAAACACAAATATCATTAAGTCTAAACTGATCGACATCCTTGTCACAAACTGAAGTGTTGTCTTTTGTAAAAATCTATATTTTAAGCTGCAGCTGCCACAACCCTGACGTGTCCAAACACTCATCACCTCAGGAGAAGTAAGTGACATTAAAGGTTAAAGCAAAGGATGATTAACCTGGTTTTAGCACATCCAGTCTTACTTCCATAGTCTTTTCTCTGCATGTGTAGTCGCTGTAGCTTTGGTTTTGGGTTGCCACACAAAGGTGTCCTGCTTTGCGGATAGCCAGAAAGCCTTTTCCTAGGGTTGTGGCAACAGACGCACCTGAAAAACATTCATCAGAAATATTCATCCGCACTGACAGAGTGAGGCCTCAGAAAATGACTACTCATAGTGTGAAGTGGTCATTGTAATGCCATTTCCCATGAGGAGTCAAACCTTTACCCCCCTGATGTCAAACATTGACTCCTCACAGCAAAGCATCTAAATTTAGTATGTTAAATCAGGGGTTAGGTTTCCTGACCTGCGCACTAGCAGAGTAACTGCCTCTTAAGATAAAATTAGTGTGAGACACCCTTAACCTACCATATATATCCTTTTTAAAATTAATTGGTGTGTTTTCTTACCAAGAATGAATCCCATTGCATCTATCCCGGCAACTAAGTCAATGGTGTCGCTGTGGAATGGGCTGAGAAGGTCTTTGACACAGTCTGCAAGAGCCTGAATGGAGTGCAAAGACAGTAAATGCACAAAATGCAAAGTGTGCATATAAAATCCCTCAAAAACAATGTGTTATCAGTCAGAAATCAATGCTGTGTTCTTTGATTGGAGAGACAGTAAACACCATACCCATCATACCTGGGAGTTGCAGTAGAGTCTGGACGGGTCCAGCCAGGCAAATGACGGTCCTTTTGTGTTGGGTGCCATCAGAGAAAGGTACCATCCTTTATGTTTGTCAGCAGGAGCCGCCAACACGTCCATTTGAAAAACAACACTTCAAGTCTGTGCTGCTACAGTAAGAAACTGGGGTGAATGAAGTGGACTGTGAATGAGGGAGTGAGCCATCTCCGGTTCCAGTGGGGTGAGTGGTGGGTGGGAGGGGGCAGTTAACAACATGGAACTGAGTTATTTATTTTCCCTGCAGTCAAGTTGATTTAATGACCAGTCTCAGCCATGTCAGTCGTTCTAGATTAAAAAGAAACACCACTTTTATGTTGGTATTGTGTATCCTGATTAAGCACCTTCCTTTCTGTATGAAAGTATCTCTGTGTTGGGACTAATATCTTTCCCCCAGTGTGGAGAACTTACATGGGAATCTCAGCTGCTCTCCCTTTTGTCATTACAAGAGCAACGTAAGTTTCACAGATCAACACGTACAGTAAAACCCTTCTTCTCAGCATGCAGAGTGGAAAGGTGCAGATACCTCTTGACATGAAGTGCTCCACCACAATCATCGTTTTCTACTTAAGTTTAAAGTGTAATTCTGGCGTAAAATAATCCCATGGTCTTTTTCTGCATTTACATACATCAAATAAGCCATTGAGGCAGTTTTTCCTTGTATAAACTATTAATGGAGATATCCCGGAGAGTCGCTTACAGTCGCTAACAGCCCGGAAGTGGCTAACACTGATTAGCTCGGGGCATTGCGGTGAAGGCATTAAAACAGCTTTTTAAACCACTTTGAATCGACTCTACTACGAAAGGAGCTGTTACCGTGGTTGTGGTTTGCAAATGAACAAAAACTTGCGAAAACTTGCAGAACAGTAGAATGACCCTTTAACAGACTGACGTTGTAGTTCAAAAATTCAGGTTAAATAAAAAAATTCTATAATAATTTTCCCTATTGCTACTTCCGTAGACCAATAGGATGAATATTCTTGTGATTTTTATAAATCATATTTAAAATACTGCCACTTTTCACTGTGGGTCAGTGTTGCATCCTCAAAAGCCACAGAAAATGACGCATTACTTTTTTAGGGACTCAGAGATCCGTGCTGTAAAACATTGTTAAATACAATAGATTTTGACACCTGTGATTGGCGTTGGCAGTACTTCTATTTGGATTTCTGTCAATAAACTCTCAGGTGATAAGACATAGACCTAGAACAGTGTGTCACTTATTTTTATTATTGGTGCACATTGTGTCACAAATACAAATCAGACACTGTAGCTACTTGATAATAATTAACATCAACACTCACTGGACTAGATAAACTCTGACTAATGATCCTCTAAATGTTCCATTTTTTTTCACTCCGTTCTTCAAAGTGCTCCTAAGAGCTGCAGTCTTCAGATGATCAGAGACACCAGATGATCGGCGTCTAAATAAGCTCAGCTTGTGATCATATTCACAGCTGCAGCAACAAAATCCATTTGCTTACTGTATCCACTGCACATTTTCCAACTCTGACTGGGAAGGTTATTGCAGTTATTAAATAAACTGATCTGAAATTTCATCCCAGTTTTGTACAACAGAGTTCAAGCTGTGTTCACCTTCCTGCCAAGAGTGACTTTACTTTCCCACAGTCTTCTGTCTCATGTGCATCGTGAACCAAATGAACTCACAGGAAATGTAACACTGGGATGCTAACATGCATTGTTTCACACTTTTGCACACTTACAAGATTTGCATTTTTTACATTTGTTTTTTTTAGGTGGACAAAAGTTATAGGGCAACCACTGATTCAGACCGATGTAAAACCAGCAAATCCATCAAATTGAATTACAGCATAATGCGCTGCTTCATATTTCCCATGCGGTGTCACACAGGTGATAACCCGACTGGCACATACTTGTTCTCCTCAGCTACCGCTCAATCCCTGGTTTGTGTGCTCTGTCAGTTTGGGGAGCCATGTTTGCCCAATTTAACTGTGTTGTCCGGCTGCTCTTTCATGTTTGGTTATCGTTTTAGAAAGATGTTTGAGATCCTGAAAGCCTGACCAGGTAACGCTACACTCCTCCCCTCCGAATAACACACACAGGGAGCATTTAACATTAGCCATTTTGTTTCAGGCGAACCACTCCATGTTAAGTCGAAACTAATCCGTCACGGCCCACTTCGGGTAGCCGAATTTCATATTTTGTAAGATATTATACGAACCTGTTTCATGGTGTCAAACTGAATGTAATACATCGTAACATATCATAGGCTATACATTTTTGTGAATGACTTTTGGTAAGATATCATATGAGCCTGTTATTGTGATTATTACTGTGTGATTTTTAGTGAATTGTTTTGAATTTTTTTTAAGTAAAGTGTCTAAGTATCATGAATCTACTATATAAATCCATCCATCCATCTTCAACCGCTTGTCCCTATCCGGTTCTCAAGGGGGGTCCGGAGCTGATCCCAGCTGACATTGGGCGTGAGGTGGGGTCCACCCTGGACAGGACGCCAGTCTATCACAGGGCACATAGAGACAAACAGAGAAAGACAACCATTCACACTCACATTCACATCTACGGGCAATTTAGGGTCATCAATTAACCTAACACATGCATGTCTTTGGACTGTGGGAGGAAGCTGGAAAACCCGGAGAATACCCACGCAGAACACGCAAATTTCACACAGCCGGGATTCGAACCACAAACCCTTGCTGTGAGCTGACAGTGCTAACCACCAAACCACCGTGCCGCCCTGCTATAAAAATAAAATGTATTAATAATAATCAATCAATAATAAAAATAATAATACATTGAGGTTGAAGCTAACCCCACATTACAGCCACTGAAGCCAATTAAAATACCATTTTAAAACTATTATATCCAGTCACTTTAAATTGTACATAGAATAACAGCAGCAACCAGGAACACTTTGCCATGCATTGAAACCACACTTTTTTCTATTGCCAGCAGGTGGGGCTAACTGTGGTTTATACAATTATATAAAACATTATATGTCTTTAATTAGCTCTTTGCTGCATTGACTTTGCTCATTTTCAAATGACAAGAATCATTCTGCTCCTGTGACCTCTGCATGTAGCCCGCCCTGCATCAGGACGGTGCACTGAGTTGGTAGAGAAGTGTCCTTGAGTCAGATACTAACTCTGCATCTCATCCAGGGGATGCTGTTCTGCAGCTGACCTGTCTGTAAAGACCATTTCCCAGCGGTAATCATATAATACATATTTTATCAAGTGTCCTCTTTCTGTTCCACTGCGCGCTGTTAGTTGACTCCACATGAATCTTTCCAGGAGGATTGTCAGCCTCACCCTTCTGCCCCAAATTCCTCCTGCAGTGACCACTTTAATTTATGAGAACCCTTTTTTTTCTTTCCTCCCTCAAGAGTTGGTCGAATGTTGCGTCTGGTGATTTTACATCATTTCTCTCCGCCTTCCAACAATCGGATTTGAGTGCCTTGAGTAGGCCGGATCTCCGCCTCCAGCAAGAGCTCCGTTTAAGACCAACCATGTGACTAAACACTGGGCTGATTAGAAAGTCAACCTGACAGGAGTTGTTTTTTTCTGAGAGAACACTCACTTGTCCACACATGCAGAGGAATTATCATTTTCCTATATTAACATGTGATTTTGGGAGAATGTTTCAAATGTAATTCACAAGTTCACATTGGTCCAGAAACAGATACATAATAGGATAAATAGCAGGCAAACGCGCAGCAACACCGCAGCTGCTGATACATTAATGATTGAAAGATTGTTTTATTAATGTGTCATCCATATGGCTTAAGATGCAAGACACCACAACTTTCCAAAGGGCTAGATCCAGATGTACATCATGTATGCATGTACACTGTCAAATAGCAGTGCAAAAGTCTAGAAATTAGGTAACAATTTGAATTTTCAGAACTTCATGTCCACGAGTCACTACTCTACATGGCCAGGCCTATATAAAAGTGGTCAATCAAGTATTCCTTTGTCCTTTTTTGACTGTACAAAATGCTGATGATCTGGACACCATGATGTGTCAGGGTTTTGTAGAGATATGCCCTGACAGCTTCAGGAAAAAATACCTGCACTTAACAACTTGAGAGCTTAAGTTTTTGAATAGCCCACAGCGTACATGATTTATATTCATACTTGTATTATGATGTTCTTACCGTTCACCCCATTGGTCAAAGCATATTTGACAAAGGGAATTATTTTTGGACCAATGTGATTACATAATCAATGGTCTGATGTTTAGAATAGCATGTCATATTTTTGCATGGTCAATTCCAATTAATAAATAATATTTCTTAGTGATACACAGCAACAACAACGAAAAGATAGGGGTTATAAAAGAAAATGCAACCTCACCAAGAGGGGAATTGTAACTAATTTTGGATTCATTCGGTTGACAGGTGGCCAACACTGTTCTGGGCATCTGATACAGTGGACGCCTCCATTATTTCATCGCGTTTAGTCTGAATCCAACCATCAGCTGAGACTCTTGTGAGCTGCAGAGGCCTTTCAATCAGAGTGGTCTGCGTGCGACAGCGCCAACCTTTCTCCACATTCCACAATGAAAGAGTTTGTCCTGACACTTTGATTTAGGTCATCACCGATTCAGTGCCTGTTTTGTGGCATTTGAAAGATGTCCAATCTCCTGGGTTGGCATAATCACCCCATGCCTGTTGCCATGGAAAACGAGAGCAGGAACCTCCTCCATGCGTGTTCCCAAAGTAAATCTCCACTTTCTGGGGGGTTGGGAGGTAACTTGCGGTCATCTTTCTGCTCAGTGAAAGGTGCCGGAGGATCATGCTCTCTACACGCTCACAAATTAACCCTATCCTCTCCTTCTGTACGTTTTGATTCCGTGAGGTATCATACAGGTGGTTAATATCTACTTAGAGTGAATCAGCGCTCTGTGACTGTGTAATAGATAAAGATAATTCACCCAGGCAGGACATCTACAGAGGTTAATTTGGCTGACTCCTCCCAACGTCGCCATTTATCGTATTAATAATCACACCACTTGAGCTTCGCCTTAAAAGTGGGAGGGTTGTTGGAGCGCCGGAAAACCGCGAGGAGCTGTCTCCGTTACGCATGGTGCTGAAGGTGCCATTCGCCGCATCATGTGGTCGGTCTTCTTTGTCTTTCTGTCTTATCTGGACAGAAACTTCGTCAAGGGAGACTTCCTCAGCCTCGCCTTGGACGCAGAGAAAGAGAGCAAAGAAATGTTCTCAATGCTCAACGGCACCTTTTGCGCAAAAATGTCAACCGTGAGGGAGAGCTTCCTCTACCAGGTGTCAGACGGAGCCGAGGTGGTGCGCACCGTCCTCAGCCCCGCCGGGAAGCTTGTAACCTGCTCTGTCACAGTGAACCAGATGCAGGTGAAATCGTTCATGCACGGGTGCAGGTTGGGAATGAAAGAACAGAGCGCCGGGCAGCAGCTGGAGACGCGTTTTACGCGCATGGATGAAGCCAAACGAATGTGCCAGGAGTTTAAAGAGAGGTCGGAGCGCAGCGGCAGGGTGAAAGGGGAAGAAGATGCGCTGCAGGACGTGATTTTAAAAAGATCAAAGAGAGGCTTCACTTATCCTGGGACACTATGGTGTGGAGCTGGAAACATGGCTGATCATTATGACCAGCTGGGTAGGTTACAACTTCAATATCTGTGAGCATATTAAGTTAATGATCTGAGAGTGTAATAATCAACAATAATGCTGACCATCTTGTTGCAGGACAATATGCAGAAACCGACAAGTGCTGCCGTGACCATGACCACTGCCCTCATGTCATCCACGCCTTCTCCTCTAATTATGGCCACACCAATTTTAAGTTGCATTCCGTCAGTCATTGTGACTGTGATAATGCGTGAGTAAACATTAAGCCTTACCCCTATTTAGATAAAAATGCTTTTTTTTGGCTTGCATTTAACTCAATTCACTATTAATTGAACCATTTGTAAACGTTTAAGCAAATGTCCAACCACCATGATGAAAAGATGAAAAGGAGTATGACAACATGTGGAACAATGAAAACATTCTATTTATGTAACAGTAATAAATATAAACATCAGTCTTTTAAAAGAATCAGTCTCAGAGGTTTTAAAAGCACAATCAACATGAAGAACTGCATCAGAGTAAAGTACAGAACACAGTGAACTTCAAACATTAAGTGCAATATACAGAACATCATTTTGTCTTTCTAATAAAGGTTGCTTTGTGAAAATCATACAAATTATGTAACGTTTTGCATTGACCATCACTCACAGGAGGTCATCACAATTAATTAAAAACGACATAACTTGTTTTTGCAGTTACTTTATTCTCAAAGGCCAAACTGCATTGCCATTTCCTGAAAGAGACGACTAAATAAGACTGTATTTTTGTTCCCATGCAGGATGAGAGCTTGCCTGAGGAAAGTGAACGACACAACTTCCAGGGTAGTTGGTCAGGCGTTCTTCAATGTCGTCAGTGTGCCTTGCTTTGAGTTTGTCTATGAAGAACAGTGTGCAGAACGGCACTGGTATGGCCTGTAAGTATCAGTTTTTAAGTAGATTTGCAACATGCTGAGCAGTATTACTTACTGAAATCACACACAAACTTCCCCTTCGTACTCTTGTAGGTGTAAACAATATGAGAAGCTTCCCATTGCTGTTTTGAAAGAGGCGACCTTGTACGACTTTGGCGGTATTGACGCCATTGATGAGCTGCCGCTGGATCCTCCCAAGAACGAAGAGTCCGAAAACAGCAGAGATGAGAAACTGGAGAGTACAACATATTCTACAATATCTGGCCCTGAAGAGCCTTCTCTCAGAAACGTTGTCATAGCCGCTGAGGACTTCATAAAGGTCCTGGCTACCGTTTCCACCTCTCAAAGCTCCATCGCTGACTCTGATAAAGGTGAGACGCAAAGCTCAGAGAAGAAGAAGAGGAAGAGCACAGGGAAGAAGAAGAAAACCACAAAAAAGGAAAGAAGAAAGGGAAAGGGGAGGAAGAGAAAGCAGAAAGCAGAGGAAGGAGCGTCAGTTTTGCCCTCTGGCGGCAAAGCAGAAGAAGTCGCTCCTATAAGTAACTTCATCAGTGAGTCGCACCGACACGACCAGTCAAGTAGAAACACAATCAGAGTCTGTGACAGTGAACATAAGCTGGGAGAACAACCCTTTAATGGAGTCATGAAAGATGAACCAGCGATGGATAAAGAGGCCGTTTCCATTACGTCACCTACGACAGTCCCACAGTCCACAGGAGAAATTGCTCTTTCTACGCCAACAACCACAACAACTGTTATGCCACATGAAACAAACACCAAAAGGCTCAGGAGGGGGAGGAGGAAGAAGAGCAAGAAACTTCCTCTTCCTTCCTCTGAAGAGCTTCTGACGAACACAACAGACAACTCTAGAGCCACTGCTGTCCCCATCATCATTACCATAACCCCAACAGCACAGCCAGAGCAACAAAGCGTAGTTGTCAGCACCACCATTGTAATCCCCAAAGTCAAAAGGAACAGGTCAAAGGAGAGAGAAGACAGAGAGGGGAGAAAAAAAAGGAGGAAAGTCGGCTCGGCTTCAACCATTGTAGCTGCTGCCCATGGAAATTCCTCCGCGGACAAACCGCAAGTGATCCCTCTCACCAGGGCTCCCACTGCATCGTCGGTGCCCACAACAGAGCGGCAGGTTTCACACAGCATAGACGTTTACGGAGGGAAGAACACTGTCCAAGTTACGGCTCAAAACTCCTCCTTTCGTGTTTTGAAAAGGCAAAAGTCTAAAGGGCTGAGAAGCAGAAGGAGGAAAACTGTTTTGCCTCCTTCCAGTGAAAATACCCTGTTTCATAAGAGCTCTGACAATGTGCTGCCTACACTTCCTGCTCGGCAGACGAGTAATGCATTGAGCAGCCTTACAGAAACTCCCATTAAATGGAGTGATTTTACTACTATCACAGCAGCCCCTTCTATCATTACAAATCGACACAGGCAGACAATCAGGCAGCAGAGAAAACCGAGAAAGAAAGCCATGGCTGCTGCTCTTACTGATGGCGTTTCTATCCCTGAACAAACTGAACAAACACCAATGACTTTTACAACCACACCATCCAAAGTCGCCACCACTGGAGAGCTCAATCTACAGAGATCTGAAAATTCCCGCGTGACTACCTCAGCAACTCCCATCATGAGTCCAGTTCAGATATCTATTGAGAGAGCAAAAGCACAATTCACCAGGAAGAAGAGGAGGAAGGCAACGCTGTCTGTTCGACAACAATGAGCCACGTGGCACAACAGGATAGGCTGAAAGAAAATAGAGCTTGCTAGGCTAGCTCCTGTCAATCAAATAAACTTCTACATTCAAATATAAAACGATTTTACAGAATCTTTTCTGGTTCAGCTTTGAAATCACAGAAATGGACAGAATTCCCATTTGATTGCAATGTGAGAATCATATTTTGTAATACTGTTTTCTGCATGTCTATAATAAAATTTTGGAATGATTAAACACATGTATCTGGAGGGCATTTTGTTTATATCTAGTGATAAAATAAACAAAAACAAAATGTCATTGTCATTTTGAGAAATAAGCTAAATGATTTTCTAGCAGAGAGTTAGAACTTTTAGTTCTATCAAAAGTTTATTTGACGCCTTTTTATAAATGAAACAAACCAGATTCAACATCCATATGAGGGAGGTTTAGAGGTTCTTTGTTTTACACTTGGCCAGAGCTGCTTCCCCCTGTTTCTAATCTTTGTGCTAAGCTAAGCTAATGACTGTTAGCAGTAGCTTGATACTGGGATCATCCCTATGTTCCCTGAGTCCTATGTCTCTTGATACGTAGTGTAGTAGAAGTATGGCAAGGGAAACAAAAAGTTTGGTAAGGGCTAGCTTTTCAGTTCAAATCGCAAAAGGGAGATGGGATGTTTCAAATTAAGTTAATCCATTCAGCTGCTTTAGGGATGTCTGCAGTCAAAAATATTGTCCTGCCCACATATTTGAAGGGAAACTTGCATTAAACAATTGACTCAGGGAAAGGGACCTTTTAAAGGTCTTCATAATCAGAAATATAAAGACGATACTGAGCTGTCTGAACATACAGTCCCTTCATATTTACTGTACATACATGAGAGTGGTATCAATTTCTTCATGTAGGCCTAACTCTGCAAGAAAGTAGATTTCACATAATTCCATTAAACATTAAACTTTGTAGATATCTGAAATGATTCAGATTGGAGATGAGCAGAGAGAGCAAATAGATCAATTATTTCTTTTTAAAGTCATTTTTAAGTAGTTCTGTGTACACAATGTCCTATCTCACATGGAAATATTTAATCAAAATGAGAATATTCAGAGGCTTAAGACTAACCTGCTTAACCTGATTTTTTTTTTTTAAACACTTCCTTTCATAGTGTGCAAAGAGAAACCATGCCAAGAAAAAACCTGCAAGTTTATGTACTGTGCTCTTTTTGTTTAGAGGGGACTTTGGCCTAATAGATGCCCCCCTCTTTGGTATAAGGCAGGGTCACATTCTCCACACAGATTAGGTGCTCACTTTGCACTTTACTTTCACCTCTCAGCACTGAGGGGTTGTAACACCCTGTGTGGAGGCTAAAATCCTTCCAGGTCAGCTGATTCTCACATGTTCGCATAAGACAAATTGATCTGGATGAGTTTGAAAAGATGTCCAAATTAGATATCAATTAGGTGACAGGTGAAAAGTAAAATACACTGTAGAGGACATATTTTCAGATACTGTAGAGCATCAGATGACCTTGTGTGAATCTTGCAGTGGGAAACTATGTAACAATGTAGACTTTTATGCTACAGTTCAGATTTTTTGGAAGATACCCAAGTATCCAAATGAGCTTGCATGGCATTCAGACACAATCATAAGCTGAAATGGCAGACCGGCTAACACAGTTGGATCTGTGATTAGGCCATTTTCTCACAGGGAGGGGAGAAAAGGCTGCAGGAATTTTCCATTTCATCTGCAAGTTTAATATGCTTTAGTTCCATCTAAACTTCAGCATACAAACCGAAAATTTAGATTGGGATTTAAGATTCAAATGACTATGATTCTTTGCAAAAATGTCCAATATAAAGAATATTATTATTTATGCCTCGATGCTTACACAAACTTTGACTTACATAAGAAACGAAACACTGATCAAATGTGTCCATGTGTGTACTGTAGCTTATGTTTGTTACTTTAATCTGCACAAATCAGATTTATACGCGGATAAAGGATGATTAACACAAAGAGGTCAACACACCCACTACACACACACACAAACTGGCTAATAGTTGCACACAATGTTAGACAAAAAGCGTAATTGTATTCATGAAAGATCACTTTCTTTAGACTCAGAAATTAGGCTTGGGGCGACCTCTCCGCTGGTAGAGTGTGAGGTGCACCCCATGGAGTCTGAGTCCTTGGCAGCGGCCTGTATTTGAATCCAACCTGTGGCTGTATGTTCCTGCTTGTCATCCCATCTCTCTGTCCAATAAAGTAGAAATGCCAAAAAATAATCTTAAAACTGAATCAGTATTGTGTTGAGGTCTTGGTTTCACATAACTATGTTAGTAAGCAAAGGCTTTGTATTCCCTTTAAATCACAGAACATTGTGTTGGGACCCCCCAGAGGAGACGTGAGATGATTAACAGGTTCGTAAAAAAAAAAAAAACTTCACAAAATATCTGTTTTCAGACATTTTCGCTTTTTTTCTTGTGAAATAGTGAATAATTTCACCTCTAAATGCCTCTAAATATTATTCAGATGTAACAAGAAGGAAGGAAAAGTCACATACATGTACAACCGAAAGAAAACATAGCTTTGCTTTAGGGGGTCACATGTCAATAAAGGTTGGGAATCAGTGGAATACATATACTGGATATGGAAAAAAAAGTATGTGGACACATACTGATCCTTGGTTCCACTTCAGGGACAACTGAATCCCACAGTATACAATTATATTCTAGACAACAGGGTGCTTCCAACTTTCTTTTTTTTTTAAAGGCATTTTACTTTCAACATTACAATGTCAGATGCACCTAAATACATTTTTTTAAGTTACGGAATAGCTTGAATGGCCTGCCCAGAGCCCTAACATCAACCCCACCCAACTGGAACTGAAAGTATCAAAAAACTCAGTTAACAGAGAAATGTACAGTCCAATTATATAGAGACACCAAGAGCACAGATGCTGAAGACACAGGAATGCTGAACAATCAGAGTAGACTGGGCTTTTTCCGTAGGGGGCTTAAAGAGACAGGCGCAAAAAAACGCAGAGTTTCAGACAGATGGGTGAATACAGGTATATTCAGACAGTATGAGAAAAATCCTGTTTTTTTTAACATTAAAGCATGTAAACATGTTCTAGTAGAAACTCAATATATAAATACAAACCTGAAAATGAGCATGTGTAATATGTCCCCTAAAAAATACTTGCATTCAAAAGGTTACTTAAATAAAACAACAAAAGTATTAGCATCAAAGTATGCTTCAAGTACCAAAATTAAAGTACTTATCATGCATAATCATTATGTTGCAACTGGTAAAGGTGGAGCTCATTTTTGTATTTCTTATATTCTGCACGGTAGCTTAACTTTTAAGAATCATAATAATTATTTATTAATTGATTTGTATTTTCTATTCATAATCTGAGTGTGTAATTAGTAACCAGGGTTATCAAATAAATGTAGTGTAGTAAAAAGTATAGTAAACGTAGTCTATGGTAGCATAAAATGGAAATAGTCAAGTAAAGCAAAGCACAAGTACCAAGCTCATGTCCCCTTTAAGTCCTTTAAGTAGTTATTTAAGTGCAGAACAGACTTTCTGGAAGCTATGAAGGAACTTACTGTGACTGTGGTGAAGATGGGTTGAGGAAGAAAGGGGTGCAGGGGTGGGATTTTTAAAACCTGTGCTTGATATACAGTTCGAGTAGCTTGGTATCATAATGGGAGTAGCACAATGTTGGTGTAAACATAACAGAAAAAACATGAGGTTAAAAGGTGAAATAATTTAGCTTTACTGCAAAACTTGAAATTTCCTGAATCTATGTGATAACAGCTGATGTCTCCTCTGCAGTGCGTTAACATCATGCCCACCGAGCAGGGGTTGTGTTAGGGTTTTGATCCCAGCCCGTTACTACGGAGATGGCTTTGAATCATGAAATGTGTTGGGAGGCACGCTCTGGTCAGGCAGAAAAAACACACAAAGGGATATACAATCCATAGTATATGGGGGATACTAATAGGACAGCATGCTCTGTGGCATGCTATAAAATCAACAATCCAATAATCCATTATATTCACCAACACAGAGGAGGCTTTATTGATTGAAAGTAACTAACCTGTCGTTGTTAACTTGGCTTTTATGGCACTGATGGATGAGGGAGAGGGATGTTGTGCTTCTGCTCTAAGCGATCCAATGAGACCATCCATCACATATAACTGATCCTGCTTCTCTAATCTGACTTTAGGTTGTGTAGAACCATGTCTCTACAGTAATTAAAGTATGTGTATAGCTCTGTAAAATGCGTCACAGTTACAAATAAAGACAATAGAAACATATGAATTAATATTCAAAATAAAGAGAAGCTACATTTTTTAAAAGAGTAAGAACAAATCAGGGCAAGGAAGCACCAGTAAAACACTTTGACATCAAATAAAGGGCTTCGAACTGTAGGACAATAACATATTTCGCACAGAAACAAGTGTCCCTGTTGTTTTACATCAACTGGATCTGGTATATTAAAATGATCATGCCGAAGCACAAAAACATTAAAATATGAAAATTTCATGTCTCGATTATCCTGACAAAAATAATTGTGATTTATGATATAATTGCGATTATCATCAGAATATACTTAAACTCTTAAAATGGCATCAAAAACACTAACTTTACCTTACATTTTATTGCAACACTGAAAAGTGTTTATAGTGAAACACAAACAATCACATAAATCACGGCCCACCCTTATTAAAAATGTAATAGTATAGTATCTTGTTTAAAAAATCACAGCGGATCAGACTTGCCAATGCCAAAATTTTTACTATACAAAACAGCAACACAGTTTTTTTTCCACTTTTATGCAAGCCCAGTTCTCATTCTTTTATTTCTGGCAGGACTAGCCCACATTTCTCTGACACACATTTTCTGTTTGGGTGTGAGGAGCTTCAGCCTGGTCAGAAAACTTTGAGCCAAGTGCTTTGCCACCATTTGTGTATACAAATGTAAGCTCTGTGCAAATGGATGTTCATTAACATCAGAAAGATGGTGGGTGGTGGTGGTGGTTGGCAGTCCCCAGCTAACCTTGGCTTTCCTCCGGACTGGAAGCGGAGCAGGAGCCTCCCTGGCCGCTCTCTAAAGGCAGAAACACAGAAGGAGATGAAAGTAGGTTTCTCCTTCAGCCATTTCAGAATGGAGCACTTTGGTGGACTGACAGACCAGAGCGATGCTGCTGGCATGGCAAAAAAATGAATATATTCACATTATCTGTGGAAAAAATTCTCACCTCATCTCATCATCTTCTCTTTCTCTCTGCTAATGTGGGAGAAGAGGCTTATCATCACTATCTTGTTGTAAACTGTAGAGAAAATAAACAAGGAGACAATTCAAGCAACAAGCAAAACATTGCTCCAGGATGATGCTTTTCTGCCTCTTCCTCAATATAGTAAAATGTTCCTGCTATTACTTTATCTGTTTAACATAAGTAGAATGAGCTGTCATAACACAACCGAGAGGTCATGGGATTTTAGAGGAGACCTTGCCTAACTTAAAGAAGAAAAAACTAACAAGTAAAACATGACTTATTAATAGAAAGAAAATTCATGACTATAGGAGATACAAAATGAATCCTAAGTATTTAGCACAAATTATCTAACAATAATCATACCTACGCTGTATTATCCCTCCACTCTTCCTTTACAATATGTAGGACCGCTTTTGCTGTCTTACCTCAGAGGATGCATATAACCAGAATATTTTCTCCTTAAATAAATGCATGGGCCAGAGGATGTTTTACCCCCACTCTCCATCAAATGGTGTCTTTATTAAATTGTCAGCTGTTGCTTTTTTTGCCCAAAAGCTTCTCTATGTGAAACTCACAGATTGTGTTCTCACCACCAGAAAATATGGGCGTTCACAATGAGACCAGTATACTGTATATCAACATATTCTGGAGGCATGTATAAATATTGTGCTTGTGGCCTCTAGTGGCCAAAGCCTGAATGGATGTTTATCAAGTTGAGTTTTTCTTCCTTGTTTAGCTGAACTTATTAGTAACTGTGCCACTCTTTAAAAAATAAAACAATGCTATTGGTTAATTGTAGAGATGGGCAAATGAAGCCTCATGAAGCTTTTGAGGCTTCTTTCTGATTGTACCGAAAAAAGATTCGAAGCTTCAAAGCTTCAAAGAAAGACGCTACCAGTGACATCTAGTGGTCAGCTGCAATTATAGCAGCAATGAACCTCCAAGTGATTCACACATCATTGATTCCAGTTCCAACACAAAAGCAATAAAGTCATTATTAAGCAGTTGTGTCTTCATTCTAAGAATCACTGTTCACACATTAGTGTTACTATAAAATGTCAATTGACTAATAAAATGTTAAATGTGCTGTCCTGTTATTACTTGAAACGTGTGTTTTGGAGGTGTGACTGAGTTTGTGAGAAGTTTTTATGCAATTCAGTGGAAACCACTTATGGTTATGACTTATGATTGTGATGTAACATAATATTAAAAGATTCAAATGCAACATTGTAGAGGTACTTTTGTGAATATGTGAGATTGTGCTTGTGCTACAGTGTCAAAAAAAAGTGAATATGTGCATAAGGGAAATGTGCTTGGGGGATGTGTTGTTGTTGTGTTGTGAATGCTTGTGCTTTACTTTATTACATGTTTTTATTTAAAAACAAAATTTGTTCAATGGTGCTTGGCTTCAAGCGGCTTCTTTTCTGGCTGACGATCTCGCCAGCCTTGGAAAAGATCCTCTCACAGGGGACAGAGGATGCTGGTGTAGAGAGATACTGTGTAGAAACAATAAAAAGGTGCGGGTAGGCAGACTTTTGGAGGAGACAATATTTTAGCGGGTCCTCTGTCCTGGGCAGTAGTTTGTCCTTCAGATATCTGGATAAGTAAAGAAAAAATGCAAGGTCATGATCATTTGAGCAAGATATGAATACAAAATGAATTAGAATATGTAAAGTTAAAATGTTTTACCTCTGGACCTCTGCTATTGCACTGGCGGTACAATTGGATGGACGTTGTGCATCCACATGGCTGTCGAGTAGGTCCCAGAGGCTGTTGTTCTGGACAGGGGGTGGACCCTCTGCAGGTGGCAGTGGCAGAGCCGGTGCAGGCATTATATTTGCACATTCTCTTGTGAGCCTTTCCACCGCTGCCTGACAGCTCGTTGAGCTGCAGAAGCCCACCTCTTTGAATCGGGGATCCAGTAATGTGGAAAGTGTTAAGGAAGTTACCTTTTCCAGCATGGCACATTTCTCCTGCAGGTTGGTGTTTATGTTATGAACCAAGTTGCTGGCTATATGATGTGTTACTGAAGCACACTGTCTTACAGCTTGGTGCTTCAGCATTTTGACCATGGGGATCACCTTGGATCCAGACACCCTCCTTTCTGTTGACATCTCCTCTGTGGCCTGGTGGAAGGGAGAGAGGACTGAAATGCACTGATTAATAGTTTCATAGTCCTCAGCAGAAAATGGCAGGAGGGGGGTGTTGAGGCTGCTGAGGGCTGCACCCAGGGGCTCCCTCTGCTCGTACAGCCGCTGGAACATTGAGAATGTACTGTTCCAGCGGGTGTCCACTTCTTGCACAAGTTTGTGCTCGGGTCGGCCCATCTGTCGCTGGATTTCACAGAGCTTTTCTTTGGCTGTGGTGCTGGACTTGAAATGCCCCACGATTTTACGTGCCCTGGTGCGTAGCTCATCCAGGTCAGATGTCTGTGTCAATGACTTGTTCACCACCAGATTTAACATATGAGCAAAACAGTTAATGTGACGCACATTAAGAATATTGGCACAAGCAATCATATTAGGTGCTGCGTCTGTGACCAGACACCTCACTTTGGCTCTGATTCCCCACTCAGCCATCACAGTGGCTTTGGCCTCTGCAATGTGTGCTGCAGTGTGGGACCGGGGAAATTGCTTGACACCAAGCAAGACAGTTTTGAGCTGGACCTCCTCTGTGACAAAGTGCCCAGTCACTGCCAAGTAGGCATCCATGTTTATGGAGGTCCACATATCTGCGGTTAAACAGATAGTGGACGACTTTGCCACTTCTGCCACGGCCTGCTCTTTTCTGATCTTATATTTTTCTTCCATCATCCGTTTCAGGGCCTTCCTTCCTGGGATCGTATATGTTGGATCAAGGAGGTGGACAAAGGCCCTAAAGCCTTCATTCTCCACCACAGACAATGGCTGTGTATCCACAATGACAAGGTTCAGCAAGGCCTCATCCAGCTGTTGCTTCCTGGACACTGATGAAAGAAAAATATTTAGGTTACGTGTGCAACTATCAAATCTTATTGTATATAAATATTATAGACTCAACTGAAGAATAGGTTGTATTAAATAGTTACAATACCAGAAGGGTCAGCAGGGTGAGCTTCAGCTGAGGTGCTCAGCTGAGAAGTTGCTGTATCCTCATGCTTGGCACGAAGATGCCGCAACATAGAGGAGGTGTTATTCCCATACACCAGCTCTCGCGAGCATATGAGGCACTGAACCTAAATTCAAAAAAATACATTAAGAAAAGTATTTACACGCAATATTAAAACAGTCAAGATAATATGAAGTTGAAAATAATACAAGTGATGTCATAACATTCATTCTTTTTCTGTAACCATTACATCCAAGTGTAACAAGAAGATATTTTGCTATGCCATATTATTTTATATATATTATATCTCATTGCTCCTCAATGCACAACTGAGCGCCACAGGAAGTCATTCCTGCCTGTGGCCATTAAACTGTATAACTCCTCTGTCAAAACTAACAAAGCATTATTATAATTACGCATTTGTAAAGCTAATGATTTCACTTTATATATCTGTTTACTGTATTTTAGCTCGTTTTCTACTACTTTGCACGGAGCAACTGGAACAAAAGCAATTTCTCCCCGGAGATCTATAAAGTATTCTGATTCCGATTATAAAACACCTACCTTAGTGGGTGACACAAGTTCGAAGTGTTCCCATACACGGGAACGCTTTCTTCTAGGGATGGGCAAACGATACCGAGGCTTTGGAGCTTGTGTCGCTCTTCCTGAAGCAGGCTGGTCCGAAGCGCTGTGTCGAGGCTTGTATCAAATCTCCGCGATCACATGACCGATGACGTTTGAAGCTTCACACGTCACAACGAACCACCGGAAGTGAGGTGACTGAATCGAAACTTTGGCGCGGCTTCGTTCTTTTTAAGGAGACCGAGATGCCCAGTGTTCCCCCCGCCTCATTGCGTTCTTACAGACCTTTGACAGCGACAACCCTACTTGAGTGATGGAGAATCCGAGTGGAAGATTCTCCATCACTCAAGTAGGGTTGTCGCTGTGAGGCGGGGGGAACACTGGGCATCTCGGTCTCCTTAAAAAGAACGAAGCCGCGCCAAAGTTTCGAATCAGTCACCTCACTTCCGGTGGTTCGTTGTGACGTGTGAAGCTTCAAACGTCATCGGTCATGTGATCGCGGAGATTTGATACAAGCCTCGACACAGCGCTTCGGACCAGCCTGCTTCAGGAAGAGCGACACAAGCTCCAAAGCCTCGGTATCGTTTGCCCATCCCTAGTTAATTGAAACATTGCATTGAAAAGCATTGTTTGAATAACTCAATGTATGATCTCCATCTCTCTCTCTCTTCTATTTTCTTTGTCCACAACTTAATTAATAAGAATCATATGGACTCACAAAGGTTTACCTCATCATTTTGCTGTTCTGTAAAGTCAGAGAATGTGGCTCTGGAAGGGGGGAGTCTATGTTCAACGGGTCAGTAAAGCCTGCTGATTGTAATCAGTAGTTTTAAGGTAACATCTGTCTCCTGTCTCACATCATTTTATTATAAAGTTTTTTCGTCAGACATTTCACTACTATTCTTTTTTTGTTTAAAGGGATAGTTCTGAATTTTTTGAAGTGGGGTTGTGGAGGTATTTGTCCATAGTCCATAGTGAATAACCTACACTAGATGGGAATGGCCCAAGTTACTGAGCTAATAAAATAGATGCCTATGACTTAAATATGAAAGCTCCAAACATCGTTATTGTAAATGTGTTCCGGTTCCCCTCCAGCTCCTCAGCAAAGGGATACAGTTTTTGGGTTGCTCCAGTGTTTACATGGTGGCATCTTCCCCCAGTTCATTTCACTTCACTTCATCTTCCACCCACTCACAGGTCTGTGGGTGAAACATCCAGAGCATCCATGTAGGAGTCATGCTGGTAGATGGGACAGTGACAACACACCACACACCGGCCGTGATGCAAATAAATGTGATTTTGTTAAATCTACTGAAGGTCAGTGCTCTATAGGTTTACTGTTGTGTTATTATTTCTTTTGTTTTCATTGTACTTTTCTTGCCAAATAAATGAGATTACGAATCTGATACAGCAAGTACTTGTCATACTGAAAAAAGCTATTTCAATGACATCTAGTGGACATTATCGTTTCAGTTTCTGTGGTATTGGAGTTCCTTATTTGGGACAGTTTCACACATTTCCCTGTACGCTTTAGAACTGATTTTAAGTTTTTATTGATCACTCTTAGGGCTCATCAAGGTCTAGACCCAGAATACATCACAGACACGCTGACCCCATATGAGCCGGTTTGCAGCCTCTTAACTGTTCCAAGGCTCAGAACCAGAGGTGCCTCCTCCATCAGAGCGCCTGGGCTTTGGAATGACCTGCCCGCGGAGATAAGGCTTGCTGGTTAAGTGTCCTCTTTTAAATCACTTCTTAAACTCATTTTTATACTTTCCTTCCTGTGATGCCATCTTTTTATCTTTTTATCTCATTGTCTTCCTTTCTTTGCAAGCACCTTAAATGAATTACTTATTTTTTCTCTATACTATTTATGTGTGTTTTGTGTTATGTCAAAACACTTTGCAAACTTTGTTTTTAAAAGTTGCTATACAAATAGTTATTTCACTTTTGTTCAAATATTAAAATGTTACTTGTTCTCATTTACTCTCATTCAATGTTAACCTGCATAAACTTCTTATTTCTAACAGTTTTCTAAAATATCAACTTTCTATTACATGCAATGTGTCAGTACAAGTTAGTTGTTCATGCAGGCCATTGGGAAACTAGTGGCTGTTAAAACTGTCATCCATACTCTGACCTCTTTCTTCTTTTGCATGTCCCAGGGAACTTAGCAAACATGAAAATGGGCAAGGGTTTGTCTAAACAGCTTTTCATTCCAACAAACTACAGTACTGATGCAAACTTAGTACAGTATTATTAAACAACAACCTTTTGCCTGTTACTGGAGGGAAGTCCTTCATCTACTGGGAAGAATGACCACAGACCACAGCTGTCGGTATGATATACTGTATTTTATGATAAGTAAATTAATGCAGAAGTTGATCAATTAGGTGTGACAAAAGAACATATGATAGAGGCAGATTATATAAAGAAACTGTTCATTTATTGAGGAACTGGTAAACAAGAGTCATGCCAGCAGCTCTGCGACTGTACTTGAGCACGGTAGTGCTTTGAGTGTCATGCTAACGTCAGTCTGCTAACATACTATGGTTGACATCTGTGTTTAGTTTGCTAGAATGAATGTGCGGATTAGCACTAAATTCAATTTGCTTATTTAAAGTGCCAAATCATGACAGAAGTTATATCAAGACACTTTCCATATATAGTAGGTCTAGACTACACTGACTTATTTATGATTTACAGAGAGCCAACAATATCTATATAATTATCCAGCACTCTTGCCAAAGTGGCACTAAGGACACTTTGCCCCCATTCGGTTTTTGGACTTTTCAGTGTTTTTGTATGATATTTTATTATTAACTGATAGAAATTTTTTTTTTTTTAAGATTATTTTTGGCAGTTTTCAAGCCTTTTATTAGATAGGACAGAAAATAAATGGGGTGAGAGAGAGAGGGGGAGACATGCAGCAAAAGGCCGCAGGTCGAAGTCGAACCTGTGGCCGCTGCCTCAAGGACCTTCAGCCTCTTTACATGGGGCGGCTGCTCTAAACATTTAAACAACAACATAACATCTTTTTTATTTTCTTAATAATTGTGCAATTGTGTGGTTTATGTTCCTGACATTTTGACACGGTTTGTTGTCCTTGGTGCATCCCTGTGATCTAAGTGTTTCCTGCTATTGAGGTGTACATAATTTTTCTTTAAGTACTAAAGTAGTTCACACAAACCAAACCGAAGTTATATAATGAGATTGTAATTGTGCCAAACATATCACATAAGGAATGTGTCGGTATGACGCAAGCCTACACCGCCTGCTCCACAGCACGCATCTGAACATCTCCAATCTGAAAGAAAACACATGAAGGTTATCTCAGTATGGTTACGTAACTAATGATACATTAACATTAAAAGAGCAAAGGTTGGAAACGTGTGATAAGTCTCTATAGAAAGCATTTAAATGTGTACATAAGAGAGGAAATCCCATACCTGCACGTGGGGAGGGGCACTTAGGACGTACAGAACAGAATTTGCAACATCTATGTCTTCCAAAGGCTGTAAGAGAAGTGGAAAGTGAAATAATATGCTAGTAATTCAGTATATTGACCATACATTGGAAATTATGGAATAATATTTGTACCTTAAAGTTAGAGTATGAAGCTGCAGCTTTATCAGGATGGTTGCTGTAGAGCCGCGGACAAAATTCTGTTTCCACTAGACCAGGAGATATACACTGAAAAAAAGAGCGGATTATCTTAGAAAACGTTGTGAAATTCTGTACCACTATAGTTTATAATGGCTAATGATGATGTAAATGGTACTGGCTGTGGTAGATTTTAGGTTGAGCTTGGCCCTAGACATATTTATTGTTTAATCATGCCTCTGCACACCAAGTCTGTATCGTCCGTCTGAAACTATCACTCATTTAGAAATAAATATGACCTTACGGTGTGTCAAACACAGGTACACATCAACTCCTTTCGTCAGTCATTACGTCTACATTTTTCGCATCAGTCAAAAGCCTTTTAACCACTCAGAGCCACGGCACATACAGTATATAAACCTCATCCTCCAAACCATCAGATAAATTGATTCATCTTGTCTCCCAGCTCAAAGCACTTTACGACAAAATCAAAGTAAAGTTCATTCATAACAATTATTTCATGACTCAGATAGCCTTCTTTCAACAGGTCAGTTATTCAGGTGGATGATGATGATGATGAGGGAGGGGGATGAACTAGAGGATGATGACAGCACACACACAGTGAAGGAGAGCGATAGTGTATGGATGAAGACGGAGAGGGAGGACAGCTCAGCCTCTTCAGGAAGCTGCGGTCCCATATACAACACACGGGCAGAGAGTGACGAATAGAAAGTATTTCTTACTGTGGCTCTGATGTGGGTGTTTGCCTCACGCAGTTCCTGTCTCAGACCCTCTGTCAGGGCCGTCACGGCGTATTTGGTGGAGCTGTAGAAATGACCATCAGAATTGGCAATGACACGATGTCCGCTCATGCTGCAACAGAACAAGAAGATATGTAATAGTTAACCAGGCTGTTCTACCAGCTGAAAATTACATTTAACTAATTTATGTAAGAAGATTACTGTTTGAGTACCTTTCCCTACTTCAAGCGCCTGGATTTGCATATTTTCTTTGCCTTATTTGATGGTTAACTAAATGTCTTAATGTTTTTAGACGATTTGAAGAACTCACCTTAGGCTTCAGGTTATTGTGACTCACTATTTTCTGATATTTTCCAGACGATTAATAGAGAAAATAATCTGCAGATTCATCAGTTATGATAAAAATGTTTGGTTGCAGGCCTAGTTAAGTCCATAACTGGATAATCTATTATTTTACTTTGTAATCACAATGGGCCTCATTTATCAATCTTGCGTGAAAACGGGCGCAGATCTGAGCGCAGAATTGGTCGTAGGAAAGGACCCACTTGTGATTCATGAAACATTCGTATCTGACCAATCTCAGCATATGAATGAGCGGGCCTTGATAAATGCGGCGGCTGAATTTCGATCGTCATTAACATGTTACGCCCTTAAATATTCCTGTTTCGGAGGCCTCACACTGAGGTCAAACATGGAGAGACGATACACTGGTAAGAAAAGAAACTTTTCCGACACACAGATCGGCATCCTGACATCCGAGATGGAGCAAAATGAAGAAGTGCTTTTTGGCAGTCTTAAGAGTGGAATAAAAGGGGCCCATAAAAACCCTGTATGGAAAAGAATAACGGAGGCAGTCAACCCGAAGCACTGCTGAACCTGCGCTCCTGCTCTGTAGCGGGGTTTGCCAGCGGGGTTATTAGGTATTCCGTTAGGGGATAACCTTTGTCACCTAGAAGAACCATACCAAGATGTAAATCATCTGATACCTTGTTTGATTTAATGCAATTTATCGAGGGTAGCCACTTACCGAGGAGATGACTTTGGCTCTGCAGTGCGCATTCCTGCAGCCGCACGCCAACACATTCATTCACTCATTCATATTCAACCGCTTGTCCCTGTCGGGGTCGCGGGGGGCTGGAGAAATATAAAAGAATCGCGTGTGTCCCCGGCCACCTGGCCACCATGTTTAAAAGCGATAGCTTGGCATCGCAAATAACCTGTACATTTATCGAATGGTAGTTTTGGCGATTGATGAATGCGTAATCATTCATGGATGGTGCCTTCAGATGCACATGAGTACAATGAATTGCTTTATTTTTTTTTTTTATTTGTTTTAAGAGTCCGTTTTGATCTGTTCTTAATATGTGACTGCTTATGCTTAATGACAGCTGAGGTTTGTTCATTATTTTCAGACAGATTTTGCTGTGCTGCACCGCAAGTACACAGGCTCAAATTTGCGTACACGATCTCAGACTAGACGTGAGATTTGATCGTAGCTCCCGCTCACGTCCAAGTTGATAAATGCCGGAGTTTGCGAGGAAATGGTCATACGCATGTTTTTCTGCCGTACGTTCGTTTGATAAATGAGGGCCATTGTGATATTAAAATCTTCATCTCTATTGAGTCGTGTTACCACAGTTGAAATTTGAATGTTGATGATAATATTTCACACTTTATCATCAATGAAACAGAATTCAAAAGCATAACCATCATTGTGCATCATAAATAAATAAAACTGTACCTGTTTATGTTTATGATGTGCCCATCGTCGACATTTCTTTCTTTCATTGACTGATACGCTTCGCGGGTGCATATACACAATGCAAGAACGTTCACCTACAAGACACAAAGATGTTAGTACCTCCCAGATAAAGGTCTCTCTTGAGATGGAGAAAATGGCAACAGAATTTTCCGTAATGACCAGAAAACTATAAATTAGTCCGCTTTAAAAGGTGTAGTAGACACTTCCCTATTTTAATTTCTTACTGGACTCTAACTCGGGTCTATTCAAGGGTCCAAGTAATCCATGACAGTGTGACAGTGAGACTACATGCACAGTACCAGGACTCTGAAACATTTTCAAAATAAAATGACAGGCGCTCATACATCCAGCATGTTCTTCCAGCTGCTAGTTTTGCCATTTAACAGCGACTCTGGATGACCCAAGCCAGCGTTGTTGATGCACACATCCACCCCTTTGTGCTGCGCCTTGATGGCAGCGAACATGGAAAGAATCTCCTCCTCATTGTTCAAGTCACACTTGAAATGCACCAAAACACCACTGTGGCCTGCACTTTGACACTCAGCTGCCAGTTTCTGAAATAAAAAATAAAAAAGATGTCCGATGTCAACTCAGTTCACACAATCCACACCGCTTGCTAATCATAGGTATAATTTTGACATTGACACAAATCCGGTAAATCTGTCATCAAATCAGGGAAACATGTAACTGCGAGACAACCTTGTAAATGCAATACTTAGGATTTACAATTTTTGATCATTTGAATATGTCTCTTTAATGATTCCCTTTACTTATTGTTATGCCTTTTTATCTTTTTTTGGGAGATAAAATCATAATTGCTTTAGGGAAACTTCTCTGGGACAATAATTACAGGATGTCTCCAAGGAAATTGTTCAGCTGAGATGCTCAGTACGGTGGCCCCGAAGTGCAAATCAAAACAGCAAATAGGAAAACCCAACAGCATATCATAAAACACAACGACACATCACAAAACACAATGACACTAACTTCGCCCTCGGAGAAGGTAGAGCCTATCTATCAGAGGATCCTCCTGATTGGACAGACCGACTGTCAAGTGCTCACTCACTAGCCTGCTCGACCGCATCCCTTCATTCAGCGCCAGACAAAATTGGTAAAGAAAAAATGTTGGGAAACCAACTATCACATCATATGTACGCCCTGCATCTAAATAATTCATAAAAAAAATAGCTAACATATCTTCAGAAGTACTCGTCTTCAAAACGGACGCTTTCCATGCATTTTTTACCTATCCTTCTTTTAAAAGACACAGTCTGTCTGTCCAATCAGGAGGCTCCTCTGATAGGTAGGCCCTACCTTTTCTGGTAGAAGTTAATATCGTTGTGTTTTTTGATTTGTTAACGTGTTTTCTCTTTTTGTTGTTTTGAGTTGCACTTCAGGGCCACCTCAGCTCAGCCATCTGGGTTTTGACACATTGTGGGGTTGAACTAGGCCGAACAAAGAATAAACAAAATGTCGTTTTCTGTGTGTAATATCTCGAATCTTGGAAAAGTTAATGTTTTATATTTGAGAGCTTTAAACGTTAATGTTTTATTTCATGTGTTTCCGAAAACCCTGGAGGACCCCAGCAGACCGCTCCAGTGGAGCAGGCTGCTGTTGTACTTGGCAGCGTCCTGGCGTGAATGTGTGACTGTGAATGTGACCAGGGTGCTCCTGAACTGCTCTGTGTTCTCCCCCTGAATAAATAAAGGTAAAAAAAAAAAACACATGACAAGCTTAACCCGTGATTAAGGGCGTGTATTTGTAAAGAAGATAATAGACCAGTTCATTGTGCTCTGTTGTCTCGTGATAAGAGATAAAGTTACACAAGACTGATAGCTAAAAAAGTGTACACAGCCCCGTAACTTGACAACAATAAATTATTCCAGTTTCCCGCACACAACAAAAAAACATTAAAAAGTCAAGGTGCATTTTCAACAAAGGCTGTGTTTGAACGTTTAGCTGGCTTCTTCTTTGGTAGTGTCACAATGGGTTGTAACTTCACGTGCCCTCTTGGTGGACTGTCAGTGCACAAACTTCCTTTCACGCTCACAACAAACCTCTATTTTCTCGACGTCCCTGGCACAACCCACCACCTTCATACCGGACCGGACCAGCTCCTTGGCCACGGCCGCCCCAATCCCGACCGAGGCTCCGGTAACCAGGGCCACTCTGCCCTTCCAGCGGTCCATCACTGCCAGGACGCCGGACCCTACTGCACTGAAACCCCACCAGAGAGTGACACCGCCGCGCTGACTGCAGAGGTGGAGGCGGCCAGCTAAGGGATACGTCACTGTGAGGCATTCAGGACGACTGAGAACTGTAGGATTTCGCACAGCCACGTGATTTTCTTGGACTGTATCACGCAGTTCTGTAACTACCAAGTAATATTTAAAAATAAAACACCGCATATCTAATCGTAATCAAAAATATAATACTCGTGAACAAATTCGACTTCTCTTTATTGATCCCTTTGGAATGAGGAAATTGAGTTTCCAGCAGCTTACAAAAACACAAGGGAGGTATAAATATATAGTATGTATGTATAGGATAACCAATAAACTCTTAGCTATATAAATACAGAAAGTATAAAAAAACAATAAACAGTAAGCAATAGTCAAATATAGGGAGAGTGGATTATTATGTTGGAATACAAGTTAATGTAGCCCCTTTCTTAATTCATATATTAAGTGTACAACCATATCTGTTTGTACACTCTTCCTTCCTAATGTTTATTTATTTCAATCATTTATATTTGTATTTACTTTTTCTGTGATCTAAGTTGAATATACTGTATGTATTCAATGTAACTGGTAAACAGTACTCATTCAGAGGTGTCAATATGTTTCTAAATTTGAAATTTGAAATATACAAACAAGTGTCATTATAACATGTTTTTGTTACAACTTTACTATGTATATATATATAATTGTTTTTTTTTAAGTTCTGTAAGCAGCAAACTTTGAGTTGGCAAAACACTAAAATACTGTTTCAACTTAAATGCTGGCTACATTCCCACTAAAACAATCATTATTAAACACACACATTTTTTTCCCATCTCATCTTTAAGCCTACTTAAACCCCTCATAGCATAGCTTATACAATTTTATTCATTAATTTTCTATATTTCCATGTTTTTCATTTAGGTATATTAGGTTATTTGTCATACAGTGACACAAATCAACCTTTTTAGACAGCCCTTTCATTGCAAGTGATGGTGAACTTCATTCATGTTTTTCACCATTATATATACGACCCAACTCCCTTTAATCCATGTACACTATGTGATCATACACAGTTTACTATGGATATATGTATTTCACTGTGTATATATGCTTCTTTCGCACGAAACAAATCTTGATGGATGATAAAGCTCTCTCTTGATTTATCATTACTTATAATATCATACATTCATACCTATCTATCATGATGTAAACAGATATGTTTTATAAATAGATCATTTAAGTTGACACGATAGGTTGCTGTGAGTCCAGGAACCTCACTCATCAAGTTAGGTCAATTGAATTTCTATATTCTATTTAAATAAAATAGATTTGACTTGGCTTAAAATACCTCCACATCTGTCCATCTCCCAAAACATAAATTATCTCATTGACTTAACATGCTTGTAATCTTGCATAGATGGTAGTTCTGCTTTAAGTTTCAAAGTTTCAAACCAAATAAACTAAATGTTAAAACAGGTCATATAGAACAGGATGTATAGACTAGTGTGGGCAGCTAACGTTTAGTATTACCTGAGCAGTATGCAGTTATATAGGTGCTAAAGAGTATAGAATATAGAATAATATCAGCAATATAGAAGTACTGTAGAGATACAGACAAAGAACACGTTGCATGTAAGAAGACGATTGAAATCTAACAAAAACAGATACCTACATTTAAAATAGTAAAAGTAGCAATACTAGAAATAGTACACATGGCTCAGCAATATTACTTGGGAAAACAGCTGCAGTAACATAATTCCATGGTTCAATCAGGACAGAAGAGTGAATAAAGAAAAGATGATTGTTTATTATAAGATGATATTTAATAATTACCTTTTGACAGAAAGTCTGGGGTGTTTAGACTCGACAGGGAGGTTTGTAATTTAGGGGCGTCTGCCCTGAGCAGCAGCGAGATAAATTGACCCAGACAATGAAAGGATAGAATAATGAGTGAGCACGTTTCAGAGCAGTGAATGGCAGGATGTATGAAAAACAAAACACGCCTAAGCATGCAAAAGGATAGTCTCCCTGACTAAACTTATGCTTCATTGGTAAGATAAATTTCCGTCTGCCTTTTACTAAAGACTCTGTCTCCCAGTCGTTAACAAATAAAGAGAGCCCTTGTAGCCCTTAATAAGTTCACCATATCTAATCAGGCGGAGACTGTTCTGTCAAAAAATCGAAACTTAATCATTCAGGCTGTAAGTTTTCAGGCTAAACCCTGTGATTCGTTATCTTGAGAATAGAAGACTTTAGATATCAGTGTTTGCTGTATATAAGTGGTCAAGAATCAAGAGTCATAAAACCAAAGCATGTGGTGTGGGCGTGATTGAAAGGTGGGTCCACCTGTCCTATAACAGGCTGGTTGAACTCTGTTTCTGGCATCATCTTCCAAAAGGTTTAAATCAGGCAGACTCATACAGTAAATTCACGATGTTGCTTTCTACTTTTTTATTTTTGTTTGCCTCTTACGTGAAGATTGTAGCAGGGGAAGGTATGTTCATTAAGTAATTACAAAATATGAATTCATTAGACTTTGAAATATGTGTACTTTGATTTGTGGTGTTTTGTTTGTGAAAAAGTCGCATGATGGCAAATAATAATTTAACCAAAGTGTTTTGTTCATTACAAAGAAGAAGACAATTCAAGCATCAATTTCTCATGAATAAAATCTCATTTCTCATTAAAGGATTTATTTAAAATCTATTCTTGCAGATTGGTGCTACCAGTCCCAATTTACATGCAGTCACACCTGCACAGGTACACTGCTGTTACCAGTTTGAATAAAATAAGAAAAAAATGCAGCAGTGGAGTAAGTGTTTTCACCACCCTCCTGCCTTCACAGCTCCAGAGGAATGGGGACACGTTTCACAGCACTGCAGCGGCAGATCTCAGTCTCCAGTGAACATCGTTACAAGGAAAACGCTACAAGATGAACGTCTCACTCCTTTTCACTTCATTGGCTACCAAAAGACTTTTCATGGTCATCTCAAAAACAACGGTCACACTGGTACGTCTCTGTGATGATTGCAGTTGTATTTGAAAAAGAAAACTTGGTAAAAAAAAAAAAAAAAAAGTCAATACTTGATTTTAAATAAGCTTCACTGAAATAAAGCGGCTGTGAAATAGTCATATTTCAATTGCCTCAGTCATAACCTACTGTGATAATGATCTTACACAGTATGGTGAAAGAAAATAAAAAGGGTTTTTAAAAGTGATCGAATAAATGTCCTGCATCCTCAAATGGCTCCCTCAAAATGTGTGAGGAAGCCTATGATTGCAGTGATCATCTTTTACATTTGAACTATAACCACTGTAACCACCTGAAATGTGAAATAATGCCTTGGATGTTTTCTCAGTTCTACTAGATTTACCCTCTGGTATAAGGATCACAGGTGGAAATCTGGCTGCGCCATATAAGGCAGTTCAGCTTCACCTGCATTGGGGCAAAGATGGAGGGCCGGGGGCTGAACACACAATTGATGGAGAACAATTTCCAATGGAGGTAAGAATTATGGGGATGGAAGTATATTATACATGTGTGATGAAACCTTTTTATGCGCAGTGTTCAAATAACTCTAATATTGAATTATTTTTATGCCATCTACAGATGCATGTCGTGCACATAAAAGAACAATACGACTCTTTATCCCAGGCTGTAAGCGACCGCGCAGGCGTGGCGGTTCTTGGATTTTTCTTTCAGGTGATTTTATTTGATTATCTCGCAACAAATAAGTGGAGATCTGCTTAAAATTGAAGTTTGATATCTGTAATGTAGTCAAATGTGGTTCAATAATTGCTAAGATCACTCAACATCAGTGATTTTCTTAGTTATACTTGATCAACTGGCATCAGACTTTTCACACATATTTCATTTAAATATGTACCATGACTGGGACAGAATAACAGGACCTAACAATTGAATTTAAAAAGAACTAAGATGCAGTTTTAATAAATGGAGGTAATAAAATAAAATAAAATTTGTCTAGAGATGCCATCAACAATAAAAAAGAAAGATAAATGGCCCAAGAATCGCGCCATGAGGTACACCAAAAACTACTTCAGCAGAATTTGCAGTTATCAGTTAATAAATAACTTAACAAAGGCCAGTTTTAATTTTGTATCATTTAGAAAAACGAAATAATTCTTTTGAAGACCTTCCAGAAACGTTTTGAGATGCAAAAGAAAGCTACAAACCTTAAACAAACCATTTTACACTTTTTTCAAAGATGTGACTGAAGTAACTTTTATTCTTTCATTCCAGGAGTCCAAGTCTGAAAATAAGAGATTTGTTTCCCTTATTAATGCTCTGAAATACATCACACAACCCAGTAAGTCATATCTGCTAACGTTGAAAAATAAGATAATTTAGCCTCATTATCTTCCAGCAGTATTGTGTATAGGGTCCTCAATGTGCTGCTGATTGTTGCAGCGTCAGGCTAAAGTGCAATTGTTGTGAGATAACACGATGTCATAAAACACCTTTTCTAACACCTCAACAATAAATCCATTAAAACAATAAAGCTGTTCCCTTGAACCTATTTGCTGTCTAATAATACATTCCTTGATAACTTAACCATCTTGTTAATATTTTATAAAAACAGCTAACAGCACCACATTGAAGGGCGTGTCCCTGGAAATGTTCATACCTCCTCAGAAGAATATGACCAAGTACTTTCGCTATGATGGCTCTCTCACCACACCATCCTGTGCTGAAGCTGTTGTCTGGAGCGTGTTTGAAAACGCAGTTCCTCTTAGCAGGAAGCAGGTAATTATTTTGACAATATTGTAAAGAAATACATTGGTTTTGAATACATTTTCTGCATTTCTGCATGATTTTATCAAATTCCCAGCTACTTAAACGCAACAATTATAATTACGATATCCTGTAATTGAAACATTCCGCCAGAAAAGTGGTGAATCAGAAAAAGTGGCCTTTGTCTCTGCATGATTAACCCATTATCCTAAAGGGAACACCACATGTCAGTGAGAGATAGGGATTATGGTGATATTTGTTTGTATATTTATTTATTTCAATCAAATGAATGTAAAATAAGCACACCTGTGACCCAATACTAGAGCGCTACCATTTTGTTCCACTGAATTAAAAAAGTGTGTTTGTGTGTGTGACATGTTATCATTTGATAGTCATTTGAGACATTGTTCAAATTACATTTTTGATAAGAGAAGCTTTATGTAAATAATTTGATAAGTTTACACTCTTAAACCTTGTGTATTTAATAACTTTGCCATTTTACTTACGCCTGCCTGTAATTTTTCACGCAGCTCAGTGCCTTCTCCCGGCTTCAGTTTTCTAACGGAAAGCAGATGGTCAAAACCTACAGACAAGTGCAGCCCTTAAATGGACGGAGGGTGTATTACTCCAGAGGCCATGTTGCTCTGTTTAGCACTGTGTTGCTCATCATGTCAGTGCTGGTCTCCAGTCCACTCTTCCTCTTTTCCTCTGTTTAATTTAACTATTATGAATAAATGCTGCTGTCTGTCCACTGATGGTTGTCAGATACATGACATATTGTATTTAAAAGGAATGTGAATCTATTGTATGCACTGTGTGCTTTTTATTGCTGAAACAACCTCATACTTCAATGTGTCATGAGCATTTCCTTTCTTTGTTCTACATGGTATATCAAATATGAATTGTTTATTTAAGTTGTATATAGCATCTTGAAACCTCATAATTTATCTTTTTTTGATTTGTTTTTCTTTTGATTGCACTGTTGCCATGTAGAACCAATTACAGACTTATTGTAGATGTTGCTGTACTGCCTCTTGTGATACATTGTCACAATAAATTGACTTGTGATACTGAAGTGTTTCCTTCCTGTCCTGCAGACAATGAACTTGGAACTGAACTTTCGTTCAGCATCTTCAGTGATTCACCTATTAGCCGCCAAGACTTCCGTACCGTTGCGATGTCACAGCTAAACTATTTGTTGGTAGAAAGTGCTGTTACAGTGCCGTTACAGCTGCAATGGTGGTGCAGAGTGGCAGAGAGCGCAGATGCAAATGACCCGGAAACACTGACCAATCAGAGCAGACTGGGTTTTTTCAGGAGGGGGGTTGAAAGACAGACACTGAAATGTTTCAGACAGAAATACAGGTATACAGTATTCATTTTTTTTTTAACATTAAAGTATTGTGACGGGAATTAAAATTAATATGTTTTGGGTTTTAAAACACGGGACAAAACACATTCTTGTGATGATGCAGTACAGCCCTGTATATCTTATGAGGACACTTCCCTTCATCCTGTGAGTGGGGCTGAAATTTATAAATATGACTCTGTGTAACTCAAAGCACAGGATAAGTCGGTCTTGTGTAAACATCATGCCAGCTGGGCTGTTTTGCAACTATACAGAACTTGATCTTGGGGGCACCCTTGCAGACGGGAGCCGTTTGTGCAGGTGTTTTGAAATAAACTCACATGGAGAAAGCCGATCTTATTGTTTCTTCATCTTTCATGATTGACCCTTGTTGACTCATTTTCCCACAACAGCATGTAAAAATGTTCAAGTAGAAACCTATAATAGAAGTATGAACCTAAAAACGAGCATAACATGGGGCCGTTAAAAGGCTCAGACTTTGGCACACACTGTTCCATCTCAGCTGTTTGTAAAACATTCAATGAGTGAATGTTATATTTCTGCTTTGTAGGAAAACAATATGGGATTGTAAAGACATGCTGTTGTTTTCAGTAACAGAAATGTTGTACATGTACTGTTTTATTCCCCAGCTAAATTATTGTAATGCACCTTACACTGGTATCAGTCACAGCGTCACCTCCGCTAACATCCACTACGTGGCAGCACTAAACAAGTCTGAATGGCTATTAGGACTATGCTTGCGTTCAACCCTGGGTAGCAGCTCTACATACTGTAGTATGAAAAAAGTGCATGAATGTGTGTGTGTGTGTGTGTGTGTGTGTGTGTGTGTGTGTGTGTGTGTGTGTGTGTGTGTGTGTGTGTGTGTGTGTGTGTGTGTGTGTGTGTGTGTGCGTGTGAGCACCTTTGAATCATTAATCATAACTGCTCAAACGTGATTTATTTTAATAGTATTAAGGATATTTTTTGACTGCAACTCATAAAATAACATTAAATGCAGCAACTATCTCAAAGTAAAGGTGCATTCACAGCTACCATTACACAGCAGACGTATATTGACTTCCTGTCTGAGACCCAAACATAAGTAAAACATAATTCAATCAGTCCTAAGCAGTATCCTAAAGCCTACTGGTGTCATTCGATGTTGCACTTGTTTTTGGCACCCTGACTATCTACACCACACTAAGTACTCAAGGAGATCACTTTGGACGTAATCCCATGTTACACAGGAATAGATGTCTGTGATGCAAGCACAGTGTCTGGTGCAACAGTGCTAAGATAATCTGCAGGATGCACAGTCATGCTCGTCTGCTGCAGAGGTCCAGGCCTTGTTTTCTTGGACAAGACACTGATGAGCACACAAAGAAGTACAACCTTTGTGTGTGTGTGTGTGTGTGTGTTTGTGTGTTTGTGTGTGCGTGTGTTTGTGTGTGCGTGTGTGTGTGTGTGTGTTTGTGTGTGTGTGTGTGTGCAAATGTTGTTTGACATGATAAATGCTGATTCCATGTATCAAATTAAACTTTTTTTTGTCAGTTCCTTCCTCTGCAACCTGTATTTTTTTAACATCTACATTACTGTCTGCTTGTCTTTTCTTCTTTTTCTTTTCTCACAAGGACATCTTTTCTCGGTTTGTGTGTGCAGCCCTTCCCCCACTTCCTCTTATTTCACTTGGTGTGACTTTGAGGTTTGGGTTGCCATGACAACGGAGGACACAGGCCCGTCTCTATTCTATTTGCGAAGTTTCTGTTGTTGCAAGCATATTGCACATTTGCTGCTGGGATAGGGAAGAGTCTTGCACCACCACCCCCCACCCACACCTTGTCAGAAACGTGAAGGAGTTCTCAGAAATATAAAGCAGATACGAATCTCTTCCTGCCATCTATACATAACATTTTGGACTTGCACAGCTGAAAAAGAGACATATTTGAGGACAGTGTTGAGAAGCACTTTACTCCCTTTGCAAACATAAGCAAATGACATCTCTAAAGTAATAGATAATAAGCTCACTCAATCATTGAGTCTGCTAATAATCTTTGATTTACTTTGATCTTTTATCATTGTATTGCTATTTCAATTTTAGCAAACGCCCTAATGCTGCATCAGTAAAGAGATTTTTATCCTGAGATCATTGACATCCATATTAATTATTACTGGAATCAGTATACAGTATATCTAGGTGTTGCATCATAACTGCATGTCCTTAAAAGGGATGAGCGGACGCTTGGCAGCATAGGTACAGGCTGCCAGGGCCTCATCGGCATAGGTGTGTGTGTGTGTGTGTGTGTGTGTGTGTGTGTGTGTGTGTGTGTGTGTGTGTGTGTGTGTGTGTGTGTGTGTGTGTGTGTGTGTGTGTGTGTGTGTGTTTGTGTGCGTGTGTGTGTGTGTGTGTAAGTAACTAAATACAATTCCTAAATTTAAATTTAAATAAGTTAAATACTGAGGTACTGTACTTTGAGTATTTTAAGATTATGGAACTTTCTTCCAGTGAACTATATTCATCAGATGGCTACACTTACTTTACACAGTAAGATTGTACATGAAAATAATATAATACACTGTATTTTTTAGAATAAATACACAAAAGTAGTATATGGACCTACGGCTGGAGCAGCTACATTTGAAAATCTCTGAAAATAATTATTTCTTAAAAATATGAGAAAGGATTTATAGATATTTAATATATTAAAAAAAAGTTACTTCAACTTAAAGGACGTACGTAAGTACGACATACGTAAGACATACGTATGTCCCACCACTGTGTGTGCATGTGTGCGTGTGTGTGCATAACCACATCCACATCTACATACACTTCCCTGCATGTGTGTGTGTGTGTGTGTGTGTGTGTGTGTGTGTGTGTGTGTGTGTGTGTGTGTGTGTGTGTGTGTGTGTGTGTGTGTGTGTGTGTGTGTGTGTGTGTGTGTGTGAGTGTGTACGTGTGTGTGAGAGAGACTGTTAGGGCATTTCCTGTGTTAACCACGTGGCTCAGACAGGGTTAATAAAAGATCACGTTCACTTCTGGGTTTTCTTTCTTCTGGGGAGTCCAAACACTGGTAAGGTCCTGACAGCAAGTGACTTTTTTTTTTTTTTAATCTGGTGATTTCTGCTCTTATTTATTATACTGTATGTCTCCAATTAAAATGCACTGAAATACTATTTATGTTACTATTCATGTCTCATTATCAGCATACTTTGAGCAACATTGCTGTTGTGTGGGCAAACTGCTTTCATGTTTCTCAGTTAAACAATGATGAGAAGGAGCTTGTGTGTAATTTCATGTGTGAAAATGTGCCTTTACTCGACCTGCCCTGTCTTCAGTGTTTGGGATGGAGCGACCAGAAGCTACTGATGTACAGTGTTGTCACCCATAAAGTAGAAAGCACTACTAAACTTCACTTAACAGTGTAGTGTTTCCTACTTTATGGATGAGTATACTGTTTGCTGCAGAGAAATGTACAAGAAGAAACCAACGGACTCTGTGTAAAAGATTTTAAAACGTGTGGACCTGCCCTGTTGCTTTTGTCATTTCATTTTATTTCGTAGTCGTTTTTTTTTTTTTAAATGAGCAGATAATGGTGAATGTGAAAATCTGTCAAAAGAGAAACATATTTAATTTAACACTGTAAAATCATTTACCAGTACAAATGAGTAGCTGAGATATATAGTTAAAAGAAAGCAGGTGAGTTTATTTTTAGTTTCTTCTTTACAGTTGTTGCATTGACAATACTTTATAATATCCATTTTACAAAGATTCTGTTGTGATTTCTTTTTCATGAGAATTGCTGCAAAACTCAAAAATACTCCATATGAAAAAACTATGTGACAATCATAGAAAATATATAAACAGGGTATAAGGCAAATATGGATATACTACATCAATACACTTTGGTCCTCGAAACAACTGCGACTGAAGGTGTATTATTAAGGCTACAATATATCCATTGCCATCAGGTGTGATTGAAGTCATTACAATTATTTACAGATATACTGTACTGTATATAAACATTCATTTTGTAAAGTAATTGGCTCATGTTGGGCTTTTTTCTGAAAGTGCATAAAGTCGAAGTAAAGTGAATGTGGACAGGCCAATATAAAGTGAATAAAGATCTTTTTGGATTAACATGTGATTTGTATTTATCTGTATTTTTTTCACCAAATAATATGTATGTTTTGTCTTTCAATAAATCAATTATTGGAAAAGCATACAAGAACTCTTCATTTTGTAGCATTGAGATCAATACTGATAATACTGGTAATGCTAGTTTAATCAGTTGCAGTCCAGCCTGATTGACTTGCACTCTAAAAACCGGTGCAGTGCCGCACTATGATATCAAAAATAGATTGGGCTTTTTTGGTGCATTAAATGTCCACTTAACTATTTTTAAACAAAAACTGCTGATTTCTCACTGTGTCTGAGACTTGGCATCTGTAGCAAACATCTAAGCATGGCCTTTTCATCTAATTCCAGGGTAGCGGTTGAAGGTAGTTTGATGGAACCAAACCTCGTCGTCCGTGCAGATCCCCCTAAAATTTAGATGGGGGTTAAACTTGTGCAAGAACTAATCAATGTAATCAATGTAATCAATCTCATAAATCATTGTGTAGTTGTAGAGGTGACACTCACATGATAAAACCCATCTTGATCCATGTCACCTAAAACATAAATGATGTCTCCTGAACGAAAGCCGAGTTCAACCTTTGACAGACAAAAAAAGAGAATCGAAACATCACCACAAACCACTTTGTTATATTTGAAGCAACAGATAAGCCTGGTTAAAAAAACAGAATGTGGATAATGCGTCATTATAGTGCTTACTTCACTGTCCATGTTGGGTGAACTTTCCCACGGATCGTAGTCAAATAAGGCCACCATTCGTCGAACTACCGCATCATCAAGGGTACTGGCTATGTCGCTCAGATCTGGCGTGAAAGACGTAACTGAGGGACCAAATACGCAAACAGTCCTTTAAAATCATACGACTTTAATGCTAAAATAGAGAATTTAATTTGCACGTGTCAGTGAGAGCATCAAATCTCAAAGAAATAGCTGCTTATAAAGCTGGAATATTGAGTGAACAACTACCTTTGAGTAAGTGCACTGAAAGAATTCATTAGTGCAGTGTTTAATTTAATGTCTTGTCATATATACTATTTCTGTATTACTTTAACTTTGACTCATTTGTTGCAGTATGTTTTTTTGTAACATTAGGCAGTATTTAACAGCACAGTGTCCTGCAGAGGTTGATACCTGTGTGGTCCACAGGGAGGAATCCCTGCTGCATAAGCAGATGCTTCAGGTACTCATCATCCACTGGAATTTCAGCCACCATGTTACTTGGCACATAACCAGAGAGACCACCGGTCTCGCCGTGATAGAAACCATCAGAGTCTGTGTCTCCATGCACCTATAAAATGCAGAGTTTTAAGACTTTGTTTTCAGGAAAAGACATTGTTTGCAGGTTGCACCTGCAGACAGATTCCGTGAAAATCACATTAATCAGTTGGAAAGGGTGACAGGAAATAGAGAACGAAGCTGATATATTTGTACACGCTCAGCTGTCCTGAATCTAGCACAAACAGGAACACCATCATGTATTTTCAAAGAAGCTTTTCAACTGATGAAGTGAGGAAATACAACACAACTGTATGAGTTATACTTGCCAGCACACTTAAAGAGCACCATAAAAGAATTTTACACCATCTCACCTCTAATTTTAAATTAAGTTACATAGAGTAAAACAATGTCACATGTTTGTTTTTCTTTACCTTGATTATCTGGCCTGGCACAAAAGGCAGCTCCTCTGCAGCCGTCTCATAGTTGGGGGACATTGCAGCTGGGTTGTATGGGTAAAGTGCCACAAAGAGTCTGACGGTAGGTATGGACACCTGGCTCGCAGTCTCCAGCTCCCATTCTGCGAGTTCCTCTGGAGTAGCGATCCTCACTTCATCTGGGTATATCAAAACATCCAACTCCAGCGTCTCCATTTACAGCAGCGTGAGCCCTCGACTGTCCACTTGGCAGACAGATGGCCACTGTAGAGCAGCAGCAGGCCTATCCTTACCTTTATCCTAATTTGAGGTAACTAGCTAAGCAGAAGGAGCAGTAATCCTCTTTGAAGCAAGTGGAGAGATTCATTAGTTCAGCACTGCCTGTTGTACTGTAACACTGTGCAATGCAACCCAGTGGGAGTAATGGTTTGCAGAAACCACTCATATATATCATCTGGATCAGATAATAACATGTGGTTATGTAGGACTACTTCTAACTTGCACGTGGCAGCTGAGAGATCTCCTAGTGCCTGTTAAGCCTGTGAATGTTCTCATTCGTCCAGGTCATCGTTATCCTCAAAGCAATTTCAGTCAAAAGCAACTGGACTGGTTATTTGTCTAGGAAGACCAGTCCCAGCCTGGTCAGATGCGTACATGAACTGATGAAGCCTCTTGGATGAGAGGTGAAACGTCTTCCTAGACAAGTACCCAGTCCAGTTGCTTTTGACTGAAATTGCTTTGAGGATAGTGCCTGTTAAATATTACTAAAGGGTATATAATAAATACATTTCTGAAAAAACAGATTTCCAAACATGCACTGAATGATAACATATAACCATAAAGGTAGAAAAAACAGCCGCTGTAAATAAATGTACTATAGAATACAATTAGGTTGAAGCATAGCTGTGAGGATGAATTAGAATTAAACTTTTTTTGCATGGATTCTGGTCTTATGGACTGACTTCTGCATACCTGTGGTGGTAAACAATGTATTTTGACTGAAACCACATATCACAATTATAATAATAATTTAAAAAAACATTCTATAGTTGAAGCCATATCAGTACAATTGTCATATTATTTGAAACAGGTTAAGTGTGAAGAGTTAGTATTTTGCTCCTCTTATTACTACTTAACCCAGTTTACACACCACTGAAAGTCAACACTTCCTCTCTTGACCTCAGGTCAGGTCAGCAGGTGATAATCTCTTCCTGCAGAGAAACAGAAGGAAAGGAAAGAGGGGGTGGAAACATCTGACAGCAGTGCATGCTGAGTGTTTTGTGACCACTTTTTTGGCTTAGAGACACTCGAAAAATATATATATGTGATGGTTTTATTTTCTACATGAATTTGTCACAAGCTTTAAACATCATTATTTATTTTCTTTTTATCATTTCATGTGTGCTCTTACAAACAAGTCACTAGCAAATAAAAAAAAGAATGTGAGATGAACATTTCCCTTTTGTTGCAAGCATTTATTTAAGATATTTATTAGGTTTTTTGTGTGTCAATTAATTAAAGGCAGTCACCTGTGTTATGTCCTCAATGCTGTCGTGTTTTTCTGCAGCCTCATTGCTTTGTGTATCATTTAGATCATTTACATTTATATATCCATTTATTACCAATTCCACATTGATTGTATTTCGTTTTTGTTCCTTCTTCTATTGTGTTTGTATCTGTTGATGTTGGTGGCGAGCTGCATATGATTGTCCTTACAGGGCAAAGTAAAGTTGAATTGTGTTGCATTGTGTTTTATTGTTCTGCGTCAGTGTGTCGTTATAAACGACTGACCTGAGAACAGTTTCACAACAACATCATAGTTCACTTTACACGCCTCATGGCAGAACATGAAGTCTTACCCTCAGATACAGTCATCTCCAGGTTTGACCAGAAGAGGGAGCTGTGAACAGTTGTTTCTCCATCTGCTCTCATATTGCTAAAGACTCCACACATAATCCAGGGCAAAAATAATTTACATGTACTCTAACACACTGAAGTGAAATTTAAGCTGCCTCTGCCTCTGCTCTCAGTATACTTGGAAAAAAGCTGCACAAATCCAACCACCTCTACTCCTCCTTTTTTCCCCCTTTCACCGCACTAGTGTACGGCCTTGAGGACAGGAAGTGCAGTGATCTCAGGTTACAGTTTAGGGACACCCTGTGAGCTGTCCTCCAAAAATAATTATGTCATGATTTTAAAAAAATCATAAAAGTTAAGATGTGAGAACAAAGTCCATCCAGGATGTTATGTTTAACACATTAGACTACGTGTATACAAAGTGATTATAGAAAACAATCATCTACTGTAGTCATTTAATCCATCCTTTTAGACCAAACTGCGCTCAAAAAGTGATTCAAGAGATTTCTTATCAGCACAGCACTGGAACACACATTTAGACATGAAACCTGACATGAATGACTCTCAATTTCCACATGTGTAGCTTTGCCATGAAGAGAAATCCCTGTATGTAGAATAGGCAAGATTTAAGAAAACAAAGGGGAAGCGCAAATAATCATCCATTCATTCTAATGTCTCCTTTGATGATCCAGAATTTCCCAAAATGTTAAAAAGCATCCCAAGCTTACTATTGTACTTGTAACCATGGTGATTAGCCCACAAGGCAGCGGCTATCTAACATTTAGGGCTCCTCATAAAACTTTATTTTTCTGCCCGTTTGCTTGAGACCAACTCTCTTTTTATGGCCAGTCCAAGATCACACAGCGTCTGACCCTGCTGGTCTGAGGGTCACTGAGGACCACTCTCCTGGACCGCGAGGAACTCAGCGGACTGTGAGTGCCAGCGGTCGTGTTACAAGCACATACAGTAAAAAACTAGTTGGTAACTCCCTGTGTAGTGCAGGCCCAAGGTCGTAATTTCTACGGGGATGGTGTCATCACTTATTACAAGCCACGACAGTAACACCGCTATTAATTTCACCTTGTGAGTCTGTGTGTGCGCGTGTATGTGTTTTTTTTTCTGTGTGTATGTGTTTCATCATGGAAAAGTGTGGTCCTGGAGAAACCTACTGTGGCAGAAACCACCACAGAGGCATTATTGAGTATTTTGCTATATTTATATACTGTGTCTGTCTGCGGCAACATTTTGCCGACACGATAGTGTCATTTGAAAACTGAGTTTTAAAATGTGTGTGGTCTGAGCAAGAGGGCCAGAAGTGAGGGGGTAGGAAGTACGTCCCTGCATGGCCCGATCTGGCGTCACAGCTGGTGGGATCCTATTGCAAGATGGTCTCTAGAGTTGTTTCACGTTGATGTTTTGATTAAGTGATATTTAAGTTTTTGAACTAGTTTTTACACAAACACGTCTGTGTTAACTGGAGAAGTTAACCTTTGTAACCAAGTCCTTCAACTCTGAATTCACAATTACTTACTCTATCCATAGTTTTAAAATGCTGAACCCACACACGCACACACAGACATTCTCCCATAATATTTTCTGTTGTATATATACCTTGTATTTAAACTTGTGTTATTTGATTTCAGAATTATTATGCACGTAGCTTGATATGATGCTGGTTCAGTTTTGTTGTTGTTTTTGTTGTTGTATTAAATGTAATATTTGGCCCAGATCTGGAACATAATCCACCTATGTGGGTTTGTAAGACAATGACTTGGGGCCACTACTTGCTCATCTCCCCGATATGTGCCCCGAGCATAGGCCCAGGTCCCCAGATCCGGCGCTCTCATCGTATGCCACCATGGGCTAAGCGGCTTAAACAGCCATTTAAACAGTTCCCCTGTTTAAGTGGCAGTCCTGTGCCCGGAAGCATATTCGCGCATTCACTCCCATACATGCGGGGAAGTGGAGATCTCTACCAAATTTTTTTTTAGATACCAATCGAAAGGCTCTTGGTTATCTTCAGACCCTCTACTAAAAGAAATTATGTTTTCATAATTTTAGACCTGACCAAAATGGAGTTATGGGCAGGAGAAGGCGGGTGCGTGGCTAAAAAGAGCCGTAACACATTCAGCAGCTTAGTTCCCGTGTCCGTAAAATCCCAGTGCAAGGCTCCGGCAGAGACACAACTCTGCTGCTCACACTTTTAAAACATTGTGTCCGATGTTTTTATTATTACTGTCCAATCTCTGTACACCCAAAGCGAGAGCTGTGTCCGGATCCTCTGCAGTAAGTCGGATTCGTTCCCAGTGGGGGTTGGCCTCTGCCAGGGGTGCGCTTTGTCACCAATCCTGTTTGTGATTTTCATGGACAGGATATCGAGGCGTAGTCGTGGTGGGGAGAGGTTGCAGTTCGGTGGGCTAAGGATCTCGTCTCTGCTTTTTGCAGACGATGTGGTCCTGATGGCATCGTCGGTCAGTGACCTTCAGCACTCACTGGATCGGTTCGCAGTGTGAAATGGCAGTGAATGGCTACGGTATTGCAGCCGCTCTACCGCAACGTTGTGATGAAAAGAGAGCTGAGCTGGAAGGCAAAGCTCTCGATCTACTGGTCAATCTTTGTTCCTACCCTCACATATGGTCATGAAAGCCGGGTCATGACCGAAAGAACGAGGTCGCGGGTACAAGTGGCCAAAATGGGTTTTCTAAGGAGGGTGGCTGGAGTCTCCCTTAGAGATAGGGTGAGAAGTTCAGCCATCCGTGAGGAACTTGAAGTAGAGCCGCTGCTCCTTTGCGTTGAAAGGAGCCAGTTGAGGTGGTTCGGGCATCTAGTAAGGATGCCCCCTGGGCGCCTACCTTGGGAGGCGTTCCAGGCACGTCCGGTGGGAGGAGGCCTCAGGAAAGACCCAGGACCAAGTGGAGAGATTATATCTCCACACTGGCCTGGGAACACCTCAGGATCCCCCAGTTAGAGCTGGTAATGTGGACCGGGAAAGGGAAGTTTGGGATCCCCTGCTAAAGCTGCTGCCCCTGCGACCCGATCCCGGATAAGCGGTTGAAGATGAGTGAGTGAGTAAGTGAGTGTGTTTATCTCATGGACACAGTAAAAGGTTTTTCTAACAGCATGACCTACATGAAATGATGTCGTTTTAGGCACGGACGTATTGATTATAGGAGAGGATGGCACGTAATTCCCTAACCTTGTTAGTATGCTAATATAAACATTATGATAAATTTATACACTACCCTTTTTTTTTCTTTTAGCTATGTAGCCTATGCCAGTGTACAATTTAAGTGTATTATGATATGGGTAGTGAAACCTCATTAGGCTATACTAAATAGGCCTACTTGTGGTATTTTATTTAGTTAGTACTTGGTAGACGTATTATTTCTAATAAATAAATGAATAAAGATATACAAATATACTGCTTAGAGTTATATTCAAGATAGTGCTTAAGACAGCCAAGAAAAACTTATATTACTATTTTCTTTAGATGGCATTTTGGCATACTTTAGTCAGGGGATTGAAACTTTAAAAAAGCTCACTAAAGAATACAAACAACACTTTGCTGGATTCAAACCATTTCGGCTAATTTAAATCAATATATAAACATATGCCAATTACGTTTATGGACAACATTTACTGAAGTTACTAACTACCGAGCCACCTATTCGAGACAGCCTCGCTCATGCTTGGCGCTCGGGCATTTCTACATCCGGTAAGTCCCCCCGCGTTGTCGGGAAGCAAAAATGGCGTCGGCCTTAGGGGAACCTGCGCCACCGAGCAGCTTTCCATAGGAATGAATGGGGCGCCATGTTTGGTCCGCTGTCCGTTCTGGTTTTTATGTCCATGGCTTGGCCCCGAGCTGACAAAAGTGTTGTTGTGGAAATAGATTCTTCAATAAAGATCAACAAACAGGATCAGCTTTTTCTCCGTGGTTTATTTTGCCAAAGCATTTTCCTCTGCAGACAAAAATACGTTCATCCCTACATCCTCACAAAGTTAGAGTCTAGTAGAAAATGACGATGCGTCAAATCTCGCACAGTCTTTTAGGGAGAGGGACAGGATGCCAATAGCCTTGGTTGGGTAACGTCTTTAGACCAAACAAAAACATGCCTTAGACATTACAATTCTGAACATTCTGAACCTCTCTCATCACAAGGTCTCTAACACAGGGTACAGATGCACACATATGCCAATATATCATAATGAGTTAATTATTTGCATTATCCATTAAAAAAGGTGAGACAGAGGAGACACACAGTGTCTGACCTGACAAAACTATGATTATGAATTACAAATATCCAAAATTCCCACAACAGTGTCCATCAGAAACATTCCTAAAACCCAGTCAGCCACACGCATATTGGAATTAAGCGGTGACCCTGCCCCACCAGCAGCCCGCACAGTGAGATGCTGTGTCACGCCTACACCCCCATAGAATCAATCCGTTTGAAGGGCCTTTGGCTCCAGCATGCAGCCGCAGAGAACTCCATTTCCCACAATGCATTATGCCCAGCTGCTCCCATCCATCCATCCCTATACGCCTCTGGTTCCCGTGTATGGGGTGTTACATCATTGGCACAGACACCCACCTTTCTGAGTGATGACGCAGGGGGAGAGAGTGTGAGGAGGGGTGAGGAAGGGAGAGAGGAGAGGGTGTCCCGTCTGAACGGAGCACTGCCAGACAGCAGGGAACAGCTGCAGCATTAGGTCCGCGTAGGATTTCACTGCATTGCGATTTAAATAATCGGTCATTTCATCCCCAAAAAACTCCAGTAGAGCAGCTCGACATAGCAACCAAATATCCTTTTGAAAAATGGTTGATCGCGAGCAGCTGGTGCAGAAAGCCAGGCTGGCTGAACAGGCTGAGAGATATGATGATATGGCAGCTGCTATGAAATCGGTAAGTCCATTAAAAAAAGAACATAATAATATTTATTAATATTATTAGACAATGACTTGTAGCCTCTAATGTTTTTGCTCTCTCTGTGCAAAGGCGCGTCCCGCAATCTCGGCTGTGTTGGCTGTAATTCTGGGGGTTGCGCTGCTGGCTTGATATTACTGCGCTACAGCTCAGGGAAAATTCATATTTGACATCTTTATTGTGTTGTCGACAATTCTTTGACAGCTCAGCACTTTTTTTTTAATCTATGAGTCAAGTCAAATTTTCTGCTCCTTGGGCGGTGCCTTTCTGTCGGCCGTACCGTTCAATGAAGGGGTATTACAATGAAGTGCACACAGGCCTGAGCTTGATCTGTCGGTTAATAAGAGGCTCCTACCGTATAATGGCTCTTCTCTATTGCATTTGCTGCTTCTGCCCCCCCCTTACATTATGCCTAATTTATAAAAGCTGCTGCTGGGAGCCATGTGAGGTTGCTCTGAAAAAGCCTATCAACTGCCGCTGCTGCCCCTCCTCCTCCTCCCTCTCCTCCTCCCCCTTCTCCTCCTCCCCATCTTCCTCCTCTCTTTGTCACATAAATTCAAATAAGATGCATTATCAAAATCTGCTCATTTTTCATACCAGTGTCCAAGGCTTAAAGGCATTTTTTGAGCATGGCAGCATTATAGACATGCTCCAAAGGGAGCCTTTAGACTGGTCTTTCCTCCAAACAAACGTAGGAGGCAGCAGAATGTCTCTCTAGAATATTCTTTGTCATATTGCAGTGAGTCAATATGATCAGATTTTACCTTGGGGCTTTGTTATCTCCTCTCACTGTATTCCTCATACACATGCATGTGCTGCTTCTGTGTCAGATTCCTCCTGAGAAGCAATTAGAAGTCATGTTAGGGTAATGACCCTGATGAAGTGTAATATTTGATGTAAAGAGGGTTACCTGCCTCACAGGATCTTTCTCAGCTCTATTGGCTAGTGTTGAGGATAAAGTCTTTTGTCTGTTCTTTTCTTTTCTTTTTTTTGCCTCCAAAGATATTCTGGCAATTGGATTTACCAGTGGGTTAAAAAAAGAAAAAAAACTGCTGTGTCACACCAGCTCAAACTGGACCAATAGCATCCTGGGAGACTCAGCCGGGAGCCTGCATGAGCTCACTTACAGAGTTAAATCGTCATACGTGCTTTAAAGGAGGAACATTCTTTCTGATGTTCCTCAGGAGGGATGGAGTGAGCCTCTATGGATCGTGTGTCATCGGGGGTTTCTGGTTGCAGGAGGTGGGATGAAGTGTGTGCAGGGAGGGATTCCTTTCTCTTTAAACAATCTGCCATGTCAGTGCGGTCCAAACAAGGCCCTTTTTCACGGGTGTGTACTCTCACTCTCTAATCAAAGGGAATCCCTTGACATTCCAGCCATAAATGACAAAACGACATGGAAAAGATGTGTGGTTTATTCTCATCCTAACAGCCTTTTATTCAGCTTCTCAGACTGAATTATGATGGATATGCGAGGGCTACTGCTAAAGATTATTTTCTGGTTCAATCGATATCGTTTACATTTTAAGAATGTCAGGAAATAGCAAAATGGGCATTTTTTGCTCTTACCAAAACCCAAAGAGTTATTACCACAAAAGATGAAGACAGTATTTATCATGGACTATGATTAATGCAAAGTGAAGCCCTTGAAATATGATATTTGTGTCAGATGCATTCTCAGCTTTTTTTTTTTTCATATATACCAGCACAGCTGTAATCCATTTGACACAGCAGAAAGCTTCCCGCACATCAGTGCTTTATATTTAGAGTGATGACCTATTGGTTTCCTTTAAAACAGTTGAGTCATTTGATTAATATAAATCATTTGACAGTACATTACTCTTGTTTGTCATTTGCATGCAGACAATAGGTCTCCAGTAGGTCCCTTCATCTCTACAGTTTGAGCCCTGCGCTTCATCCACCCAGAATGTGTGACGTTAGCGATCCTGCGCCATCTTTGTGCTCCTCTGCCGGAGCAGAAAATGTCAAAACTGAGAGATGAGAAATGTTAACACGTAGAGGCGGGGCTTTTCAGATAAAAAGCAGCCCTAACATTTTGGGAAACCTGTGATATATTTCAGCCCCTTTGCACTTATTGTTCTGAGAGAAGCCAATACAAGGTTGCCTCTCCAATCAAATAATCCTGAGTAAGGTGGCCTTTTTATAGCAACATAGTCTTTTGAAAACCATCCAACTATCAAACTGATACGTCAAAATCTAAATTTAACAGTCAAACTCAGAGTGATGTCCGGCGCTGTGTTTGAGACAGGTAAAAAGGTCAGTTTGAGCCAGAGAGAAGGTCACTGGGACACGTGAACCGCCTGTGCAGTGATGGTTTTCACTTACAGTGCAGCTGCCCCAGACTGCTCGTGGGAACATTTTAGCCATCTCAAGCCCTCCTTCCTCTCCTTGCCTTTCCCAACCCCCCACTGCTGCCGACTATCTTCAATATTGTTCTCACTAACTAGCAGTAGTTGTCCACGTTGCGAGTGGTGCTCTAAATTAAAGGATTGGCATGGAGACATTGCACATGACAATATAAATATTGTTCACCTTTTGTGCTGTGAACTGTCGTTAGTTCAGTCTTTGACCTAAAAAGACCGTTTTTAAAAATAATTAGAGCTGCAACTACTGTAAAACTGAACGCCCAAGGTAACTTCTTGATTTCATTTGTTTTAAAGTATATTTTCTTGAGGTTTTTATGTCTTTATTAAGGACAGTAGACAGATGAAACGGGGTAAAGAGATGCAACAAAGGTCTCTGACCAGGCTAGATCCAGGGATGCTGTAGTTTGTGTTTGATGTGTTAATCTCCAAACTACAGGGATACAATGTGGCATCTTAAAATTGCCTTTTATTCTGACCAGTGATCTGAAATTACAATATATTTTATTTACAATGATATAAAACAAATAAAAGCACAATCCTCACTTTTGAGTAGTTTGAAGCATACATGTTTGGCATTTTGACCGAAAACAGTTGCCAACTCTAGCAATAATGCTAGATTTTCTTGGATAATATGTTATTCTTTTTATACAATGTATATGCAGTCTGGTGCTGTTAACTTCTTGTTGACTTCTGAAGCTGCTGATTAAATGGTCCATTGTCTCCTTCTTCCAGGTAACAGAGCTGAACGAGGCCCTGTCCAACGAGGAGAGGAACCTCTTGTCCGTGGCCTACAAGAACGTGGTCGGGGCCCGTCGCTCCTCTTGGAGGGTGATCTCCAGCATTGAGCAGAAGACCTCGGCTGACGGCAATGAGAAGAAGATTGAGATGGTGAGGGCCTACCGGGAGAAGATTGAGAAGGAGCTGGAGGCCGTGTGCCAGGATGTGCTCAACCTTCTGGACAACTTCCTGATCAAGAACTGCAACGAGACGCAGCATGAGAGCAAGGTGTTCTACCTGAAGATGAAGGGTGACTACTACCGGTACCTGGCCGAGGTGGCCACGGGGGAGAAGAGGGCCACCGTGGTGGAGTCTTCAGAGAAGGCCTACAATGAGGCCCACGAGATCAGCAAGGAGCACATGCAGCCCACCCACCCCATCCGCCTGGGCTTAGCTCTCAACTACTCTGTGTTTTACTACGAGATCCAGAATGCCCCGGAGCAGGCCTGTCATCTGGCCAAGACCGCATTTGACGACGCCATCGCCGAGCTCGACACCCTCAACGAGGACTCCTACAAAGACTCCACTCTCATCATGCAGCTGCTTCGAGACAACTTGACACTCTGGACAAGTGATCAGCAGGATGACGAGGGAGGGGAGGGCAACAATTAAAGAGAAACCACGCTTCGAAAAAAATATATATGAAGGGCCGGTGGACTTTGGCAGCCGCTTTTGCCGATGGTACTACCGCAGCAGCAGTTCTTTATTTTTCCATGTGTTAAAAGAAAAGAATCAAAAGAGAGGTGAGAGTGGAGGTTAAATCTTAGTTTAAATATATATAGAAATATATATACAGTTGAAAGGGGCCTCCGTCTTCTTGATTTTCTCTTTGACATTTGCCAAAACCACTGATATGTCAGTCAATCAGCCCGCAGTGGTTGTTGTTGGATTGAAATGGCAGCCTCACACTGGCATAGGAACTGATCTTGTTCAAGATAAGCTGCTTAGTTAGGTTTTTGCGTGATAGAGATGCATTTTGAGTCACGTGAGAGAGAAAATGCTTGAATGGGAATGCCTCACAAATCTAGTTTGCATTGGTTCCAGTAGTAAGTCTATATATGAGTAAGGGCCCTGAATGCTGTTGATGTTAAACTCACACAAACAATGAGAAAAGAGACCATTTTAAAATGATTTATTAAAAAAAAAAAAAATTTGAAAAGATAAATTTGACAGGAGTGAAGATAAGGACTTGATAGTAAAAATTGATTCCCCACGTTAAAGTTCGGATTAGTCTGTTACGTCACTGGAACCACAGATTCTTTTGGAGGTGAAGATTATTAAAGGCAGAGACTTAACAATATAAAACAAAAAAAATATATACAAAAACAAAAAACAAAAGCAGCTTCAGAGTTTGTGGTTTACTTCTGTGTTTGTTTTATTAAATGCACTTGCCTAATATACTGTTTCTTCAGTGTAAGATGATGACAACAATAATATCGATTATTCAATATTGTGCATGCTGGTGATGTATTTATATACAGTAGCTTGACTTTATTAACTTATACTGTGGGTGTTAAGTATTCATATGATTGAGAAAAACAGGCTTTGTCTGATGTTTGATTTCTAATTTATTTTGTTTTGTTATGGTTCTTTGATTTGCTCTACCAAAATGGTGATCGTAAAAATTGACCTGTAATGGGCGTTGCTATAGTGACATGCAATATGTGTATTTAATTTGTTACTGAAAGAAAAAAAAGGAAGATAAAATCCCCAGTGATCACTTAATCTTACCAGCTGGTGTTTGTCACATTGAAGTATGATTATAATATATTTTGTTCTTTGAACAGTATTTAAGTACTCTTTTCTGACATGCTATCCAGTTTTATTAATGGTGACGTTTTCAGGCTCAATGTTTCTGTTAAGAATTCACAAACATGGACCATTTTTATTTCTGACAGTATGCATTTCTTTGTTTGTTTTTATACATTTGAGCTGTTTCTGCGTGACAAAATATCTTGAATGTGAGTCATTATGTAGCAGTTGCACAAGAACCGAAATAACAGCTATGATAATAAAAAAGAATATGACTAAATTATACATGCACCATTTCTGTGGTGGTCTAGTGTATTGTTGTATCGTCACCCATAAAAAATTATGTTTTAAAGGAAAAGATTCTCAGAAAAATAATGTTTTAATGCTTTGTTTTGTACCCTGAGTACAGTATGTGCTTTCTTTTTGTGCCTGAATCATTATTAAATATGCCTCATTTGCAAGTTAACCTTTACAGAAGAAAAAAAAGATTTACCTGCCAGTATTTTAAGTTCCTGGAAGCATGTGTGCAAGATGTAATATTTTCCTCACTTTTACATGCGGTACTGCTCTCTGTACAGCACATAGCTATGAATATTCAACATGGATGCACAAATAGAGTCACAGGGAAAGCATTAGATAGAATTGGTTATTGATTAGCAAGTGTTATAAATGATGTCTTCGGAACAAACTTTAGACACTAGGAAGCTGCTTCAGAGAACAGAAAGCTGCTGAACGGATTTATCTTCATAATGCTGCTAATTCTATAGATTATGACATTAATATATTCATAAAGATGCACTTTTCTGGACTTTATTTTTCCTAATAGATGGCAGTTTTATTTTTTATCTCAGATGTAATGGCTTAAGAGAGAAACCAAAAGCCTTAAGGTCAGTCACACATCCTTGTTCACATATGCCAATTATGTCACCACCATGAGTCAGCCTCTACACTGTGTTAGTGGTTGTGAAGGCTCTCGAGACAAGCAAACAAATCCTTATGCCAATCTGCACAACTGCTCACACAGCATACCTGAATATTGGAATGGAGACAAATCCTTCATTTTATTGCTTTAAGTTTTGTGTGTTTCAAAAAAGTGGAAGCTAAGTATTTCTCTTGCTTTTTTGTTTGAATATTTATGAAAAAAACATGTCAGGAGACCTTCACTCATTGCCAAGTATACATGCATTTTTTTCCTTTTTAATTAATTTGTTTTTTTCTGTGATTTGTGTTTTTATTTTAAAGTTTTCATTATTTTGGATGTTTATTCCCATATCTGCTGTGACATGAAACCGAAATAAGAGGAATAAGGAGAGAGAAATTGGATTTTAATCACAAATTATTAAAGAAGAGCCAACCTGATGAGGGGGGGGGGGGGGGGGGTTACAGGAATACAAACTGTATGCTCTGAGGAATTTTTGGTTGCCATCTGTTGCCCATTAAAGTTATTTGTTTATCTGTATTATTCTATACTTTGATTTCTCTCCCATTTACAGTCATGTCACAAGCACCACAGCTCATTTCTTTTCATTCTGTAACTTCATTCAACAGATTTTCACAATTCTGTTGAGTTTTAAAACCTAAATATGGATACAGGAAGTCAATATGACCTCATGTAACCCCTAGTGGGTCACGTAGCAGGTGTGTGTGTGTGTGTGTGTGTGTGTACAGTATATGCCTGCACCATTGCATATGTTGAGTGAGTGTGGGTGAACGTATGAGATGGAGTCTGCATTAGCTGCAGTGCAGAGACACTGCCAGCTCAAACAACAACTACAGTATGTCTGACTTGAGGCTCTTTTGAAGGCCGTCTTAATAATCATTAACTAAATTAAGGCATAGATCAAATAATATTGCTTCAAAACAGCAGGTTTTATGATCGTAACAGAGGAGCACTACAATAATAAAATCCTGCATCTCATGATGGACAGTGGAAGGAGAATCTGCTTCTTAGCGTTTAAGACACGCAGGTCATATCTTTACATCTATACATCAAGTTTATCTGAGTAATTCTACATAGGCTGATCTGTGTGATTCAAACTGGGAGTCACAATGATTGATAAGCTGAAGTGGCAAGATGCTGGATCACCCACCATCAGACTGCAGCCTCTTGCAGCAGCTTGCTGCACTGAACCTTTCATGAGATGAAATTCTGTGCTTTGAAAGGTCCTCCTCGCCAGCCAATCGCTGACAGGCTCACTCTCCGCAGCCACCAATCCCCTTCCTGTTGCTAAGGCTATAATAAGTATCCCACTATTAGCCCGGCTCCTTGCTGCACTGCTCAGACACCTATTGCATCCTGTAAAAAAAAAAAGAAAGCTCAAAGCACACAGGAGACATTAGAATTCAGCACCAACCCATCTTTCAACCTGTGTTTTAATGCACTGCCACACTTTCAGGGACATTGGTGTCATCATTATCGCTAAATGTCGGTCACATTTAAAACCAATGAGGCCTACTGATGAACATGGGATTGAATCTACAGCTACAGCTTCAGATTAAATTTAGCATGTTTAATGACAAATTCGGTCAAATTAAAGTAAAACTAACTACGTACCCCGTATATGATAATGTGTAGTTTATGCTGTTGACATTAAACATACATATATAAATATCTATATATATATATATATAGTTTATTTAAGTGATGTAAATACATCCCTGGAGAAGAAATACTTTAATGGTCACATCTATAAAATTGTTCAGGCGTGCATCACTTCCACTTATACAATAACTGCTCTGCTTGATCACTTTCATCTCATGAAGCATTATTTCCCTGAGGGGAGCTGAGATGACAACGCACAAGAGATCATCGAGTCATAATCATGTCACACAAAGGCGAATGCCCTCTAAATCACGGGATCAAATCTCTCATTAGCATCACCGTTATGATGTCACTTTCAGCTGAATCTTATGGAAAAGTGTTGATTACATAAACTAATCTACATCTTTGATGATTAAAAATAAACTGAGGAAGCTAAGTGTATCTTGAAGATCAAACAGGCAGTTTATTTCTGTCCTCTCTGAATTTCATGAGCTCCTACCAGTTTGTAGGTAGTTGGGTACCCCTCCTCTTTCTCTGTGCGTCAGGTGCAGGATAATAGATTACATGAAGGGAAAATGAAGAGTATGTATGCACTGGATTTAAAGAAATAGTTCGACATTCTGGGGAATAAGCTCATTTGCTTTCTTGCTGGGGAGATCAATACCACTCTCGTCTGTTCGGTAAATAATAAAGACACCACCAGCAGCCAGTTAGCTAAGCACAAAATCTGGAAACTTGGGGGAAAAGCTAGCTTGGTTCTGTCCAAAATGGCAACAAAAAACAAATCCATCTGTTGTTTATTATTTCTTGCAGAGAGTGGTGGCTTTCTGGAGAGCTTTTGCAAAATAGTGCAGCAAAAATATCTAAGTTATGTTGAAACATAATGTTTTTGTACGGATTAATCAATCAAGCTATAGCATGTCAGGTTAGTTCATTTAGAGGTGCTTGTAGGCAGATTTTCGTGCCTTTGGTCAGAGCTAGGTTAGCTATTTCCCTGTTTCCAATCTATATGCAGAGCTATGCTATGCCTGATAGCTGCAGTTTCATATCATATAGACATGATTGATATCAATCTTCTTATCTAACCCCCAGCAAGAAAGAACAAAAGAGTATTTCCCATGTTATAAAACTATTCATTTAAGATACTAAATTAGAATGAAAAAAAAGGCAATGATTGGACCTGATGAGAAGTCAAATTCTTAATCCTTAGCTTTTCCTTTTATTTTCTTCATGGTTATTTTAGACTTTGTTTGAATGGCAACATCACGTTTTGCCATGCTAACAATGTGCCGCTAGGGATGGTAAATGTCAGTCTGATAAATATTGGATGTTTGAACAGACATTCATGGTGCCACGAGGATGAAACCAGACTTTGGTAATCCCAAACATTCCGAATAAAGCCAGAAGATGGTAGACATTTTTTGGTTTGGACATACCTTGGCAATTATTGAATGCATCTTGTTTAGTGCTGAAAAAAAATGTTAGCATGCTAACACGCTAAACTAAGAACATGGTCAACATTATACACACTAAACATCTGCATGTTATTGTTGTTACTATGAGCATGTAGCATGCTGACGTTAGCATTCAGCTCAAAAAACCACTGTGCAAATTGCAGCCAAACAGAGCTGCTAGCATGGCTGTAAACTTAAATGCCGTTTTTCCACTGCATGACACAACGTGACTCGACTCAACTAGACTCTACCGTTGGTTGCTTGGTTCTCCATTAGTAAAAGTTGTGGATAGAACGACCTGGTACTTTTTTTGGTACCACCTAGGACATGGTTCAAAGTGAACTGAGTCGATGCTAAAAGATGAAGTTAAAAAACAGCATACCACTGCTTTGTTATAATTGTCACTAACAATAGCTAAGCTACCGACAAAGGCAACCACAATATGCACAACCTAGATTTTAGAAAATACAGTGCCATACAGTGGGGAAACAGCATTAGTATTGTTTCAGTTCAGTAAAGGCCTTTTAAACACTATTTTCTTTCTTTGATGTTTATTTTTAGACTCTAACATCAGATTATGTGTTTTCATAAGTCCTTTTTTGCTGTTCTTTATGCAGAAGACATAAGGTCAGTGATTTTTGCTAAGAGGTCATTACAAGGTCTGAGCTTTGTGGCAATCTATGGATTTCCTTTGTTAACTCCACACTGGATGCAGCATTTCTTGCTGTCTACAAATTCCTCCGCTGAAAGGCGTTTAACCTCCTGTGGCTCGGGCTTCTCCCAGCCGTTGATGAGCCATTAATCATCAACCAAACCACATGGCTGTCATGGCTAGTTTTGGGGCTCTGGGGCAAAAGTGGCAGCTCTGTGAACTGGACACACATGACAACAAGCCTGAAGGTTTACTCAAAAGTGATTAAAACTTGAGAATATTTTGTCTAATTTGACGGCTTTATGAGTTTGGAAGCCTGAAAGGTGAAACATGGCAGCATGAGACCAATCAGGTGTTGATTGGTCTCAAATGTATTCAATCACTATTCTTCTGCACTGATACCAGACATGAAGAAATTATATTTCTGAGCAAGACAACCACACACATACTGATAAAACAGACAGACACGTTGGATTTTGAAAAGTTTATGATCTGACTCAACGTGATTTGCACCTCAAAGATGCAAAGAAGATAATAGCTGTACAGCTCCAGAAATATCAACCCATTAGATAAAGAGGAGAAAGAGGGGACGGATGTAGAAGCGGAGAACAGAGAACAGCTCTATAAATAGGCCTCCCTGCAGCCTGTGAGTAGACAGTGAGTAGACCAGAGACATCAATGTGACAGCCACTCCACTATAGAGACTATCTGCCTCTGTATGGATGGTGAGAGTTCATATCTTCAGTTAAGAGATTCTGATTCATCAGTTTTCCCTCCAACTGAGCAACATGACATGGCATGAAATTACACAGACAACACAAAAATCAACGCTGCATTCTTAAAGTTCATTCCATCTAATCTTCATTATTCCTTTTCCTAACGTTATGATAGGACAAGGAGCGCTGCTGTCGATTCTTCCAGGCACAAAGACAGCTGTTATGCATGACTGCTGCAAAATGAATTATTCACACTAACATTTAGACTTTGTATTATTTATCAAAAAGTGCTACAATGTTCAGCCGGAAGGTTTTACGAGACTATTTTAAGGGACCACGTCTCAAAAGATCGCAGAATATCGGATAGGCGGTAGAAAAGTATTATCGCGTGATTTACGGGGTAGCTGCAACCTCCCCAAATAATTTTAATGCTTTTCATCTTGCTGCAACATATACACTTCTGTCATTTAGATAGTTTGTCATTTTCAATGATCAAATCACTTTATAATAATAGGTGACTGTTCATAACTTCAGAGGCTTGTGTGATGAACAGATGTTTGTAAAGGGTGAGTCTATAATTAAGTCCTCCCCACTCCTCCGCCTGTCTCACAGTTAAGTCACTCTGCATGTTCTTTCAAGCCTCCTATTGCAGGAAGATCACATCACACCGCGTTCCTCGACGCAAAATACCATCATCAAAATAACACAAGTTTTCTCAAAATTCATTATTTAAACTTTGATGTGTTGATGACATAAATTCATAAATAGGATTCACTTTATTGTTGATGGTCTATTCTGAAATACTTAAAGTTTAAACATTTAATTTCAAATACAGTTTTGAAATTTGTTTTCTCCCACAATACTTCTTTACAATAAAGATTAATGAAGAGAGGGCTATAGGATTAAAAAATGAATAGGAAGTGTAGAGGCCCTTGCTTTGAATGTCAGTGACAATGATGTTAGTACAACTGCTTAACCCATTTTGCAGTATGCCAGGGGGCATTGTCTTGCATGAAAATGGCGTGCTCATTTGGAGACAATTCCAGTGAAGGTATTGCATGTTGCTGAAGGAGGTTCCCATAAACATTTGCATTCCCCCTGCCATGTAGCTGTACAAGAGGCCCCAACCATGACACTTCCTCCTCCAAATTTAACTGACTTCTTTAAACACTTGACTCTAAATTGCCTGTAGGTGTGAGAGTGAATGGCTGTCTTTACCCTGTGATAGACTGGAGTCCTGACAATAAAAAATAACAGTATTTCAGAATTAATCAAGTATTCATTAGTTGTTCTCTAATTTTGATCTCCACTGTATAGTATTAAGAAGGGGGTGTGTGTGTTTAAACAGTCCTTGTTGTGTCTTCAGGTTTCTTTTAGAAACGTTATTTATGTCATTTTCCGGTTTGCTAGTTCTTCCTAAAAGTCTTTGAAGTTTAAGATACAGAGATGCGAATAAAAGCTTTTCTACTGGAGAAAAAATTGAAAAATGTAATTCAACATAGCCTTCATGTTAATAATATCAGTAGTATTGTGTTAATGATCTGGGTTTTGGAGTATCCTGGTCGTGTTCTCTGGATAAGACCTCTTCCGAGTTTTGAGAGACCTGGATATGCTGAGATTGATTTCCATATCACAGGCAGGGGGACAGAGGGGAGAGGAGACGAGGACGCAAAAAGTAAAGCAATTTTTATTGGTACAGAACATAATAGCTGAGATGATGAGAAATCAAGACACACCTGATCAGAAACCTGGACACCCTTATGATCTTGTTTACAAGGATATGAATGACATTCATGTGCATTGTAAACGCCATATCCTGATGAATATGCTTTTTGACAACAAATGTATTAGACCTGTTTTTGTGCAAAATTCACTGATGGTGGGTAAATGACTTCTCGGAGCACATCCATAAGCATCCAAAGCCTTCTTGCACAGTCGTACGGCGAGTGCATCCTCCACAGTCAGCTCTCAGAGGAGGCGACCTATCTGTGTGACCTCCTCTGACAAAGCGCTGACCAGGGAGGCGTCTGCAGCGAGGAGGCCACATGCAGCAGAGCAGTTAAATTTAGCTGCATTTGTGTGAAAAGCTTTTCTCCAGTTTGGGTCATTTGTCTGGCAGGCTGTGGTGTGAATCGACACAAGTCTTAACTCCTGCCACAGAAAGGCTCACAATGTGATATTTAAGTTAATGACTGAAATGTAATATGTTGAGGACTGGGTTTAAGAAAAGGCATGCAGTCTGTTGCTTTCTGCATATCATTATCACACATTTTTTTTATATTTCTCTGCTCTTTTACCTTTAACAGTATCTAAGCAGCCTTGTTTGTTTTACATTTAGCCTCTCAGATGCCAACTGGTTGACAAATTGTACCTTCCAGTGTTTGTAGGTCTGCCTGATGACTCAAGTATGTGGGCACAGGGGATTCCCAACAGTGCAGGGAAGAGGAAGAAAACGTCCTCTGCAGCCTTGTGGGGATGTACAGCTCAGCTGACAGTGGGCAAGTGGGGTCAGTCTTGTTGAGTAACTGGCAGTGAACGAGTGAGAGAGAGAGAAGGGTGAGGGTGGTGGCTGACACTGAAGGGGTGAAATGTGCCATGATAGGATTACAGGGTTAACAGTGAGAGCCAAGGGTCAGTGTTAAGCTAAATATCTGAGGCTGAACTACAGTTGGCTCCTCTGGATGTGGAAACTGAAGGGAGTATGGGTGTGGAACCAGACGCTGATGCGAAGTTTCCCCTGCCCATCCTTGAAACAATGACACCACAGTTACAGCCCATGATATAAAGACCTTATTATGTATTTGAAATAAAAATGTAGTAGAATAGAATAGAGTAAAATAGAATACAATGTTGGATTACTCAGGCAGTGAGCTCAGGAAAAAGAGCAGTCATACAGTGAAGTTACTGCTCTGTACGAGTGCAGTATTGTGCTGTTGCATGGCAACAGTTTTCACAGAAATCTTTGCTCAGAAACACTCTTTGGTCTTCGCATAACTGCAGCGGCAGAAAAATGGGCTGACTGCAGGAATAGCCTGCAGATGGTCGCATGAACCATTTCAGCTTTCTGGCTAAAAGACTTTGATCTTTTCACAAATGTACAGAGCAGCGAACACAGAAAATGTAACACGAGAGCTTAAATGCATAGTTATTCTGTTTCATATTCAAAACCATTTTAGGCTGTACTGCACTGAAGGCTATTGGACACTCGAGGATGTTGTTGCTGTTTATCTGTGATTGAAACTGCTCCAGCTTCAATACAACATGTCTTCAACTGATCAGAGTAATGATAATTTATTGTCAGTCCTGAATATGTCAAACTTTGTGCAAACGCAGAGATTATCTCTCTTTAATAATGCCATGAAATTATTTCTACTGCTTTGATGACATAATACAAATGTTATGCTAACCAAGAATGCTCACCCAAATCCCTCAAGGGACTAATTGTGCTTTGTTCCGTTCACAGTTGTCCGATCCTGCTGTTGGAGGGCCACTGTCCTGCATGTTTTAGGTTTCTCCCTGCTATAACACACCTGATTCTAACGATGTGCTCATTCTCAAGCAGATGAAGCTTGTCACAGGTCTGTACATTGTTAGACTCAGGTGTGTTAGAGCAGGGAGAAACCTAAAACATGCAGGGCTCAGGAGCAGGATTAGACACCCCTGCGTTAAAGCAATCATTTTTAGGAAATGCACTTATGCAGAGAGTGAGATGAGGAGATTGATATCACTCTCATGTCTGTGCAGACTGGAGCCTGTTAGCCTAGCTTAAGGGGAAACAGCTAGCCTGGCTCTAAAGCCACGTTGTATCTTGTAACTGGTACAAAAGCACACAAGTGTAAAAACAAGTTGCTCTTTTCTTAATGGGGTTTTTCAGACAGAGACAGCTTTTTAGTTTGGCAGGTTTGTATTTTTACAATTGGTCTTTCAAAGTATCTTGAGTAAAAGTGTCATATGGTATTTTGGCATTGCATTTTGGGAAGAGCAATTACACCTGAACTGCTCACGTGAAGCTGGATTCATTATTTTCTTTATCCCTCCCTATCTTACTAATTATTTTCTGAGTAGAAATGTTATTTAATTCATTAAAAGGTGCAGTCTGTCAGGGATAAAGTCTGCATTACTGTATGATGACATGAATATGTGCATGTCATCGTAGGATTCAGAAGTTAGACAGAATTTCATAGATGACTGCCTATTAATCAAAACAATAAGCTAATTTTAATTTCTACATATTTAAGTTTCTGTATGTGCAATTTCCAACTTTATGATAAATTATAAGAATAAAGTGCAACAAAAGCTGTGTTTTTTAAAATCAGTTATGTTGCTTTGTCCTTCACTCACAGAAAAAACATTTAATTATGGTTTGTGTTCGTAGCCAGCTAAGCTATTATAGCCTTTTTCTTAACAAAGTTGCCTTTAATCATTTTTGTGACTGTTCCTGTAAAGTCAGCCTTCACTTAGGTACAAAGAGGTTTACTAAAACATCTATAAAAAATACAAACTAAACAAATCAGTAAACTGTAAAATACTGTTAAAAAAGAAAGATAAAAGCGATATAATTTATTTAAAGAAATTATTTAACAGTAACATACTGTGAAAGTAATAAAATGTTCTTACTGTATTTTTCATTAACAGTACAAAGCTGTACATTTTAGTGACATTAAAATACTGTTAATTTTACAGTCACATAATGGTAATCCTGCTTCCAGTTTTCAGAGCTAGAAAAGGCCCACTGCCTGGCTCAAGGGCACCTCAGCAGGATTGGTGATTGCTATTAACAGGGGTTTGTAGTTGATCTCTTTACTAATAACACAATGCTGCCCTCTACTGGTCTTGAGAATGACAAGCACTTGCTATTGAATCAGGCTTTAAAAACAGGCCAGTTTGCTGGTTTGAGAGTGTGTTTAAAGATGTGAGATCTTCTGTGTTGAGGTAGAGCATCTTTAAATGTTTCACTAGCATGCATAGTGATGTGGAGTATTTATTTATGTAGGCTATTTAATCATAAATTAAGATATCATTTTTCAGAACATTCTTCATTATATTATGGCTGAAAAGTAAATAGAGAAAAAGGAGAAACAAACACAAAGGCAAGCAAAGGACACAACAAAGAGAAAACAATGCATTTGTTTTCATAGGGTTGCCATCTACTGTTTCATATTCAACACAACACTGCCATGGTGAAGTCATTTTTTAGAACTTTTATTATCTTCAGTAATAAAATTATATTCAACAGCTTTAGGAAAATGTAAAAATATCTTCTTTGTGGGGCATATTTACATTTACAACAACAATCCAAAGTAAATGCATCACATCGTTCCATCGCTAAACAAGGAGATTTGACAGAATCACATCTAATGTAAATTCTGATCATTTTATGTATTTACGCCATATCCGTCTTTATAATATTAAATACACCACAGAGTTAGCACTTTTATATTCTAAAGTGGGAAAAAAATATAAGCATGTAAGCACAGCAAGCAGAAAACAAAATAAGAAATAAAATAGGTGAGAATTAGGACAGAAAGAAAGGTACAAAAACTTGTTTTCCACCTGTACTCTCCGTTTTTTATTCTGTGCTCATTGCTCAGTTTCATCTGTACCCTCTATAAATGCATCGTCTTCATACAAATCCTCCAACTCTCCGTCTCTGCTCCCCTCGTTGCTGACTTTCCTGTGGGGTGACAAACGCTCAGTCATGTTGTTGAAAGCACTAAGTGAGAATGCAGATGATGAGGAGGAAGAGGAAGAAGGGGGGAACGGTAACACTGGACTAAAAATGTCATGCAGTCTCCACAGTTCAGCTCATCGCTTCTTATCCACATTGAGTGGACACAAGAGGGACGGGGACAAAGCAGACAACAACAACCTTGTGTCTCCATTTATTTTGGGTACAGCTCGTGATTGGGAGCTTTGTCTTCCTCGAATCCTCTTAAAGGTTGAACAAACAACTGATGAGCTGAGCCGTGTATGAGGCGTTAGTGCTCAAGCTTCAAATTTACCTCAAGGAAGGATGTGGCAGAGGCGAAGACCCCAACAAGCCCCAAGAGCCACTACAAGAAGGAGATGTAATGTAAAAGGAATTAATACTCTGTTAGTTTGCAACACTGTTAAAGATAAACACAGATATTATCGTAGCAGGACAGACATTTTGGTAAATAATTGTATTCTCTTTTTAGCTAAGTGTTACATGAGAAGATTGATAGCACTCTCATGTCTGTACAGAAAATACGACGTTTGGTTAGCTTAGCTTTGCAGAAAGACTGGGAACAGCTTGATTCCCTCTAAAGCTCAAGAATTAAGACTTTATATCTTGTCTGTTTATTCTGTAAAAACAAAAAAACAAATCGTAAAAACGGATGATGATTACATTTACTGTGTTTGAGACCCAGAGTGTTCAATATCAAAAACATAAATAAGAGGAAATAAATAATAATGTGAAGACAAAGGACAGAAAAGTATAATATTACAATTCCTCATCCCTCTAAGAAGATCAATTTAAAACTTTGATCTTCTTCCTAGAGCCAAACTACGCTCTCCAATATTGCTTTTTGATTATAGTGTCTCTTTATTCATCAGGTGCTCATATATACTGTATAGTTATGTGCATCACACCTGCTGCTGTCTAAGATTTCACCATTTCCATGTCACATTATCTCCACAGATTTCCCCTGTGTGGGAGACTGCAGTCCTGTAGTACGGGTGTTCATGGTGGTGGTGGTAAGTGTGGAGGAGGATGTAGCCGCAGCTCCACATCTCTTTGTATGGAGGTGTAATTAGCTGTGCTAGCGGGCCCCAACAGACAGGACTGTCTTGTTAATGCAAAACAAACGTGGGCAGCCATTACTGCTATTGCAGGGGCTTGTATTAAACATCAGGAGAGGACAGATGCTATCATCTGCCTGAGTACGCTGCTAATTTCAGGACCAAAACAAAACAAATACAGTATACGAGATAATCAGTGAGAGACACACTACGCATATAAAGTATGTTACTGACATCTATTTTTATGCAAGCATCTGTCCGCTGATTTGTTTTGTTAGAGGCCTAATCGCAGAGCAGGATTTGCAGAGTAGGCCACTTACGTAAGAAGACCTCCAGGGGCAGACATAGACCTCTCCGCCCGTCTGCCCAGACACTCAAAGGGATTACCGAAAGACCGCTTTCTCAGCATTGCCTTTACTAGAATCTGCGGTGGACAATGAAAATATCAAATGTAAAGCGTCATATTGACCAGTCAAGTTTAGACACCAAATTTAAATGGTTGAATTGTAAACCTTTGAGTGGTTAATCTTCCTAGTTTTTTAATACTATTATATCATATATCTTTCCTTCACCTACTCTGCCTGTTCTCCCATGTGTATTATTGTACTTTGTTCTTTATTTTCCATTATGCTAAGATAAAACAATTGAGAAGAAATATTGCCGACAGAAAATGCACAGGTGGGAAAAAATAGAAATCCAGATGCGGTGGGATCACACCAGCTACAACACCGAATCGGACCAGAGGCGTAAAGTGGCGGGGCAATGGCCCGTTCCCTACTTCGTACCCCGGTACCTCCGCCTCCCTTGCTCTGACCACACCTATATTTGATCTCAACTACACACTAAAGTTTCATGACTGCATCTTGCATGGTTGCGACACTATTGCGGTTACAATATCTTTCCGCAGACAGACAGACAGACATATAAACACGTAGCAAAATACTCAAAACTCCCTCTGTGGTAGTTCGCACTACAGTAGGTGTCTCCAGGTTCACATGTTGCCATGTTGACACACATAAAGGTGAAAACAATACCAGCCTCGCTGTCGCTGCTGGTAACAAAAGATCTTTGAGGAATCTGCTGAAATAAAACTCAATATGGCAACTGAGATATTTAATTGAAATACTTAACCCAGCAGCCAGTTATGGTGATTAAAGTGTTAAATAGTGACCAGTGAGGGAGTGATGTACAACTCACCACGGCAGAAAGACTGGGGATGAGTTTGACGCTGTTCTGCACCTCCTCCTCAGTGACCTCCACCGCCGTACAGTGCTCCTCCTCCAGAGGAAGAGGATTGGAGCCGTTCTCTGTCACCCACGCATGCAGCTGTAACAACACAACAACATAATTAAAAAATAGAAACACAAATGGATAGTGAACATATGGTCTTTTATATAATATTAATCAGATCATTTTCCATCCCCGGTCACCTTAATTTGAGGGATGGTGATTCTGGTTTCCGGGTTTTTATCCAGCATCCTTTCAATGAGCTCCTTTAATTCTTGACTTATTAATGGTCTGTGAAAAACACAAAACGATTTTATAGTTTCACAGATACATTTTTCTCTCAGTCATTCCTGCTACAACCTCAGCTTAGAAGGAGGAGGAAGCTGGATAAACCAGATTTCAAATTTATTAAAGTTCCCATATTGTATAAAGTGGGATTTTCATGTCTTTTTTTCATGATAAAGCAGGTTGAAGGTGCTATATACAGTAGATACAGGGAAAGTATCAAAATGCTCAATCAACAAAGAAATGCACACAGTCCGTATTCAGAAACTATCTTTAAACAAGCTGTCAGGACTTCTGTATGGTTGTGATGTCACAACTATACTAGGAAAATTACACCCAACAATAGAGTATCAATCAGGCAAAACACACTCAGAAAAATAAAGTTACCAATGAACAAACTGTTCAATGAACAAAGTAATTTTTCCAGCTGCATTGACAGCACAGAGACACCGAGCAGAAGACCCAGAAACACTGACCAATCAAAGCAGACTGGGATTTTTCAGGTAGGGGGTCTGAGGCTTTCAGACAGAGGGTGAATACAGGTATATTTAGACAGAGAGCATGAAAAAAAACATGTTTTTGAACCTTAAAGCATGTAAAAATGTTCTAGTAGAAAAACAAATGAGCGTGATGTGTGTCCTTAAAGTAACATATTAAAAAAAGAGTTAAAGTGTTATGGAGAGACTCTTCCCCATGAGAGAGAGCGTGAGGGAGGTGGACAAACCTCCTTTTGTAGGTGGATAATGCGCCACTGATTGGATAGGAAGAGCTAGTTTACCGAGAAGATACACACAAACAATACCAAAGGTCATAACGGCAACTTTTTCCAGCTGACACATGACCAAGAGGAACAAAGTGGAATGAAGAGTTGAATAGACCTTTTCAACAGCGGACACTTTTTCTTGTCAAACACAGGTGTAACTATTTATTGTAGCATTTCATTGTCAGTGTCAAAATGTCAGCAGTGAAAAGTCATTTGGGAACGATAAAGAAACAAGACTGGTCTTATGCTAACATCGATGGGCGTGGCATTTTTTTTGTTTTTGATGATGTATGATAATGTGTATAAAATAATGTTACTGTGGCTATCACCACAGGACACAGAACAGAAATACAAAATGACCATTATCTGTCTTATCCACTAACAAAATATTTTGAATCTTTTCATTTTCTCTCCAGTGAGGAAATTGTTTTTAAAGCTAGTCCATTAAGAATGTTTAATATTCATATGAATTATTCGTATTAAGATGACTGCAGCTGCCAGCCATTTGCCCCCTGGGGAAATTCTTTAACGACAGTAGTCTTGAAACCATGCTGATATTTTGTCCTTGCTAAATGAGTCCTATCTTCTAAAGAGCCACATAGCTATTCTGGTCTCTAAGTGATTTGAAAGCTTGCTTACGTCTCTGGAAACTCCACAAGTTTGTTCTTGATCTTGTTGTGCAGAGAGACGATGTATTCATCATAAAATGGACACTGGAACAGGACAATCAAAATGAAATGATTGAAATATGGAATTTAAATGCTGGACTTTCTATTCTACATGCTGTGAGATTTCTTACCTTCCCAAAGACAAAACAGTAGAGTGTGACTCCCATTGCCCACACGTCTAACGCCTAGTAAACAAACAGAAATGATTATCTGGACTGTTTCATTACTGAAAAGCTCTCAGTGGGCGGTTGGGCATCATTTCTTGATCAGTTCTTACAATAAAACACAGATTGACATGATGAGTTAGATTCAAAACATACACGATTCAGTGATTACCACTGTCCTTTTTTCGGTAGGCCAAAAGAAGGAGTTTGGTCTCACCTTCCCACTGAAGCTCTGCTCGTGTTCAGTGATCATCTCAGGAGCCATGAAGGCCGGCGTCCCAGCCATGCTCGACAGGTTGGCGTCCGTTCCCTCAAACTCGTTGCTCACACCGAAGTCTGCGATCTTGACGTGACCATCGTCCCCCAGCAGCAGGTTGGAGGGTTTGATGTCCCTGTGGATGATCTTGTGGTAGTGCACTGTGATAGGTAATACAGAAAAGTAAACATGTTTGCTCTACAGTCATTTTAGAACAGCAAAGGAACTGTGGTGCATTTGGGTGTAAATGTAGCCATATACCAAGCAGCTTTCTTTTCAGTGAAATGAAAAACACCAGTGACAGATTCTTTGTGTTGAACAGTACAATATGAGAAATGTTTCTTAAATGGTAGCTAAATAATGCAGACACTAAGACAAATACTGATTTTTCAATTTAAGATCTTAAATTAGATTTATGTGAGCACATGTGACTTTATGAATCTCAGTGTTTTAGTGTTGAATAAGACATTACTTTCAACTTGTTTAAGGCACCAAAGTTGTTTTTTTAAAGCAAAGATTACATTACATTACATGTTTTGACTCTCTGTTTCATATAACAGACTTACAATACTCTATTCCCAGGACGATATCTCTGAAGTAAAAGCGAGTCTGCTCCTCTGTGAAAGGGTCATCTGTAGGCACCTCCATCACCGGGCTGACCCACGTGAGGTGGAGAGAGGAGGGGAAAAGTTAATTGTATATATTATATCTTTTGGGCAATTTAATTGCCTGACTATAAATGATGAATGAATGAATGATGAATGAATGATGATGAATATAAATGCACCAAAACATACCCTTTTGTCATCAAATCGAAGGCTTGAGGACAAATAATCCTTATTTAATGACTTTGTATTGACACATAAGTAACTAAATTGAAATACATTAAAACCGATGATTGACTCCCTACCCATATGAAGTCCATCTTCATCCGGATCATCAAGCACCTGCAAAACACGTTACATTCAGTGGTTTCATACTCTGCACTATACTAGTAATAATTATTATAGTATGATGTGGGTTTGAAGGTCCTACATCTCCTGTGGTACACCCACCCAGGTGATCAGAGCTCCTCTGTGGGACAATTTAAATACATATAATCCAGTGACCACATGTGCTGTGATTCCCAGCTTAGCTTCACTGCCTTCAACCTGAGCACAGGTCTTAAGCCACAACAGTAATAATAATAATATTAATAAAATACCTGTAGGGGTATGATTTTTAATTAATCATCTTTCCATGTCTCTTTGATTGTATTGTTCTGCGTTTCTTATTTGCAAAATGTGTGTGTTTTCTTAAGGATGATTGAATGAAAACTTCTTTATATATCTTACAGAAATTTGCCCAATTACAGAAGAAAATGACAAACCCAAACTGCTTTCATTGGGATCCTCAAACTACACTATAATTTGTTTTTCGTCTGCTTCTTCGTACTGTACACTGAAACATGTTTTTTGAGCTGTAAACTAAATGATTAGACTGTACCGTGACAAAACTCATCAATGGTGGTGTGACATTAACATTTTCACAGATTTATAGGAATCTGCATTTATGAGTTGAACACGCCACCTACTGTTTTAAATCAGCCCCAGCCTTACATTTCTAATGATTAGGTAGAGACGACCAATTCGGATGTCTCTATATCATCAAACTTAAAAATGTTAAGGCCCTCTAATATGAGGTGGGCAGCCCCCCTACCCTCGCCCTCTCTCTACCCCCCTACCCTCACCCTCTCTCTGCCCCCCTACCCACGCCCTTTCTCTGCCCCCCTCTGCACACTGTGTTGCATTTTTTTTTAAACGATGCTGTGGGCAAAGTTGTGCTCAGAATTGGGGGTGAGGTTATACTTTAAGTTACATGTGCCTGCTGAACAGGCTGTAAGGCGATACAGCAGGTGAGGACAGAGTCTTCTGACTGACCTCCACTAGTTTAACAACATTATGATGGTCCAGTTTCTTCAGGATGGCGATCTCCTTGTACACTTTCTCCAGAGGGAACACAGAGGTTGATCCTTGAGAGGGTCTGCGGCCTGAAATTACACACAAAAACTTATGAGGAATGATGAAATCCCATTAGTAATTTAAGTGTTAGAGATGGAGATTTCCACTCACGCCAAAATCCACACTGCTTCATCAGCTTTTTCTTTGAAACAACTTTCATTGCCTGAATAGATGAGATAAAGCAACGATGGCAACAACAAACTGGCAAGCAAACATTAATTAATAACATTAATCCATAAATGCACAATTCACAAGCTTCCACTTACGTAGTACTCCTCTGAATCTTCATTATAAGCTAATTTTACCACTCCGTAAGAACCCTAGGGTATAAGAATAACAACATTAGAGCTTTATAAATCCTGCCATCTCTTCTGTTTGCTCATTGGATGATGATTTATAGTACTGATTCATCACCTTTCCAATCTCTTTCTTCAACTTATACTGGTTGAGCTGGACACAATCCTACAGAAAATGAAATACAATTGGTAAAATGTCTCAAATAAAGTCAAAACTCCAGCTCTGTTCTACTTCGCATCTCCTCACATCAGAATCTGTGATGGACACGCGTTTGGTCTCGATGGTGGGCTGTCGGGCAATGCGGCTCCCTCTCTCCTGCAGTGACATCTTCCTGTCTGAGGGTCTGGCGGTCCTTGGAGCACTGGACCTGTAGCCATTAGGCGGGGTCATGCGGTTGGCGGCCACGTTCATGGCTGCCACCAAGTCGGCCAGCTCGCCGTTGTTCTCAGAGTCCAGATCTGCTCTGCAGACAGTATTGGCGCTCATGGCGGTTAGTCCTGGTTTATTCACAGTTGAACGTCCCAGAGCTGGCGTGGTGAAATCACCAGAGGATGCATCACTACACTGAAAGGTGTGGAGGCAGAAATGGACTGATGTCAGTTCACACACAAAGGACCATACAGCTGGGCGTGCAGAAGTGTGAAACTGTCGACTAAGACAGACTTTCTGTGGAAACTATTCTGTGTCGTTGTAGTGAAGTGCTTCTTGCACACCAAACTCTAAAGCTTGAGAGTCACCACACACCAACCTTTTTAAAACAAGAAACCCAGTTCCCATTTGATTCATGTTTGTCTTCTTTGTTTGCTTTTCTGCTTTTTTCCCAAACTGCAGTTTAGTGAAGCTTGAACACAGATTGTTCTCTTGTCGAAAGTTTAATTTAACAGATGAAACAAGCCTCTAATAAGAATTTAGGATGACATTAGAAATAAAAACACAGAAAAGGAGAAATGTGTCCCTCTGACAACAATCTAGCTGCAGATAAGAGTCGACTCTTAGACTCACTGCTGCCTGCTTATAGTACGGAGAACTGAAAAGCTTCTTATGTAACAAGGAAAGCTTTAATAAGCAAGTCTATTCATGATATGTACACAATAAGCAAGACTATTATAGTATGTACACTTATTTTTTAACCAAATATATACCAATAATATACCATTGCAACTTGTAAAGCTTGTAAAGAAACATTTAGTTAAAATGTCCAGAACAAGAGCTACAGGAATGCAAAGAAAGCGTAAAACTAATCTGAATCCACTCTTACACTACTAACACTACTAAATGCAATAAATAAAAATACTGTGGGTGATATATTATAAAGTGAATCATTTGCTTTACTCACACAGTGGAGGCGTCCTGTCTCGGTCGAGGTTAATCTGCATGTTGCTCTCAGGAGGGACAACTCCTCTGTGTCTCAGTACAGGACTTTCACTGATGAGCTGCAGCGCTCGTCTTTAAGGATTAACTGAGGCAGAGTTATTCTGAGGCGCATACATACACACACACATACACGCACACGCACACACACACACACACACACACACACACACACACACACACACACACACACACACACACACACACACACACACACACACACACACACACACACACACACACACACACACACACACACACACACACACACACACACACACACACACACACACAGCGATCTGGAAATCTGGAGATACACATGACCGAAGGTTAACCCCATGACAGGATTTCAATAACACCCATTAATACACACTCTACACTGAAAAACTATAAGTTTTTATTAAATACATATGCTATATAATTTAATTATAAACGATTTAAAAAGTAGTCTACCGTAAAACTATTATCATTGTATGTATATATATACAATGATAATAGTTATACGGTAGACTACGTTTTTAATCGTTTATAATTAAATATTTGACAGCAAGCAAACATAATGCATGCCATCTCTTGATTCCCGTTATTAATGTAATTAAGTATGTAATTAAAAGGCTATACTGAAAAGCTATTTACAAGTCTTCAAGCTGCAAAAGTAGTGACATCATTTTTTAAAGGTAAGTAAACACTAAACACGAGGATGATGAGAATAAAATGATTTGATATGAAAACAACAGGACTGATAAAAGTAGAATACATTAATTAGGTGGAATCATCAAATTAATATTCTTAGCTTTTCCTCATTCACACCTGCCTTGTTTTTGTCACTTCAAAAAATAATTAAAAAAAACAACATTTGGATATACATTTATAGACATTGTGGAACGGGATAATTTATATAATTTTCAAGTCTTCGGGTACAAAAAACACTATGGGCACCACTACAACCCTAAAATTAAAAGAGAATTTCAAATTATCTAGGAATTAAAAAAAAAAACTTATAGCCCACATAAGTCCATAGTATTATAAAAGACAAATGTATGCGACAAAATCATAGACTGTACAAAATATGGACGTAGTCTCCATGACGTCACCCAAAGCCAGTGCCTGGCAATGCCTGTTGGTGCCTGACTCCCAGCTGATCTAAAAATAAGCAAACAAGTGGAACCTGTGATGGCAGCCACCTGTCACCCAAAGTGCCCATGACCTTAATTATGCATAACTTAACCCCCCCTCCCCTTACAGTTGTCGTGAGTAAGGAAGTTGTCTATGGAGACCGAAATATTTCTTGTATGTATAAACATTCATTTCTTGGCTGTAAACATGTTTATTTCTGCTGTTAAGTTAAGCATTTTAACATGGGGGTCTCTGGGGACTGACTTCCTTTTGGAGCCAGCCTCAAGTGGCCATTGGAGGAACTGCAGATTTTTGCGCTTCCACATTGGCCTCATTTTTCTTTTTTCTTTAAAAACTCGAGGTTACCGCTTGGACAAAACTGAAGTGTGTAAAGGAGGAATTATTTAACACTAGACCAAATAACAGCTACAGCTTATGACTGCAAACAGTGACAATACATAAGGCCTAATTTATTTTAGGCTAATTGCCAAGGAAACTGGAACTAAATGTGAATTAATTTACCAAAACTCTTGCACTCTTGCCATCTTCATTTTCCCCTAAATGCGTCATATCTCAGGAACTATCTCTGAAACCTGACGCGTCCCTTTTTACGGTTGTTAATGTCGACCTAGAATGCGCGCTAGTCGTGTTATTTTCTGACAGTCCCTGAATGCAGCACCACCAGCTCATAATGCGCCCCAGCAGGACGCGTCAGGGACAAACAGGTACCATACTCTAAAGAAGCAAAGAGCATCCAGTGTGGCTGGAGTCGGCATGTCTCTGTCGGTGCACTTCGGTGCTCTGAGGACCGGAGAGCTGCGAGAGCTGCTGGAGGATGAAGAGAAACTAAATGACATCATCAGGTGCAGTGAGAAGGTGAGTATCTGACAGAGATATTAACATAACAAACATCAGGATTTCACTCTGACTGAAAGACACATCATTTGGATCGCAGACAAAAACAGTGTTGCATATGCTGCGTGGGCCATAATATAACTTCTGATTCTTCTAGGAAAAATAACTCTCACTTGATTCACTGTTTTTTAAAAAACTATTTCTGGTCATTTTCAGTTCCAGGGTCTGCAGAGGGCTGCAGAGGAAATGCTAGTTTCAAATCAAAATTTAGCAAAAGTCGGTCTTTCTCAAAAACCCAAATTTAAAGATACTAAGTTGCTACTTTCAATGAAGTACAAGGAAGTGGGTAACCTCACAAGCATCATCCAGGCCAAACAAGAACAACTCTGTGAGTCTTTGAATATATCCTCGAGTCATTCATTCATTTGTCTTCATTTCATTCATTTCATTGCCATTTTCTACTATTATTTTTTGTTTTGCAGCAGACACATACAGTGCTCATTATGCTCAGTGGAGTCTCCTGAAGAAGATCAATCATGCAGAGGAGGAGAGTGAGGCAAGTATTCATATCAGTTTGCTTTACATATCAGTCTGTATTGTAAAAGAGTGTTATTTTTATGCATCACATATTTGGAACAAACTTCCATTTCCAGCTCTTTTAAATCAAGACTGAAGAGTTTTCTGTTTACCGCTGCCTTTCAGTAAAACAAAACAATTTATTAACTTATTTACAGATTTACTTATTGCTTATACTGCACTGTAACTAATATTAATTTCCTTTGCGATCCTTTCATTGTTTTAAATTATATTATTTGCTTGCTTTTTTTATTATTTTATCTGAATGTAATTTTATATCTTAATGTAATTTTACGAGTTTCTGTACAATGTTTTTAATGTTGTATGTAAAGCACTGGGAATAACCCAGTGAAAAATGATATACAAATAAACTTGCCCGGTCTTGCCTTAAAACACAGCTTATATTCAGTTAACATGTGAATAACTTAAGGGATAATGAGACAAATGATCAAAAAAAGACTATTTTAGTATAGTACATCAAAAAGATCTGTAGCAAATAACGCTACGGTTATGAGCAAGCTAATGGGTCTTTTCTGCAAATAAACTTTACCTAAAGAAAGACCATAGTTTCTAACCCATTCTCAGCACAAAGACATAAGAGTTTTGCTACACTTTTTGTTGTTTGTCACATATTAAATTACGTTAAATGTAAAGAATCGGCCTGCTTTCAGGTGATATATATATATACAGTATGTATATATGAATATCTGGCAAGGCATTATATTACACCATCTGGCAAGGCAGTAACACCCTACCACTCCTCCTATAGAAAAGGCCTGAAGGACAAGGCAGCATAAAAGACAAGACAAGAACAGAAATGTCAGACCTGTGGGAGAAAAATAACTTGACAGGAGACATAAGCAGACAAATAATACATGCAGCCTAGTTGTTTCACACTGAGGAAAGACAATATTTCAGGCTGTTATAGAAGCAAAGGAGGGGTCTAATCTGGTGTAACATAATATCCATTGTGTGTGTGTGTATGTTTGAAAACAACGTATATCTCTCCTAACAGATGCTGTTTCAGAGGTTTGCGGAGGGGAGAATGCTGCTGGCAGAATTCCTAGATGGTTTTCTCAAGTTGCGTAAACTCCAACACATCAGACAAATCCTGTTGAATAAACTCCAGGAAATGATTGAGTATAGATCAACAGAAAGACTCAGTGAGATCCACCAAGACACTTTCTCAGCAGAGCAGATCCATAACACCTGCCTTCCAGTCTGCGGTCTGACCACAGCTGTCATCTTACCCGTCTGCTGCCACCCTCGATTCCTGCAGCCCGGCGGCACCCACATAGAGACTGCTCATCGTCTACAGCACGTACGGTTTTGTCACGATTACAAGGAGCCCTTACGCCCACGATTGCAAGGACGAAGCCCCAAATGTCCAGCAAGACCCGTCCGTCTTGAACCTCTGAAGGTGCAGCAGAAGAGGCATCAACAAGCACCACAATGAAGTCTTATCCAGCCTCAGATACATGTCTTGCATCTCACTGAAGTTACCAAAGTGAAAATAGTTACTGGAAGTTTCCATAGCGTCCATCAACAAGTTCTTGAATGGTTTTGTGTTAGGACAACATTAAAAAACAGTGATGGACAGAGAAGTTTGACATATTTTTGAAGGGTAAGAAAACATATTTTTACATCTCATACTCTGGTATTGTATTGGCGTTGGTACCCAGACAGCGCTGGGTATGGACAATTAATGGAATTCTAACGTTTAGCGGAAGTGATTTATCATTTATTGATCATAGAGAGAGTTAAGCCAATGTATTGCTGTTACATGCCAGACAGCAGCTCCTATTTTAGGAGCTCTCTTGAGAGGGTACAATGAGCTTTGGATGTTTAAATAATGATTTGGATAAATATGTCAACCTTTTGAAGAATCTTTTTGCAATATATTTGGATACTTTTGACTTGGCTTTTCTAAATGAGCGCTATCCAACTGGGAACTCACTGGTCTTTAATCCAATTGTCTAATCATCACTGTTCTAATACTTTATTCAACATAATACTCAGGAAAGGTCAGAGTATTAATAAAATAAAAAATATGCAACTTATTATTTTTTAGGTTGCTTTGGCAACTCGACATTGGCGTTGTCCTGAGTTTCCCAAAAGTCTTCCAACACCCCACGGAAAGGTTGTGTGAACACGCACACGCACACACACACACACACACACACACACACACACACAAACACACACACACACACACACACACACACACACACACACACACACACACACACACACACACACACACACACACACACACACACACACACACACACACACACACACACACACACACACACACACACACACCTTACTGTAACACTGGCACGGAAAATACCAATGCACATGTGGTCTCTCATTTGTAGATAAAAACATTTTTAAAAGATGGCATCAGTATTGCATCATCTGGATGTGAGACAACTGGTTCGGCCAGATGACAAACAACACCCATTTTAAACAATTGATGACAAAAGGAAAAAGAGAATCATAATCTCTTGTAAGAGCATTTTTTTGTTTTGAGTGGGTTCAGTGAACTTGAACTGTTCACCGACACTCGATATCTCTGGTCGTCTGTGTGCAGAGTCTCCTGCCGAGGTCAGCAAAGGAGCATGAACACTTCATTTACTCACAATTCCCCATCTTCATCCTAGCCTTTACCAGTAAGATGTTTCATAAAAGACCAAAGGTCATCGTGTAAAATTCATTCATTGTTCAATATCTGTGTGTGTTCTGACCCAATCAGCTCACCTAAACATTCATGAGGGTTAGCCAGAGTGCCATATGGTCCAACACAGCTTGCCATACTAATTCAACCATGGAGAATCTCTCTGGCACTACAGGAGATGATTAGCAAGGTGGAGCGTGTTCAGGGGCTTTTGTTACACCACAGACTTCAGTTACATCTTTGTCAGCAGCTGCTTTTGTCCCACAAGACTCAAATTGGGCAATTTTCTTGTCTGTCAGCTGATTGTTTTGAGCTTTTTGGCCTCTTTCACCTCTGTGCCTCTGCATTGTTTGATGGATAACCTGGTTATTCCTTGTATATAGAGTATTTCAATTTCAATCTGTAACAAAGCCAGCCTCGCTGAAAGTATCTAAAAGTCTGTTTATTTACTACACATAACCAGCAACATTAGGCAATTTTCTAAAACTATGGCAACACACTGAAAACATACTCTTTATACTCTTCATATAAACACAGTTGCTTTAAAAAGTCTGAGTCATGTCTGAAAAGTGTCACTCATATCTCACAGACCGGGTTTTTTTATATTCATATTGTTCCCCTGAATGGTCACATGTACAGGGGGATTCATACGAAGAGTATCTATAACAGCACCTAGTAGTAGAGCAGATATGGAGTGACACTTGTCACTTGTTTTTTTGTTTTTTTTAAATGCCCTTTCAAACAGACTTTTTTGGTCTATTCCAGACCGGCAGTATTTATTTTGTGGATTAAAGGGTCATTCACCTTGCATTCTCTTAGCCAAGGGCTATCTATGTTACATGTGACATTAATAGATTGCAGAGTATTAAATACATTTTTGGTAGTTTTAGTATTTGTGGTTATTTTCAAACCTAAAATGTACTTTGGCAGTACAGAACTGTGGCTCATTTTCTAATAGAGCAGAAATAACCAGTAATTGCAACCCTAATTTCTAAAAATCAATATGAAAGATTGCATATTTTTCACATGATCTCCAAAACAGGAATGTTTCACCTGAAGCCAGACATGAAATAAAACCCAAACAAGAAAATATATATAAACAATTAATGACTGTGCTCAATAGATAGCACTGAAACCCTGCATTCCTATCCACGACTGACTTTACTCTGTAAACAGGCCTTTGTCTCAGCAGATATTCTGACATGTGAATGTAGGAAAAGCACAATTGCTCCTTATATTAACAATGGCTCGGTTATAGACAAGTGTCTCAGTAAACCATGGCAGTGTGACAGTGAGCCAACATGCACAATACCACATTTCTTAAACTGAATCAGCTAAATGGAATTATCAACATTATTTTCCCATTTACTCCTGTGCCTTTCTCACGTACATGTCCTCTGTGAAAAGGGCCAGTTAAAAACATTTTTAGAAACATTACAAGAAAAGATCTATTCAAATAACGCGCACAAGTCAGAAAAAAACAAACATTAATCATCCCTGCAGTTATACTTTGGAGTGCAGCTTCTTTAATAAGAAGCACATGCAGTTAATCCCTGAGGAAGAACACGTCTGGTCTCTCTTGATGCCGACATGTTAAACCAGCTGTCAGACAGGTCAGAGTGGAGACTCCCTGGACTGTTGAAATCTTATGACAGCTCTCTTAATCTGCTCGTAGCTCACAAACATCACAATGTTCCAGGAACCCAGACGAAGAAACGAGGGCATGAATCTATAACAATGGATCAAGAAAAATGACAGTTTTCATTTACTTTTTGCTTTGTCAAATGTTTACTAAACTTTAGTATGAGTGATTCTGACATGTTCACTTTTGGTGACTACACTACTTACCCCTTATAGAAAGCTGTTGGCCCTTCTTTCATCAGCATGGTTACGGCACAGTTAATAGCACCGCTGTACTTCCCAGCCGCTGAATTCATGAAACGGGTTTTCACCACATCCACCGGTGACGCCACAATGGTGGTGCAGAAACCTGCTGCGAAGCCTGCTGTGAAGTGACAGGGCATGTTGTCTGTTGGAAACAAAATATTTGCTTTGGTTATTAAGACGAGCAACAAGGTGCCAGAAATGAGGAGGACTGAAAGGTCTCATATTGTAAAAAGTGAGATTTTCATGTCTTTTTCCCCACATTATAAACAGGTCGGGGTGCTATATAAATACTGTGAAAGCATCAAAACACTCAATCCACTGAGAAATGCACACAGCTCCTATTCCGATACTGTGCCTCTAAACGAGCTGTGAGGACTTCTGTACGGTTGGGATTTCACAACTACACTACTATATATTTACAGTGCCGTTACATTCATTCTCCGACTGCAATGATGGTGTAGAGACGCCAAGAGCACAGATGCGAAAGACTTGGAAATGCTGACAAATCAAATCAGAGCAGACTGGGCTTTTTCAGAAGGGAGGCTTACAGAGGCAGACGGCAAAACGTAGCGTTTCAGACGGACTGAATACAGGTGTATTCAGACAGGAGGAGAAAAATAATGCGTATTTTAGATTGAAGTATATAAAGATGTTCTAGTAGAAACCCAAAATACAAGTATGAAGCTGGAAAAGAACAAATGTCCCCTTTAATGTGAAGAGTTTGCACTTACCTGTCATCAGATTGTACTTCAGGATTCGCTCCTTAATGATGTCATATGTCACCAGCTCGGAGCAGTTTACGATGGCGTTGCGAGTTATATTTGGCAGACAGCCTGAAAAGACAGTTCAACATTTCTAAACATACAAATTCAACCAGGAATTCAACGATTTAGCCCCGCACTCCTAAAACATTGTCGGACCAACGATCAAAATCGATGCAGCAGAACCAGAGATATTGTTTTTTTTATTCTATACATTCTACTTCCTTGTCAAAACCAGATGCCGTAATTACCCACAAGGCAACTGAAACTCTAACAATCAGTTTGGAGATTCAGCTGTGTTATGCTAGTAGCGGCGAGCTCCAATGTACTTTACTCACAGATCAGTCTGGTAAACTGCGGCAGAGGCAACCGGACCAGTCAGTGCTGGTTTTGAGGCGGTTTGAAGTGTGACGCAACGATGTTCAGTGTAAACAACATGTCAGCTTCTGCAGATGAGATGAGCTCAGCTATCAAGCAAGCCGCTCGCTTTTTCTCTCTTGGTTCCTTCTGTTGGATTATGGACCGGGCACCTGAAATTGGGCCTTTTATCCATAAATTCCCATTACACAAACGGCAAATATCCTTTACCTACTTGTTGTTTACTTTCTGAGCTTTGCCTCGACACTCACTGCGTCATACACTTTGTTAATCTGACTGGTTGATTTCTGTCTATGAAAAACATAGGTGGTGATAGACAGATGATTCATCCAATCAGCAACCAGTATTTCCGACCCTTCCCAAAAGATCTCCAACCGAGAGTTCCCAGATGGATAGTCAGGTTAAGTAGCAGCGGTCTCAAGCAGAGATGAGGAATAGGCTACAAAGGTCTGATAAACTCACTTCTTTCTAACTCCACAACTCGAGATTTTTTTATTTTATTTTAAAATGTGCAGTCTTCAGCATTAAACTGACACTGCCTCAAGTGACATCACCTGAAGATATTTATTCAGTTTTAGCAACAATAAGCTTTCTAAAACCTTTCCACATATGCAGTAGTTCTCTCCAAGACCTGTAAACAGACTTTGATGTGTAAAATTGGAGTTCCCCTTCAAGAAGGTGTATTTTTAAGTTTAAAATCATTGACAAATCAAATGTAATTAATAAAAGTAAAGTCATGGTTGTTAACTTGATTCCTACATGCTGGACTCTGTAAAAACCAACTGCAGTGCCGCTTACCATTTACAGGTGAAAATACCTGCTGTACAGTCAAATAATTTCTCTCTTTTAATTTACCTTTCCAGAGCCCTCTAACACCCTCATCCCTGGCGATGGTCTTGTAGGCATCAAAGGTGCTGTTGTATCTTTTCAGAGAGCCGCTCTCAGGCAGGCGGACTTGGGCCTGGAACCTGATCTTCACCACATCAGTGGGCTGCGCGAAGGCCACCGCCATCGCCCCAGTGGTGCAGCCCGCCAGCAGCCTGACCCCAATTCCTGCATCTGTGATGAAAGCAAAGACACTTGTTTTCCTCTGATGCCACAAGCAAGTTAACACAGTAATTAGAGACTGAACAGGAGTGCAGTTCTGATAATGATGACAAAAGTGGGACAGCTAGTGGAGTTTTACCACCAAAAGAGCAATTATAAATAATATAGCATGTCCTAGATTTCCCTACATTCTTAAGCTTAATTTTAAGCATTTGATTTATTATTTACCCCAGGTATTAATGGTGTAAGACTGCTGAACAGTGTTTACTTTGAGAACACACTGCAAAGATAAAAATAAACTATTCTGCTTGTTAACGTTCAAACTGGTTGAACTGGTTATGACATGCACTGAAGTGAAGATGGAACCCGGTCTGCAAAAGTTGAAAACAAGTCAATATTGCTGTCGTGATGAAGGTGAAACAGGAAAGGCCTCCGGCACAAACAGAAATCTGTTCCCTGAAAGAGGAATCCGCTCTGTGCCCTACATCCTGGTGCTGTTTTGGTGTGAATGGAATTCTTTTTATTTTGAGCATACATGTCAGGCTTTCTTTGCATTTAAATAGACTTTTGCAGTTATATGACCAGGATTTTGATTAGTTTATCCTACAGTGTAGGTGATATTTTCTGACATTGGGAGGCAGTGTTTGAACAGCGCCTCAGCTCTCCTTCAGTAAGCTCTGTACAATTTGTACAACAGAAACTGGCTGTTGTTGGAGCAAGTCTTGGCATGTTTCTATTTCATGAACATATTTATTTTTATGCCCTTTTTAAAAAAAAACTATGTTCAAGATGATGCAGTGACTTGCCACACATGCATTTAGGCATCTTAAACAGTCACAACTGTGAAATTAACTTAAAGCAATTTAAAATCAATCTACAACTGTTCTGGTAAGTGATTGGACCTAAGTGGGTTTTTTTATTTAAGCAAAAATGCCAAAATATTTAATGGTCCAATGTGAAAGTTTGCTTTTATTTCTGGTCTTACATTTTGGTAAAATGAATATATTTTCAATACAGATATACAGTAGATGTTTTATATACCAAAGACACTGGTATTGTTTTCACCTTATGAGTATGTCATCATGGCAGAACATGGTCCTGGAGACACAGGCTGTAGCAGGAATACCGCAGAGGCAGTTTTGAGTATTTTGCCAGGTGTCTGTCTCAGGTCAGATGTAAACACCTCAATATTGTCTCAACTGTGTACGATGCAGTCAATTGTCTTTAAAGTGTGTAGTTGAGATATAAATGAAGGCAGTGTTCAAGATGCTGTGGTCTGAGCAAAGGCGCTGGAAGTAGGGGGTATAGGAAGTAAGGAAGGGCCAATGCCACACACCTTTACGCCCATGACCCGATTTGGCGTTGCAACTGGTGTGATCCCATTACAAGAAGGCCTCTAATTAGAAATTGTTTGCTGCAACCCAAGTAATGATCTGAGTAAATATATGCAATGACATGCATAATACCCAATGTTTGCATCTGTAACTGAAACTGGCCAATTACGATTTAACTTAGTGCCAAAGAGGGATAGATTTAATACACTTCACTGTTTGATTGGCTGTTGAAACATTTGGACACATACTTTCTGACCCTCTGGCATAGAACTGCTTCATGGTGTCATACAGGCCAATGCGGACTGAAGCGAAGCTCATCTGTCTCTGCAGCCCTGCCACCAGTCCACTGTACAGACTCCTGGGACCCTCAGTCTTCACCATGGTGAAGAGGGTGCCAAACACACCTCTGTATTTCATCCTCTGGCTCCTCACTGAGGGCTTGGATTCACCTTGAATCTAAAGTCACATTTAGTGTACAACAAAATGTTAAAAACATTCCCCCTCAGGGCATTCATGTCTTGAATTTGCTGCTGGAAGAAACAAAACTGTGCCTAGAGTGTTGCTATCATGACCACAGATCAGATCTTTTACTAAAGTAAATGCAGCAATGACAGCGTAGAAATAATCAGTTACAATTAAAAGTCCTGCATTCAAAAGTACTCAAGTACTCATCCTGCAGAATGAGCCATTTTTTAATAATGTGAAGTGTATTAGTAGATTGTAATTTTTGATGTATTAACAGCATGACAGTTGCAGCTGGTAAATGTGAAGCTGCTGGGTAGCTTCATCTATATTACATTATGTCTATGTTTCATTTTGTATTAGAGTAACTTTAGGCTTAACTTAAATGTACTGGAGTCAAAAGCAAGATATTTGCTTTCAAGTATTCAAGTGCAATATGAACTAAATGTACTTAGTTACATTCCACCATATAGGGCTTTTGTAGCATCTAGACCTTCATAAGAAAATATAATCTAACAGTTGAGATATTTATATGAAGCCTATAAAATGTGCAGAAAAAGGTAAATATAGGTCTACAGATGTTTTAGGTGTGACAAATCTGAGGACTGGTTGGGGGTTTGATCACCTCAGTATTTCAAACAGTGTCTCCTCAGCGTTGACGTTATACACAGGTGATGGTGCTCACCTGCAGTCGGACTTTGGCTGTGTCCAGGGGGAAAGTGACCAGGTCGGCCACACAGCCAGCTGTTCCGGCGGAAAAGACCTTAACAGCGGCTGATGGGTCCAGCTCAGCAGCTCCTCCACCAACCATGATTAAAGACTGGATAATAAACCGAGAACAGACGAAACAGCTTCTGCCCCGAGCCCGCTTTAAAGAATCAGATCCTAAAATGGAAATATTGGACCAAGCTAATCCTCTGTAACTTCATGGCAGATCCAGGTGGGCCAGCTTCCGCAGCCGACGTCAAGCCTCAGGTATCGAAAAGTTTATCTTCTGAAAGCCCAGTCCTCTTGTTGCGCCATTAGCCATAAATGCTCCAAACTCTCACGCCACTTTTAAACACAACAGCCGATCCGCGCAAATAACCGCAAAGCGACGCAAACTCGTACTGCAGAAGACTGCAGTACGAGCGACAGATTGAAGCTGCGGTGTCCGGACTCCTGCAGCTGAACTGCACCGCCCTGCAGGACGGACACACCACATGCAAACAAGTTGCTCCACTCCTATGGAATGACAAATGCGTTGTGGTTACCATAGAAACTAGAAAGCCAGGATGATGAATCAATCAAATTGAAGGGATTTTTTGCATCTTAAATTAAACTTTTTGCCCGGCAGGGGCGGTGTAGTAAAATATACTAATAAGTTGCATTATGGAAATGTTGCATCCAGTGTTTTTTGACTTTGACTCCTATTAGAGAATGACAGAGTTCTGCACAGTGATGGAAGGAATGACAAAGGAAACAGAGGAAACACAGCACACCGTCCAAAGTCCATTTTGACTCTATGCAGAGCTCGTTTTGCTCCTCTAGTTGCTTTACAGACACACATAACCTGAAACCAATAAGTGTGAGTGGAATTAACATACTGTTGTATTATTCTGCAATGCACTGTCAACAACGTAGATTCTACAACAGAATTTTATACGAACTGATTCATCAACAAACTGGTACAAGATATCCCTTGAACATGCACTGTAAATGTTGAAAATATGTCTTCATGTGTTTGAGCTCTTTGGCCTTTAGCCAGACAAAAATGTGCAACAGTCAATGAAGCAAAAGTTCAAACTGTCAGGACATAAATCCAAATGTAGCCTGAGGCCGATCCAAGAAACAGGTTCAGGTACGAAAAAACAAAACAAACTCACAAACAGTTACTATTTATTTATAAAAAAATATAAAATAATACATTTAATTTACATGATCTCAATCCACTGTACAAATGTTTAGCAACAAGACCACCATGCACTAGTGACTGTCATCAAAGTGAGCTGCAAATATTTTTGCTATTCTTTCAGTCTCTTTTTTCATGGAGGATGGCGACATGTTGGGACGCTGTCGAGGACCTCTGTGATGTGGAATGCTGTGAAGTTGAGAGCTCGGCTCCTGGAAAAAAAAAAAAAAAAATGACCTTGCGGTGTGAGTGCTGCCACAAATACAGGTGTTCAAGCAAGAAACCATTTGTCAGCCTGAAAAGTGGTCCAGGAAGAAATGTGTACAATGTATTAAAATTAAGCATTATATGAATTTTAAATTTCTCAACATTAGGCATGGTGCCTGAGAACTTTAAGCCCTGCAAATACTGAGCCCATGAATACTTTTTCCTGTTGTTCAAAAAGCACACAAGCATACTGGGAGTAGTCAAGGATAATTTGAGGAGCTCTTTTCCAAAACGCTATAAATCCATTTTAATAGTTTTCAGGAAAATTACATTTTTTTACCCAGACCCACACATATGGTTAATATTCAATGTATCTTGTCAAAATGGGTTTTATGGCTCAGTCTGAACATGTTGAACGGACGGACGAAACCAAAAACTCTCCCGCTTCAGAGCGCCGCCATGTTGGATTGCATAGAATACTCACTGAATTGTGATTGGTTGAGAGGACGTATCGCATTTAGGCTAAAAATAGGTTTGGCGCTGGTCGCGGTTTGGAAAGGAACTGCATCTTGAGACCATTTTAAACAAGGAAATATAGCGATTTGGCAGAAACACTGATGAAGCAGTGAAAAGGTTCTGTATACAGCAAAGTGGCTCAAACTCATTTTTTTAAATTTGGCTTTTATCTCGTTTTGGAAAAGAGCTCTTCATTTATTGTGTGTTTGAGGTGAGTGGTACACTGTATGAGTGACAGATCAAACAGAGCAAGCCTTTCTTTGGTTAAAACTCATTGTAATGGGTAGACCGTTTAAGAGGCTTGCCACGTGTCTGTCTAGTTTGAGTACAATCTTGAACTCAGCAACAAGTGACTGGCTCAAACCGGTTCTTTAAAAAGGTCCTTTAAGGCAAATATGATCCGAGCCTACTACGTTGATGCAGACAACTCTGTTGCCTGGCAAGAATAAAAAAAACAGACACAAATTTAATAGTTTGGACCTCTGGGAAGTGAGATCTGAAAACACACCTACAATTAGTACTTATCACCAAATCACCTTGTGAAGTTTAACACATGATTTATCCTTTCAAAAACAAAACTACGTGTTACCAGTCTGGTTTTGATGTGTAAAAACGTTTGTTCAGCACTGGCGCCTGAGCCCTGACTGTTAAATGTGAGGTATTTAGGTATTTAGATGTGGTTACATCACAGCAGCATTAAGTGTCAGAGTGTAAAGGAGGTGACAGACGGGATACAAACAGTTTTCTGTTGATCTTACGATTGTTCAAACTACTTTGTCAAATCCTTTTCTTCCCAGTGTAAACAATGGGCGGTACAGTGAACACCAGATGTACTCATGATCCTATAACAGGATGTACAGCATGCCATCTACTTGAAATATCAATACAAGTCAAAATAAAAATAACAAAGAGTGGGTGGACCCCAAGCTGTTAATGCTGCAAGTTAAATTGCACTGAACTTTGGTTGGTACACATTGTCACTGGTTTTAACTGACTACAAATGATACTTTAATGTCTTTATTTGTCAAAAAATCTCTTAAGGTGGGAACAATACATTATCCCAATATGCTTCACTGGCATGAATGGTAAACAACCATTGTTGCCAAAGCAGAACAATTAACAAGATAATAATTATAACATTGCATTGTCTACAGATGTGTGTAATCTGTTTCAAAAAAGAAAAATGCAAAAACTAGGCTGAGTTTGTACTCCACAACTTGAGTTGGTACAAATACTCACCGGGTCACTGGCCATCTGGGAGAAAGAAGGAGCTAAACGTATGACTCTCATAGATGCCTCCATTTGGTGAGAGGGGAGGAAGAAATTCGGGACCTCCGCAGGGATAGAGCTTATGAAGAATGTTAAAAAAAAGAAGTAAATATAGTATGACGTCATCCTAGAGGTCGAGAGAGGACAGTCAAAGCTAGTTTTGCCATTAATCTTTGATCAGGGATGACATTCTAAAATAAATGATAACAGCAAAAACTAATCTTACAAACACAGATGAAGGATACGGTTGGAGTGGAATGTCTTGATTGTCCAGGGAGCATGAAGCGTCCTGGATAGCTGTGGCGTTAAGTGGGGTGGGTTGAGAAGCTCTGTCACCTGACCCTTCTTTGAGACTGTCGGGTTCTTCTCTTTCACCTAAACATTGTAGTGTCCTTTCACCATCTCTCTCTGTGTCTGAAGCATCTCTTGATAATCCATTACAACTTTCACTTTGTTGATGTTCACTCTCTTCTCGTCCGAAACATTCATGTTGCTTGCGACAGTCATCTGTTCGCAGATTTACCACCTGCCTTTTCACATCCTCATCTTTACTCAGATCTGGCTCATCCGGTGCCTCCTGGCTCTCCAGAGAACACAGATCAGGGTCTGACAGGATGCTGGTCCAAGGACTGGTTTTGTCTGTTAAAGAGGTCACCTCATTGAGAGCCCTTGGTTTCACCACAACCTCCTCGTAATCTTCCTCGTCTTCTTCATCATCATCATCATCGTCGTTATCTTCCTCATCCCGTGTGCTACCTGTCCCTGCTTTGTCTGCTTCAGCTTGGCTTTCGTCCTCAGACATAGTACCCTTATAGTTTCGTCTGTCCTTTTCTTCCTCAGAGTCTGTATGGTCTTCGGACATCTTTGGCAGTGGTGTGTGCAGAGGAGACACTTCTTCCTCAGAAGAATTTGAAGCTTGGCGTCGACTGGAGATTCTCTCAATAGTTTGAGGGTTGTTTTCTCCAAAAGGGGAAGCTGTTGAGCTGCTCTGAGAATCCGAGGGAATTGTTTCTAGGTGGTGTGCTCGTAGACCTGGATGAGGACAGTGAAGATTTTAGCAGCACTACTCTTGAGAACATAAGGCTTTTTTAAAAAATTTTTATTATACTATCTTTGTTTGTCATTAAATGTTTTTTTTCCCAGCGATCAAGGTCATACTTTTGAAGAAATATTTTTTTCCTGTTGTGTTACAATAATGTATAAAACCAAAGCTTGACAGTGGTGTTTGGAACTTTTTCATGACATGAAAATAAGGTTATCATAAACCTGTTTTGTCACCTTGGAAATCATACAGACAAAACCATACATTGATTAATTGAGAAAATAATCTGCAGATTAATCCGAACTGAAAAGAACTGTTAGTTGCAGCCCTACTGTACCTTATAATAACTAAAAATAGCATTGGCACTGTTAGAGTGACAGCAATGCAGTGTTGACTTTATTCCACTGGTTGACATTTCAGCACCACTGGTCTTTATTTAGAGGACTCAAGAAATTAGAAAGTAGTGTGATGCTTCCTTTTATGGTTAAAGTGTGTAAGCTATTCAGTAGGCTGTGTCCGCAATGAACTCTGGGTCAACTGCCAAGGTTGGGTAAACTAGAACAAAGTTTACCTGCCAAGAATAATAATAATATTTTACCATCTTTAAATGGTAAATTAACTAAAGATTGGACATTTTTAAAAGGTATGTATTATCCATGTGGAAGAGCTCACCACTGATAATATTGTTGACTTGTCCAACTAAGTGGTCGGACTTGAGAAGAAGCTGACACGTGTCTGTCTCTGTGTCCCTCTGCTCCTCATGTTCAGTGTGACAGTCCTGCTCACTTATGGACGGGAATGTAGGATTTGAAAGCTTACGGCTGAAGTATCTCTGGATGTTGTCCAGCTCACTTAGTTTTTTCCTGTAAAATCAAGGAGTCGTAATCAAAGGTTTTCAGGCTTTAAAAAACACTGAATGGAGACTGTAATGGACCGTATATGTGAGGATGTGAATGATACCTGAGTGCTGAAAACAGGAGGGAACTGGAGGGATTAAGGTCACCAGCACTGCTGCTGCAGACAGAATGAGCTGCTGGGTGCTCCTGCAGACTCTGATGATAAAGACGTACTTTGTCCATGTGCTCAAAGTGGCGGTCACTCTCACTGGACCTGACCAGATTTAAAGATGATGGAAAAAATACAACGTGGAGGCTCTTTTACAGCATGTGGAGATACATTTTAAATCATGACCGAATGAACATGTGAAATTGTTCTACAAACCTTTCAGAGAAAAGCCTGTTCGCGTGGTCGGGCGACGAGATCTTTTGCTCTGGGTGTCGGCTGATGTGACAGGGGAAACTGCTGTATGTGGCTGTGGTATGGTAGCTGAGAGGGAGGGACTGGAATAAAGCCTGCTAATACAATACATTCATCATTATTACAATTAAACATGACAACGTTTTTTTTTGTTTTACTGTATGTATGAATACTTTCTCCCACCGGTGAGTTTTTGGCAGCTTCTTCATTCACAGATTTTCTCTGTCCTCGGAGGTCTTGGACCCCCTTTAGTGGAGTGATGGACACTTTGAGCTGGCCGTGACACTGACCACTGAAGTCTGTGATGTTGTACCAACCGCACACTGACTGGAACCCACAGACTAAGGGGGACAAGTCTACAGAGGCAAATCCAATCACCCTCTCCGTTTCTATGGAAGTAAAATAACCCAAGAGTAAATTCAAATATCAAACAAATGCAATAAACGTCATATATTAAAACGGATTCCTGTACCTCCTTTGTGCCAGACCTTGAACACGAGGGATTGTTGTGGATCGACCAGTAGCTGCTTCGAAAGCCTAGAAATTCAAAACAAATCATCAGCCTGATATTTGATACGATTGTTTCAGTGTATTATAGATACATATTTAAGTTAACGTCTGTGATATGAGTGGACCTGCACTCATGTTGATGGTCCCACACAGGGCAGTCGGTGTTGGCGATAACTGCTGTGGACACTGGTTCAGCAGAGTCTGCAGTGACGTATGAAGCGCAGCAGCATGGTGAGCCTTCGCTGCGCTCTGCTAGAGGACAGCCTGCCAGAGACACATGACACACACATCAATATGAATGATAATGTATGTGAAAAAAAATTATTTCATGTCACAAGCTCACCTTTCAGATTCAGGTGCATCGCCTGATCCACTGCAACAGTCACAGGGAAAGAGTCATCCATGCTTGTTTCTGTGTGCGGCACCGATGAGATATCTGGAGTTGTTCTGGAGGATTTATTCTTGTGTCTGCTTAAGGATTTTTTGGGCGAGGGGGCTCGGTCTGCTGCTTCCACCTCTTCTGATAAGAGCTCCACCTGGCTGTCCGAGTCCATCTCGATGTCAACTCCAGCAGGTACCTCCACAGGGACAAAACCTGCTGTCAGTGTGATGTGCACCCTGAGAGCAGCCCCTTGTAGATCTGCTGCTGAGCGTCTGAACAGCGGATACACACCTGTAAGACCACAAAAATGTGATTACCCTCGCTGCATCGTTATTTTGAAATTCACTCTTCTTGAAAAAAACATTGTTATTCTTTTAAATGTCTGGAAGAGCTTAGTAATAAAATTATCAAATGATATTTAAGTTGTTATACAATGTAACAGACAGTAACAGGTTGTGTTAAATGGACAGATGATATTGTCTCATATTGATCGTAGGCCTTTAAGTGAATTGAATCGAATTGAAGTTGTATCACGGCAGACTTTGGACAACAATACGGTATTTGCTCATATCAAAGACTTGATATAATAATGATATAATAATAATGTAATAAAGCTTGTGCTTTAAACCCCGTAAACAGCAGTAATAATCGGTTCAATTATAACAAAATAATTTCTTACCACTGAGAGTGAGCTTCTGCTTGGGCATCTTTGCAAGAGTAGACAGATCAACAAACGCTGAACCCACCAGTCTGTCTGTGTCTCGGGGCCTTTGGGATTTGTCTTTTGTAAAGGCAACCCACACCTGAACCTCCAGCCTCTCCTCTCGAAGATACCACATCAAGGGCTGAGTGCCCCTCAGCTCCACAGTTCTACTTCCCTGGAAAGTCACCGTGGCCTGGCCCCCCTCCTCAACAGATGGATGCATCATCTGGGAGCAGAAGGCATCCTGGTCATAGAACTTGTACCTGAAGTAGCAGTAGGTGGAGCGCTCAAGCTCACTGAGGCCTGGCAGAAGCAAGCAGTGGACAGGTATCCACGCTCTAGGCATCGAAAAAGTCAAAGACATTTTTCTCATGCTTTCTCCCCAAGCTTCTTCATCTTCTTGCATTTCATTCTGGGCCATTTCCCAGCTCAAACCCTGAGCAGCTTGAATGACTCTTTCCCTGTCTGAGTGGTGGGCGAAGTTGATGGATATCTCGAGGCCCCCGACCAAGATGTGCTGGTGCTGAGAAGATCTTGTTTCTTGAGGTATATACACTCCAAACCAGCCAGAGATACCTTTATGGTTGGAAAAAGAAACAAAAATGAATTCCAAAGTGTGTAGAAACTCTATTTGACAGAGCAGTTACTGAGAGTGCTGAATACCTGTTCTTTTACAGATGAGATCAGCAAGAGGGACTTTCACTGTCCCCAACATCACATCCTTAGGCTTATGAGTGTGCACTGTTAAAACAAATAGCACAAAACATAGTAGTAACTTAGTAACAGACAGATATCATGGACTGACATTAGAACTAATGCAGAAATATTTATTTTAAGAGATTAATTATGTAACAACATGATGTCCAAAACAAGAGGTAAAATGTATTCAGCATCAGCATATACAACATGAAGCAGCTGTGTTAACAATAAACTAATTATGTGGACTAATTTACTGTTGATTTGAATGTATCCTCTACTTTTATTAAAGGATAAGATGGATAAAGTATGTTCACTGCCTGTGCAATAATAAAAATGTCAGAAGTTAATTGTTACTGAAAAAAAAAAAAACATACTCTATAATGTATACATTTTCTAACATTTTCATTAACTGTGGGAAATAAAACAGAGTCAACTTTCTCAAACCTTTGCGACTGTCTCTGTTCCAGATCGTGAAGACTGCAGATGCTTCCTCTAGCTGCTCAGCCAGGCTGCAGGTTTCTCCACTGCTCCTCTGAAACAGCAGATCACAGGACATCTCCATGTGGTGGTCGAACTCCGGGGAGAAGGTCCTGGCAGCTATCCGGGTGCATCTCCTTTCACGCTCAGGCAAGAAGGAGAGCTCAACGGTGACATAGGAGTTCACTCCCACACCCGCAAAGTAACTGAATCTTTCATCTTGTTCTGATAAAACCCTGAAACAGAGAGGCAAAGCACAATAGCAAACTGAAGACACCGGAGCAGTATGTATGAAAATGTTTAAGGAAGAAATAAGCAAAGGCTTTCAGAGTTATGCAGTGAAGTTTGTGCTGCTGAAGCACTTGCCATTGGATCAAATAACAGAACTGAATGTTACTTTGTGTATTGATCTCAAAATTTAAAGTTAGAACACCTGATAGCAATTTCTCTTTCAATGTAATTAGGCTGGTGACAGAAGTGTACGTGCAAATAAAACAAACTGTGTTAACTGGATGGCATGCCCTGATACCACCATCTTTAAGAGTTACTAAATGCTGTATTTTAGCGTGAACAACTGCCCTTCGCATATTTAAAAAAAATGCATTCAAACACACAATCTGTCCACTTGTCATCACACAATTAGGAATGGTTTCAGACACATTTACCCGAGCAAAGTTTCCATTTCATTAAGACAAATACAGTTCCCAAGAGGACAGTAAAAGTTATGTACCTTGCTGCAGCCTGCAGACCTGAGGCTCTGTGCACTTGAACCACAAGTGTCACAACACGAGAGGCAGCCCCTTTACCAGTCTGACCTTCAGGTCTCACTGGTCGGTGCTTGTACCGAATGCACACATCTAGTAAGCCTGAGGAACACACCAGTTCAGTCACAACATTTAATATGATAAATTTGTCAATACTGAATTAAGTTGCCCAAACTCTGTGTGTCTGTGTACCTGAGGGCTGAGGCTGATGTCCTGTGGGACTGTCCGTCCTTGGAATCAGGGGCAGGGAGAACATTTGAGCCTCATCAGGATGCTGTCTCTGCATGGTGACGATGGCACACAGCTTGGACAACGGAAGCATTCCTTTTGCCACAAGCTGGTCTCGAACATTTGGATAATAATATCTGCAGTTACACAATGTAATTGCATTTAAAAACACAGAGAAGGATTTATTCACAGGAAGTTTCAGGGTGATAACATTTTAGCTGTTATTAATGCATTTTAATTTCCAATGTTTTTCCCCAATAGGGCAAGACAACCACAAACCTGCACCACACTTCAAACTGGATGCCCCCTCCACTGCTTAGGCCTTGACTTGTAAGAGAGCTAAGCAGCAGCCTCTGAACAGGAACTCCTTCAGGAGCAAGAAGCACATGAGTCTCACTGTGGCCAAAAACTGGGTCAGGGACACAGAGAGTTGTGGTGGTACGAAACGGCTTCAGGTTCACACCTGTTGGTGATTAGGTAAAGGTCAGAGAGACGCAGAGGAAATAAACACTTCTTGGGAGTATCTTAGATTGTTTTTCTCAAAATAAAATGGCCTTACTACTCTCTATGAGGTTTTGGTCCACTTTTGCAGTAGGGTCACCCTCCTGACAAGGGAAGCTGTACTGGATGTAGCAGTCAGCTTCACCCCACACTGTGGACTGCAGAGGTGTCAGCCCGTTTACCTTCTCCACTCTTATCACAAACAAATGCTCTCTCGTAATTTCCTCCTGTGATGCCATCGCCTGAAGGACAAACATAATTGTAAAAATTGGTAAAAGGGACTCGACAACTTGCCTGCACTGCCCGTGTGTACTCGTCACTGAAAGGAAACAAAGTAGACACGCACATAGTTGAATGACCTGGAACACACACACACACACACACACACACACACACAGACACACACAGACACACACAGACACACACAGACAGACAGACAGACAGACATGAATCAGACAATGCAGGCAAACATGTTTTCACACATACTCAAGTCCTTTTTTAAATATCTAAATATAAGCAGCAACAAACAGGGCTAGTTTACTCACTAAATACCTGCAACTACCTGTTTGACAAGAACACAAAAAAATATATTTATGCATTATGTAACAAAAATGAACACTGACTTTTCTCTGTGAATGAGGCTGGTGATCAAGCAGATGAACTGGTCGCACGACATGAGACACAGAGTCGTATTCTTCATCCCTCGTGCGCTGGAGGGCAACTATTTGCTCTCCCCGGCCCATAGCCATAACAACCCTGAGGTGTCCTTTACAGCTACCTGAGAAAACATCAATGACTGGCATGTAGCAGTCCACCCCTAAAACAGGGTACTGCGCCTGGAGAAGAAGGTGGGCGATCTTTGGATCCCTGGAAGGAAGAAAAACAGACAGGAGGGTTACTGGTCTCACATGCAGCATCACTGTGAAAGGTATATTTTAGTAAATTTTCATTTTGAGAACTCAAGGAATTCATGGCACGTAGGACAAGACAACAACATATTCCATTTGAAGTACCACAGCGCCTTCCAGAGGGGAGGTTAAATAAAATAGTAATAATATTTGTGCCTGTTCTGATCTCAGTTGTGTTTGTAATTTCTAGGGCTGCAACTAATTATAATTATCATTATTAATCTGCTGACTATTTCCTCGAATAATCAATAAAGAATGTGTCTGTTACAATTTACCAGGAGCTGAAGATCAAATTGTTGCCGACAAAGCCCAAAACCCAAAGATGTTCAATTAACTATCATGGAGGACTAAGAAAGCCAACAAATATTCACATCTAAACCTGGGGTAGGCAGTTCATTTTTGGCGATGGTAAGAAATCCATATGTAATCTTGCATAATAATGTTATCAAGTGTTCTGAGAGAAAACTAGTTATGCACCTCCTCTTGGCCGTTTTCATGCTTTAGAAAATCTAGCCTGTGACAGGGGACTTAAGCCAAACACAGGTCATTTCAGAAAGAGAGAGAGCGTTCCTATTGGCTCAGGACAGAGAGGGTACAGGGAAGGCTGCAAAAAGAGGCATCGTTCTGCTGCAAAATCAGTGAATCAGTTAATTGTCTGTACTTTTGCAGAAAAATTACTTCAATGAGTAAATCACTCCTCATTTAGCTCTAATTTCACCATAAAACGTTACCACTACAAGTTGAAATATCTAGTGCTTATTCTTTCAATTTAATCTTAATGCAGACAAAAACTTGTTTTTTACTGATTTCTGTTCAAAAGAAAAAAGATGCATTGTCTTTCCATGACTTGCCGAAATGACATGTAGAACTGGTGGAGAGGTAATTTAACGAGACCAAGGAGTCGATCCTGCCCTGAACTCCCTGTCTTCTGCCACACCTCGATTACAATTACGTTATTCTTCATCCGCTCCAGCAGCTTAGTTGTTAAGGCCACAGGAGTCACCTGAGACAAAGGATGGAGAAAAAGCCATGCGGGTCAGTGGGATGCTGTATTTACAATCTAGGAGAATGTTGCTTCCTTTGTAGCCCAATTAATAAATAAAGATGTGGTTACATGCCTTGATCTCCTGGACTAACCTGAACAAAGTTGAAAGAAGGATTTGATTGACCCCAGCTGATGACAGATCTCGCTGTCTCATCACACCATAGTTTACAGTTCAAGTACAAATTTGGAGCCTGCATGTGCCCACAGTTTAAGTTCTTTCCATCTGGCACCATGAGTAACGTATGCAGCAGGACCTCCGGGTCCTCCTCCACTTGCTGCCGGGATTTGTGAGGAGATGTGTGAAGGCTGGGATGGGGAGTGGGTTCCTTCAAGGGTTTCTGAGGACTCCAAACATTCAGCCTAGGATATTCAAAAGAGCCATGTGGTAGCTCCTCCCTAGATCTGGAGCTGGACTCTTTCTGTGGACTGGGTGCACTTTGTGAAAGCGATGTGTCTCTTCTAGCAAGCTTGCTTTTACTTTTTTCAGAAGAGAAATCTTTGAGGTCTGTAGCAAGTTCTAGTGACACCTGAAAACAATAATAATATTACTTCTAGGAAAGTCACTTGTGTAACAAATCAGGCTTGCAAACAATAATTCCTGGGTAAAAATGAAAGTATATTACCTTAAGGGGTCCAATCTCCTGTGTTGCACAGTTTCCTTCCACACTCTGTACAGGTAAGACAACAGATTGACTCAGCTGCTTGGTCTGCAGCAAACAGCGCAATGGGTGAACGGCCTTACCGATGGGAACAGGCTGCAACAGAAGAAGTCAATGTCATCACAAGCACATTCCTTGAAGTACTTTGTGTAATTAAAGTCTACCTGTATTCCTAGACATTTATTAGGAAGAGAAAGTCAGTTTTTATGTGTTTTATATAGTAGCTCTATTTCATGAAAGACACACAATAAGAAAGAACCTTTTTGTGTGGTGATAAGTTGGGAGTTTCTGCATCTTTCAAGTCAAATTCAAGCACTTTTCAAGCATATTCAAATTTCATGCTTTTCCTGCTTACTCCAGGTAGGGAAGTGTTTTCAAGGATTTCCAGCACCCATATGATCCCTATAAATTATATACCATTTGCACAACATCATAAACATCTATTCAAAACCATCCGTGTTGTGCAAACAGATGAACATTATATACCCACTATAACTCATCTTAACTAATCAAATGAATAATGTTTAGTCCAAAGCTACTTACTTTCTTTTGGTCGCTCTTTCGTGAGAAAATCTTGAAAATAAGATCAACTTCCCACCATTTTGTAACTGTTGCTGTACTGAAGTGGACAGGAAACACAGAGGGATGATGGAACTTCACCGCTGAAACACACAGGAGAGTGTATGTCAGATTTAGTGACAAAAAGGTGCGTTTCATTAAAGCAGATTGTAACATGTCATACCTCCTGCTGAGACTTTGCTGGCAACAGCTCTGGTCACTTCCCCATCTCCACCCTTATTACGATCACTGGATGCCATCGGTAACGCGTACTCGATGAAATACGTGCTAATACAAAAAGAGAGGCGGTATTAATTTCAATATTACTTTTTTAATGAGATCAAAAAACTGTTAAATGCTTCACCCTACCACTTCTTGCTGGTTGATGGTCGAGGAGGTTTCCCTTTAGTAGAGTTTTTTTTAGGTGAGGTGGTTATACTGTCTGTAGGTACAGTCAGGGAGTCGATGGTCACTCTCACCAGCCGGATCAATCTCAGCAAAGTTAACTGCTCTGCACTCACGCCAGGGGGGATAACACCAGCATCTGCAGACTGCTGAGGCTCCCGGTTTAGACTGGACACAGACAAAATATGGTGAACAATTGTCTTACATGTACAAATGGTGGGATGGTTATATCTTCTCACTCTGTATGTTTTGTCTGTGCTATATGCTATTCTGGTGTGTATCCAAAGTAAATTGTTAATGAAGCTGGTACATTTCCTTCTCCATTCTTTCTAACTGGACGGAGCTTTGTACTGTCCAAGTAGCTTGGTTTAGGGAGCAAGTAAAGGCTCTTACCCTCCAGTAATCTTTGGTGCAGGCTGTGTCAGCTGTTCTTTATTTGAGGACTCTGGACGTTGACCCTCCGTCTCAGTGTCATTTGGTCTGATATCTGACATCTGAAAAGACAATAAGACAAGAATTACTTTAAATAACCCTCCCCAAGTAAACTGACAGTGATATAGCGCATAACATGTTGTTTTTCCCTGACAATCATCAGAAAATCATTTACTTACAGGAGTTTTGTAGAACAAATTTTCCAGTAAGCTCTGATCATACTGTGGATCATTAAGCTCACTATCCCCACACACACTGCTATGGCCAGACAGGGATTCAGGGAACGAGCCATCTCCATCCCAGAGAGGAAGAGGGGATGTGTTCAAGCTGAAATTAAAACATAAATAAATCTTAAGAGTAAAAATTCTTACATTTTCTGTCACCTTGGAAAATAAATTAGGCGAATAAGTACCTGCCCAGGAGCAGATCCACAGCTCTGTTATCTATGTCGACAGGACGGTCCAAGCTGCAGTCTGAGATGGCAGCAACATCTTCGGAGTCCTTGAGGGCGGAATCAGCATGAAGAATATTTTGAAGAAACATCCCAGAGGGAGAAGGGAAGGGCCTGAAGACACAGAAACAAAGTATTATAGATTATGCACTATAATATTATATAAAAAACACGGTTGTTGTTGATTTTTTTTAACACTAACTTGGAAAGTGGCAGGATGTTATCCTTTGGGAGCGGCAGAGGGGTGTCTTTCAGAGCCGGGGCAGAATCCATGTCACATTTCAAAGCTGATACTACCATAGCATTTCTGAGCTTGTTCCCACGCTCTAGAATAACTGAGAGGAGAGAAAATGTTGGGTGTTTGTTAAGAGACAGTATATGCATGCATTTGTGGTTATGTTCATCTGATATGTAGTCATGCTGCTACCAACCTGAGAGAATATCATTAGTTATTTGGTCACAAGGCTCCTGACTTGAAGGATTCACAGCCGTTCGACTGCTCAGAGATCTGTTTGCGGTCGGCATCTGATTCTCCAGTAACTCTTCTTTGCCTATGTCTTTTTGGGCATTTTGGAAGTATAAGTGGTCTTTCCCTCTGAAAATATAACAGCAATATATAAAGTAAGATTATTATGCTCTGGTTTATATCATATCATTAGATGTTGAGTTCTTATAACAAGACACAGGATTATGAATATCAACAACTTCAAACCTTGGAGTGTTTCCACTGCTGCACCCAGCTGATTCTTTCCCACTGCCAGCTGAGAGCGATCTGGGCTGCGTGGGCACAGTCAGTGCAGTGACTTGCGCCCCTTTAATGCTGATATCTGTGATGGGACCTGAGCTGCTACTGTCATAGGCTTCTGTCAGAGGCTCCAAATTAAGGGAAACCTTAAAGGGTAAAAACCATTAAGGGAAATTCAAGCATTTGTCCTGTTTAAGTGGAGTCTTTCTATTCAACACTTCAGTATAGCAAACATTATTCCACGAATGCAATTGGCAGGTAAATGTAAATTCAAGTTTCCACTCACCTGCAACTCTCCCAGCTTATCAGATGTCGGCGATACAAGGGTGTAAAATCCACTGAGGGGGTGTGACAGAGAGAGACGTGAGATGCCTTCAACCTGAGCCCGTGCGATTGGCAAATGATCCGGTTTGGTCAGAACTTCAAGCACCAGAGAGCTCATATCTGTTCATCAATGACAAGTGAGTGAGTTATTTTTAACAACATTTTAAACTCAAACATATCAAAGCCTTCTTAGTTACCTGTAAGATATGCGGTAAACTGCTTTGGCCCACAGCGGATGGGGAAGCGAGCTGTGGTCTTGAAGGTTTTCTGTGACGGCTGTGATCCATCTCTTGGAAAGAAGCGTGTCCCGTTGGATGACTCTCCCCACCAGCGCAGCCTCACAAATGTTGCAGGTGGAGGCTTGTGAACTGTCCATAATACCCGGCTCACTGTCACGCGTAGGAAGCATCTTAGCTGGCCTTCGACCAGAGGAGGGAGGCTGGTGGCGGGGGACACATCACTGGGGACTGAAGTGTTATTTTTGATTACAGCAAAGTCAAGACACAAACCATGCAAACACTAATGTCAAAGGTCACCATGTAACAGGACAGGTAAGAGTGGTATTTGATGCCAGTTTAGATTGATTCCCGCTGTCTGCCCATGCTGTGCATGTGTTAAATATCAGTGTTTACTGGGAGACTATAGACTACACAGCAGCACATACTAGAGGAACACAGAAACATTCCCACTACTTTAGACAACTGAGTAAAGTGGAATTAATATAATATATAAAAAAAAAGATTGTAATACTGCGCTGTAGTTTTTGAGGTAGCCAACAATTACAATACTATTAATAATTATTAATATATACTTTGGCAAACCCACACACTCACTGCGTTACAAGTTGATAAACAAATGCTGAGTGAGGCACATTAACAGCATTGATTACACATGCAAAAACAGTACAAACCGAGAGAAAGTGAGAGCAACTTAGCATAACATTAGTAAGCTATCATGCTAATGTGAGACTGACAGCTGTCGCTAACAGCTAGCTCCCGTTACTAGCAGGTAGCTAAGCTAACAACAGTGTACCTTTCTTTTTGCTGCCTCCAGATTTGACGGACCTCTGTTTTCTGCTCTTCATCCCTCAGCTCAGTGAAAATAGGTTGTGACTGACAACCTGGCCAAAGCAGGAACCGTTAGCAGGCATGATTTTTATCACACCGCAGCTAGCTGTTAACTGTTAATCCGTTTAAAAGAGCTACTTAAGCTACACGCACACACACAGACACACATACAAACGGCAGCGCGCAAAACTGTTTCCGAGCAACAAAGTCCCAACGTGCCGCCTCCGCTGCCGCTGCTTTTCACAGATGCACTCTGGGAAATTGAGTTTATTTCGTTGTGGAGGTCAAAAAGTCATGTTTATGTAGATTTAGTAACCGCTACGTGATGATAATATAATATTACATCTAAATGGCGATAACATTCGTACATTTAGGCAAGTTTAGTTCAAATGCATATTATCAAATATTGCATCTTTTCAATCTGTTGGTAACTTCTAGATCCAAATATTGTGGAAATTGTTATTATGTTTTAATTCATAATAGGTTAAATGGTCAAAGTACAATGGTCACACATTTATATCAGCGGAAGGTTTTAAGTTTTATTATTTCATAGTGAAATACATGCTCTCATTTTACCCCGAAATGCATCTGACACACATTGTGAGACAAATATTTTTATTTTGGCACATTTGTTGTCAAGAGGAATAAAGAGGCAATCAATGAAAATAAAAATACAGTAAAAGCAATAAAACATGCAATTCATTTAATGCATCATAAAAAGTTACAGTGTTATGGTTGCATATAGTGACCCACCACGTTAACAAAACATTCATGCCTACAGGCAATTTAGAGTCACTGATAAACCTAACCTGCGTGTTTTTGGACATTCAATGATATTCAAAAAGTTAAATGAAAACAATATCAACTATTTTTGAACCTTTACAATTACAGCAGCATATACATTTTTAAAAGACATTTCTCTAACTCCATGCAGTCTTCTTTTACATCACCAGCAGAGGGTAGCACTGATCTTTCAACCCCTGTACACAGAAGCTGCTCACTAACAGGACTATGTAGTGATTTTCTTTCTCTAACGTTAGATTAAAAGTTACTTTCTTCCTGCTTCACTTTATTTAACTGTTGCTGGGCAGCTTCTATGTCAGTCAGCATTGTGCAAAAACTGACACTGTGACATGCAATCAACAAGTTCTCAAAATGTTTCACAAGTTTGGATGGTCCCTGGTGTGTTAAAAAACGCAGAATTACTGTATGCACTTGAAAATGTACTAGATATACAGTATGGTCTAGTAGCCATTTGTGCTTTATGTGATTTGGACTATTCTCTTGCATAGCAACAAGTCTCTTTACAGTCATGTTTGTTGTGGTGATCATGGTAACAGTGAGGGCCGCTGAGGGTGTATAGGAAAAGTACAGAATAAAGCCCTTTGAATTCTGGGAAAAGTCAGATCGACCTGTGAAAACATTTCTTCCATCCATTCTTTATGTTTCCGGGTAAATTATGTTTCTGATTTGACTGTATCTGTACTAGAAGCTAAAATATGTGTTTCTATAAATATGGCCAAAGTACTAGTTTCAAACCTTTTGTTAACAATATGGTGTCCATTTATTAAATGTAGCTATAATTGTATTTTTAATGGAATGACTTGCAATGAAACAGATTAGAGCTTCAGAAAAGCAGCATCTTGTTATCCATCAAATCGGAGGGAAAATAATCAAGTCCTGCTGTTTAGTGCGCACACAGGAATGTGCAATATGCATCCAGTACACTGTACAGCCTGTTCTTATATTTTCTGTCTGTTTGTATGTACTGTGGGGAGCTAGAAAGCAGAAAGTATTATTCCTCTGCCACCCACTTTTTCTTAACTTTTCTTAACAGATCCCTTCATTCAATCTGTAGGATGACCCTCAAAAAGGTGACATATACTGTAAAGGCCTCATAGTACCTAAGCTCACACGCAGTGAACTTAAATACTGTGATCCGATTTAAACAAAGATATCTGAGTGGTATGCAGCCAGCACTGGCTGTGTGAGTTCAGACATGAAATCTGAAACAGACGTGTTCCCAATCACTTGGACGTCAACATGATTAATGATTCCCAGCCTCTGAAGCTCAATAAGGGGCTGACATATCTGGTTCATCCTTTCCATTAGACAGGCAGTTATTGAAAGCGTCTCCCACAGGCAGCTATGACCACATCATTCAGTCAGCTGTGTATAAAAAAGCACACTCACAATGACTTGTTCCTTTGACTCATAGCACCAGTCTAAACTGCCGTCCTGAGGTCTAAGATGACCCATCATGGAAGAACTTCAACCAGAATCTGCAGTGTTGAGTACAGCCATTATAGTTTAGGTCATAATGCATTTTTTCCACTCCAAACAACAACATCGCATGCTCTGTATTTTCTTGTTCCAGCACTTCATAGAAGCATTATCACATTCAAACTGACTTGAATACAATTCAAAAACAGCATTTTATTTATTTTTTGGGCTGCAGAATTACATCAGATAGTCAGTCCAAAATGTCATGTGCATCACTTTATACACATTTCACTGCAATTCAGAAACATTAGGTATCTTTGTAAATGTCTGCATCTACACATTAGAAATAAAGTTCTGCACAAAGTATAGCCCTGTGGATTTGTAATGACAGACCCTAGAGTGGGCCCAGTATAGGAGAAGGGCTGCATAAGATGTCAGTTTTTAAGCAAGCGGGAGAGGCAAACATCCTTGCACGGTTAACTGAAACCAGCACTGTGTGCGAAGGCAAAGGCCTCACTCCATCTGCAGGATCTGGCCAGTAGGAGCAAGAGAGCATTTGGCCTCTGGGGGCTCATTGCCAACTGCCCCAGTCCTCTCCTACCCCGCCTCTCAGCCCTGTGCTTTCCATGTCCAATGCAGCACTGAACGCATAAGGCTCCCTGGGGCCTGGGGCTCCAATCACAGATACAGCTCTCCCCTCCCCTGCCTGTGTGCTCACTTTCTGGCTACCTCCTTATTCCCGCCTGCAAGCGTGCCTCTCAATTGTAGAGGCTGGCTCTTGTACTCCTAGGGGCCCAGCTATCGCTCCACCCCTCTCACTCTTCAGGATTCAGGCTGCATCGATGTTGGAACTCTTGGCCGTGCTCATGGATCCATTTGTTTGCCACTGGAACATACAGAAGGATGCAAACTATGTTTTAAAATCTTAAAAACGACATAAATTAACTTGCCTTTGCATTTTTTTTAAACATTTGGATAATTGTGCTTGAAGCCTTACATACATTTCTGATTATATGGTTGCTAAAACAACACAACCACCAAATGCTTCAGCAGCTGCTTTGTGGTGATTAATATCCTTCTTTAAGTTTAACTGGGACCCTAACACATATTTCAGGAGTTATGTTCTCTGGGCCAACGGCAGCAGATGTTCACTGCACTTTGTATCATCTCTAAATGCATAATGAAGCACAGATGTTACCTAGCTCTTGTACATTAGCTCCTGTATGAACAATGGAAACGTACCATGATGATTCAAAAAAGCCTAATAAGTTAAACAGAGAACAAGGACTCTGATTAATTGCTGTGCCTTGCTACAGTATTTTCCATATTCACGTCACTTTTTGTTTGTTGACCCTTACCCCATTTGTCCCCAATAAGCACAGGGCAGCCAGCATGCAGCGTGTCTGTGTCTCCTTGACCATTTCTATGGAGATTCCACCAGAAAATGGCAGCTTTCTGTGAAATAAAAAATGTTTTCTTCATCATCAATCGATCTGACAATTATTTTCTTGGTTTACTGATTAATCATATGGTCGATAACATTTCACAATTGTTTTGTTTGACCGTCAGTCCAAAAGTTAGGACAGAGAAAAGTTGAAAATCCTCACAATTTATTAATTACCATAAATCTTTCTATCAACTTAATCTTAAATAGAGCTTAATTTCAAGCACAAGAGTCATTTTTATTTATCAGGATCAGTTATTTTCTGTATAAACAGCCAGGAAGTCTCAATAAAATGAAAAGCAAGAGGCTAAACCCCAGGAACGGCCTGGTAAACCTTCCACTTAATTTATCAAGTGAAAAACAGCTTCAACGCCCACTGAGGCTCAACTATGCACAATAGCTGTATTGTCGTAAAAAAAAATATCTTTGCTGTTGTTGCTAGGATCTGACCTTTTAGAATTTTGACAGCTGCTCCCGAGAATGTGAGGGAGGCAAAGAGTGAAGAGAAAATAAGCTTGAGGCGCAAAAATGTCACAAAGACAAAAGAGGCGGCTTTCAGCTCATCTTAGACATTCACAGACTGTTTACCTCCATTACAGGAACACTGAAGTTGGCATAGATGAAGGCTGTGGAGCCACCTGCCTCGACAGAGCTGAGCTGTGGAAAAGGACATTCCTTCAGAGTTGTGTCTTGTGTTTATGTGCATGTGTTATGAAAAGCCACTCTGTCCGCTGCACTGTTTTCAAAGACTCACAAAAAGCTTTCTCCTTTTTTTTAAACAGCACTTAACAGATTCAAGATAGTTACAAATTAAAAATGGCTTAAATGAACGGAACAAAAAGAAAAATAAGGGCAAAATAAGACAAGAACTAGTTTGGTTCGAGTTTGTTGCATGAAAGAACATCTATAAAAGTGTAATTTAAGCACTGAGGTCACAACTAAACTGAGCTTCGCTGCAGGTTGTTCCGAAGTCTTGTAGCATTCATGGAAAAGCCCTGACCTCTGTGTTTTTAATTTAGACTTTGGAGCAGCAGAAACAGGAACCTGCCCAAGAACCTCTGGCTGCTATCTGGGTCATACAAGGTAATAAGATAGTTAGAGTAAGACTTTACTCACATATATCATAAAGGTTGCCACTCGATTCCCACTTTTCAGCTTATATACAGGACTTGAAGGCGACTGGAAAATGTAAACAGTTGATATTCCATAATTAATGTAAGCACAGACAACATGCGAAGTCTATAGCAATATAAAGAAGTATTGGAACGTGTTAAAAAGTAAGTATAACATTCAACTTACTGTAGCATGGTCAAAGTGAGGCTCATAATGACCGCCAATTCCATAATTCACTACTTGGAGGTACTCGCCATATGGATGCCTCACATTCAGACCTGTGAGCATGGAAATCTTCTGGTCCAGCTTCCCAACAGTGGAGTGGGCTGAGCCCTTTAGCCATGCACTACAAATAAGACACATTGATAAATAGCACAAGTAGTCTGTACATGATTTGCACACTGTTAAATGTTTTAAGTTTAATTTATAACGACTAAAAGTACTATAAATAATAATAAATAAGTGTTGAACCTCTTGCTGATGCGATACTCTGCTGATGCTTGTTTCTCTCCAGCTGCCACCACAGATCGTCTCAACTTGTCAGCAAAGGCAGAAAACAGCATTTTAAGAGTGCGTGATTGTTACAGCAGCCAAACTTTGATGTCCAGCTGCAGGCCCTCACAACGTAACAGCATGAAAATCAATGAAGTGTTCAAAATAAAAACTGAGAGCAGATATGAGAAAATCAAGTATGTGGATTCAAAAAGCCCTGATGACAGACATCCAATATTCTTCTAATTTTGCATGCCAAAGGGGTTATGGAGTCCAGCTGATCCCCTACAGGTATCACTGTATCAGTTTTAAGTTTCTCCTATCTTCTCTTGTCGTCTTGCAAAGTCTGCCCTTCTTTAAATTGAGCCTCTAAGATTTATTCGGACTGCAGAATTCTCACACAGCGTTCTGCTGCTTATTTAATATGTTTTCGCCATAGAAATTAATTTCCAAACAATATTGAGACAATATGGCCACGAGACATCATGTCAATTCTAAGGGCATTACACAACAGAGGGGAAAAAAACTTAGAACAACTTTTTATTTCACACATCCATTCATCATCAAGAAATCAATATAATTACAGATTGGTTAACTCCAGACCTGTGTTATAGGCTCTGGGATCCAGCATGAGCAAAGTTTAAACCAAGCTCATGGTTAACGAGTGCTGCTCACTGCTCCAAACCAATACCGTACCCTGGGCCTGTTTTCAATAAACCCACAGGCTGACATAATGATGAAATAAGTACAGGGGTTTCCATCTGAGGAAAGGCATGGAAATCTCACTGAACAATGCCAAACCCTCACAGAAACTATAGGGCACCAATTGAGTTATCCCACCAAATATTCCCTAAAGTAACTGAGTCAGCTCTGAGGACCATGCAGTGTTACTTACCATTAAATGAGCAGAAAAGGGATAGTTGCTTCATATAGATACTGAGGCTCCATGGTAGTAGACTGAATATTTACCAGAGTAGCCCAGCAGGGTTATTTGAACAGTTAGAGGCGCTCAGCCAAGTTTTTATAGTAATGTATCCCTCATTCCTTTAAGCCTCCCTAAATGTTTGGACGCTGACCAACTCTTCCTCCATAGGGTTCTTTTTTCAGTCGGAGAAAGTTGGCTTAGACCCCAGCAGTCAGTGAGACCCACAGCAGAGCAGATTATTAAGCAATATATGGAAGTTTATAAAAAATGTTTTTAATAGGCACCTTTAACCCTCATCCTACCGACTAGGCTACACACAGACCTGAGGTAAATTTTCTGTCATATCTCACTGGGACTTTTTTCCATCATTACAGTTAATAATGAATTTGTCAGTCTACTAATGACTTAATATAATTGTTTTCTGTTTCTGTTTTGATAAGTGCCTTTAAAGAATTGGGATCCTAGGGAATCCCAGTCAAAGCCCCTAATCATTGTAGAATAGATCCAATAACAAGATCCATTTTTAAGGAGACAGACACAGATGCAGCAGACACAGATCTCCTCATAAGTATAATCAGCAGATTGTTCTTAATGTTTACTCATTATAGTCCCATTCAGAGCATTATACTGTTATACTGTATATATCATTTAATTAAATTATTATTTGCCTGCATTGATTTATAGGCAGCATTTTACTGTTGTAGTTGGTCAAAACTCAAGTAAAAGTACCTACCTCAAAAGTGTACTTCATTACAGGACTTAAGTAAATGTAGTTACTGTCCACCATTGACAAAGATAAAAGTAACAGTCGCCATTAGGACACCTTTTGTCATCACTTTTGAACAGTCTGGGATAATGCCCATTTATTTGTCTGACAATGGTCGTATTTGCTGAGCAGAGCCAACATCAGTAGTGGAAAGAAACAATAAATTCCAAACAAACAATATAAACAAGGACAAAAAAATAATTGTGGTAATTGTAGATGATTGTGTCTTAACTTTTAAAACAATCTGTTAACAAAAAAACATACTTCAAGGCAAAGATACAAGGCATTTAAATGGCAAAATGTTAAATATATTTTTGTTTATTTGTTGATTAAAAAAAAAACCTCAACAAACTGTCTTGACCTGTTTGTGTCAAGGAAAAATACTTTGCAGCCTCACTTGCTGCGCATCATATGAGAGAAAACTCATGGAAACAAAACATGGATTACGAATCATTTGGTCAAAACAAATTCAGTGTTGACTGTAATAAAATAAATCTGGTCGTTTTTCTTAATTCCTAAAAAGCTGACGCGTGTTAATTATTTCTTAACCTGTAAGTGATGAGGAAAATGCGCTTACTCCTGGCTGGGCGGTCGTCTTGATGTCCTCAGCCTCTGTGTCAGTGACAAAGTTGTGGTACAGGACCACGTACGGCTGCAGGCTCAGCACTTCACGTCTTGCCGGCAGCAGTAGCAGTCCGGGATTCCCGTTGGTGAAGTAGTCGCAGAAAAGTCTGGGGTTTTCAAAATTCATTGGCTGCTGGGAGAAAAAGGAATCTGATGGTCTTTAACAAGATCAGGACACAAATTTATTTGCTTTTTCATCCACAAACAATTACTCTTTGCATTGTTCTCTCTCCACAAAAGCAAGTATGACTTTAGAATAATTATAGTCAGTTTATGGCCAAGGAAACTTCAATTACAAACTTGCGTCTTAAGAAACTTTTGGCTTTTTGCGGTGATCTTGAGCCGTCAGTCAGCCCACCACTTTGGTTCATACTGAAACATCTCAACAACATTTGGGTGGAGATTTTTGTACAGACATGAATGTTTCCCAGAGGATTAAGCCTACTGACTTTGGTTATCCCCTGATTTTTCTTCCAGCACCACCATGAGGTTGACGTTTTTGTTTTTGCTGAAATGAATTATCACTCAATTGAATCCATAAATTGAGAATAAATCCTAATGGAACTTCTCATTTGTGCAGTACTTTGGTTTATGACTAAATATCTGCACAAAATAATGAAATTCTCATTTGGTGCTAATTAGCTAATATAAGCATGCTGACATTTTAACTAAGATGGTCACCAACATAAAAATAAAGCTCAAAGCTAACAGTCAACATTGCTGTAGACTTTTGTTTAGATCCAAACATATACATTACAGTGCTGTGTAATATCATCAAATACAACCACACAAAGAAAAGTAAAGCTTTTCTCAAAGCCTCTTTCTAAGTTACACCCTTTAGTATTGCACATCCAGCTGGACACAACACAACACTGATGATTCCCATAACATGGAATAGATGTGCTATTGAAAAACAGAATTCCAATGCACATTTGGTTAGTATTATGCAATTAAGAGCTTGTTGTATTAACTTATCCATGATATCTTCCAGATATTTGAGATACACAGTATGTGTTCAGAATGATTAAATGTGATGAATACCTGAGAGCCTTGGGTCTGGCAGAGCCTCTCGTACGTGTCCCTGGTCCTTAAATGATTGGAGTTGGGTCTCCTCAGCCCATTGCCCCTCATTGATATGGGTGGACTTGTAACCAGCAGCTTCTCGTATTTCTCAACATTCTGCAAAACTCTTCCATTCATTGGATCTGAGAAAAAAAAAAGGTAAATACTGTACATTATAGGGAATGTTTCTTAATAACAGTGCACACTTCAGTTTAGAGAGGCAAGTTACAGAAGTAAAGAGGGTTTTTATGCACCACAGCCAGGATTAAAGTACAAGGACAAGTTAAATGAAAGAAATTACCATGATGCAGTAACTCCTGAGATAGGCTGAGAGCGTAGGAAACGTTTCCTGTCTGTAACAATATAAGAAATTTTGGGCAGTACAATCCATGAAACATCTTCCAAATGTGCATTTCCTGTCCTTATACCTACTTTAAAATGAGAGAAGGCCAAGTGATCCAGAGCATCCTCTAAAGTCCCTTCATTCTCAGGGCTCCACTCGCCTCCTGTTCCCCTGAAGAGACGTACCGACTCCTCCAACCACTGCACTGAGTGGTAGTAGTCTTCCTGCTCGTACGCCACCTGTGTAAGTTAACAGCTGGGTTACAGTCAGTCCTTTCAAAGGCAGCTAGGTGTCTCCATGTCCAGCTGTGTTCGTGTTCAGGTTCTGGACTTGAAGAACAAATGCTAGCCGGCTCTGGTCCAGGTGCATGCATGTCTGCTAGATATGGCTAGGTTTGAGGCCATGAATGATTTAAGATTCAAGATTCAAGAAAACTTTATTTTTCCCCAGGAGGTAATTAAACGTAAGGCATGTGGTGCAATGACAAAAAAATAACAAAACAATGACTGAAAGTGACTAAGAATTAATAAATACATAAGTTATGAACAGGACAGCATAAAAAACAACAAATATATGTACATTTAAACAAGGTGCCAATGGGTAATGGGGTAGATAAGAGCTGAAAATCACATCCAGTTAGCAGTATATAAGACTAGATCTGATTTGATCAGACCTGTTTTTTCAGCCGATGCTATCCCGTCATTCAGCTGGCATAATGTGACCAACACTGGCTGGATGTAGGCAGCCCTTGGGCCAAACCATTTTGGCTACTTTAACAAAAAGAATGAACTTTTCCACTAATGGCAGGTAGGAGAACAGAAGAAATGCTTTAAAACTTTTTCTTGAGATGTCTGTGAGTGTTTCTGATGCGTTTTGTCTGGCTGTGTTTTGTCGTGCATCTATATTCTTATTTCTTCAGCTGTAACCAGGTCTCTCTGGCAAAAGAGACCTTGATCCTCATGAGATCACCTGACTAAATAAAGATTATAATGACAGCAGCATTACTTGACTTACAGGATGTGATGTAACAATCACTTCTGTTATTTTTGAGAGTATTATCTGCCAATTTTAACTTAGACTTTTTGGTCTCTTTTTTTTAACTCACAACTATTTATATTAACGATTAATCTGATGATCTTTTCTTGGTTATTTGGTTACAATTGTTTAGTAAAAAAAGGTAAATAGCATGTGTTGTCCAAAGTATATTTAAGTTGAGTGTATTTAAATAACTTATAGAGCAAGATGTCTGCTGATCAAAGAAAACCTTGATGATCATTTTCAAAGGAAGAAAGTCTTGAACAGTGGCTACAGTCCATCTTGGCTTGAAAGGTGCTGGCTACAGGCCTGACAGCACCCACAGAAAGAGGGTGAAATGCAGCTTGCCTGCATCACAGATTATATCCACAACCCCTCCAGACAGCACACAAACAAAAATCCCAGTGTACCATTCAACCTCTCAAAAACACACTCTCAACTAATCACACATGCCAACTTATCTACCCTATCACACACCCAGGTCACAACATTGCACCCCATGATTTGGAAGCTGTTAGTCTCTAAAGAACCAATGAATTCTTAAAAATAGTTAATATTCTGAAGATCTAAATAAAGCCTGAGGGAAGTATAAGTTACTCTGCTTTAAAATGCCTTCAAATGAAACCGACTAGCTACAAACGTCTGTTAACAAACCCTGGTGGTTTTGAGGAGAGGTTTAACAGACATATAAAAGCACGTGCAAGCTGCTCTTTTACTGACAACACCCTAAAACTCAGCATCTCTCTTTACAGATGGTCTCAGACAATCTCAGCCTACGTGAGATAATGGCTTTTCCATACAAGTGCTCTGCCCTTACACGTCAACACTCTACACAGTGGAATTTATAGCGGGGAACCCCCCCCCCCCCCTTGCTGCTTGTATTATAGTATATCCATCTTCACATGTAACTGATTCCCAGGAAGGCAGTGGGAAGAATTCCACTCTTTCTAAGCAGCCTGACTGGATTCCCAACACACAATGATTGACAGGTTACAAATATTGTGCAAGGAGAAGGGGGGGGGGGGGGGGTCTTTTCACAGCAACATCTTCCATTTCATTAAAATACTTCACCAACACTTGAAGCTTATTTTCCTCTGAAAAATGATGACCAATGACAGACTTGTTTTAACACACGCTCATTACATTTCCTTGCTGCATTTTATGAAATCCATAGGGGACAAATAAGCAAAACAGTAAATATACTCAAGAAGTACAACTTTGAGGTATCCGTACTTTACTATTTTGCTTAGCAGATAAAGATACAGAAGATAAGGAGAGAAATCTGATACATTGTTGAAGATCAAATCTTTGGTTCCCAACCTTTTTTCGTCTTGTGACAAAAAAGCTGTGTCTAGTTAGGGCCTGTCACTTTTCAGATGTCAATGAGTTATGAGTCATTTCCCTTCTCAGATAGTTTCATTTCAAGAGATAAAACTGTCAGAGGTATAACTCTTCTTTATTTCACAATAAAAGCAGACATAAGAGAAAAGTTAAAAAAATGAATACATGAGTGCAGCAGAACTTTCCTCATTCCTTTGTCATTAATCGTCTCACTTCCCCTCAGATTTATCTTGTGACTCTTAGATTGGGAACCTCTAAAATCTATGTACAGTCAAACAGTAAAATGCTTTTTATGCATCAGGATAATATACCAATTTGCTGATAATATATCTGTTCTTCTGTTCTTCTACTTTGGTAGGCTTTTGGAAATGGGACTTATACTTGTAATGGAGTATTTTAGATTGTTTTGATACTTTTTCTTTAGTAAAGAGTTGAGTCTGAGTACTTACAAAGTAAAAACAATGGAAGGAAATAACGAAGGAAAATAATGGATTGTGTACCTTTCCAACCAGAAAGCAGTCATCACCAGACAGCGGGACAGACACTGCAGGCAGGTAGATATCCACAGGCTTTCCATTGGTGACTCTTTGGAAACAGCCCCTTACGAGGCTCGCAACTTGGAGAGCATACACATCCTGCAGCCTCATAAGCCCCTTAGCAGCCCCCTGGAGGTCTTCTAGTTTGGGCAGATCGGCCTCTTCCTCCTCATAACTGGACCTGAGGGCTGGACAGCAGAGGGCCAAAAGGTGAACTGGGGGGTTGGGTGGTGACAGCAGTAAAGAGGAGGGGAGGCGGTTAGTTATCACCACCAGATGTGTCTGTAGAGGAGGCAGTGAGCCTACCTTGTACGTTCTCCAAGGCTTCGTTTCTGTAGATTACATTCAGCCATTCTAAATGCAGCCGCTTGATCAGAGTGAACGCCACCAGCGGGTTTGCCATCACAGTCGCCCGGCCTCTGTAAAGTTCAGTGTGCAGGTCTGACACTTTGGCATAAAAGCTGTGGGTGAAGATTGTAGACTTTGGTTACAAAAAAATAGAAGAGACCAAGTGCCAAGACAGTTTCACATGAGACAAGGGAGTCCTGGGAACCATAAGGTCACAGACAAGAGAATGTTCTTTGGACACTCTTTGGCACAGTCGGGTAAAATGGTTTAAAAAACTGAACAATTTCATATTAACGGCTATCACATAGGTACCAAAACATTGATTGATATAAAATATAAAAATGAACATTTACCATACAACTAGTGTCACATAGTATGATGACATAAGCACAATTAGGAGGGTTGTTCATAAAAAAAGTGTTTAAGTGTTGTGCCATGTTGGGATGGAAAGCATCTGCAATGTTCACCACATAATCATCATTACATATCATAAAAACAGATGAATAAAGCTGATGCATGACATTATTTTCCAACCTCACACCACAAAAAAATCATCCTGGTTCTAGACTGGAAGAAAGTGCAGCTGACTAAACCTTCTTCTTGTAAAAACACACACTAAATGACATGAAATAATAGGATTTTAGAGGTAGCAGGTCAACAATTCATGGCTAGTGGTTTACATCATCTGAAAGCTGGGAACATGAAGATTATGTTGAGATGCAGCTCAGCACTGTGTTAAGTTCTTCTTGTTATAAATCTGTGTTAAACCTTGTAGTTTTGTAAGGTGCCTATTGTTTGTTTAGAGTGTATTAGGGCTTAGAACATTATGATGGAAGTATATGATTCCCATTCTAATGCTCTTATTTTATCACAAAAGTTGTGGCAGCAGATTTTTGGTTGATACCATTTGTTCTATGGATTGCTGCACAATTTAACAATGTATTTACCACTTCAGAATTGAAGTTTAAAATTATGAAAAAAAACCTCCCTCCAAAATACCACATTAAGACAACCAGACATTGAGAAACACCACAGACAAATTCATGCTTTTGTATCAAAAACGTTTGAAACTGAAGATTTCTGTAAGAATTGCATTTTTTCGGTGATTGGATGTAGAGCAATTCTGCACTACAGCGGAGAAATCTCCCTTTATTGATAATATACCTAGGAAAGCCCCACATCCTTGAATGCTCTCTGTCAGTCAGTCATATGGTTTCAATGTAATGCTCTATGCCCCTTAAAACGCCCCCTATCGCCTCTTACAGACTGGGGCACTGCCGCCCCACACCCCCGCCGTGTCCTCATGCATGTCACTCACCGCTTGACGTCCTCCAGTCTCTCTAACTCCTGGTCAATATAAGTTCTCAAGTAATCGATCAGCTTCCGTTCAACACTAATCGCCTGCTTCACGTTCAGCAGCGACGTATACATTTCACCTGAAGACACGGGAATCACAGCGACGGTCAGGAGACTCCAGCTGAAGTAGACACACGCGGGGCACTTCATCTCTGGCGCAGATAATAAACCTATTCCCTCTCTTCTGCAGCAGCCTCAGAGAGTGAGCCCCTCACTCACTGCCCTGAACTGATCTACCTCTGAAATCCACACGGGGATCTCCCTCATCCGCTCTGAGATCAGCTTTCTCCCTTGTGTGGATGGGACTGACCTGCAGCCTCAATTCAGGCTGGACAATTCTCATTCCAGCGCGTACCCAACATGTTTATTTTCGCTGTTAATAACAGGACTACATAGTTAAATCCCCGCGCCAGTTTGTGGAAGCTGTTTCCGATTTAAGGTTGCACATTCAGTTTGAGATTTGATTCATGCATATAGGCCTAAATAATGGGAATGGGTTAAACCAGGATATCATTTATGTAGCATGTTTTTAAATTTAACTATTTTTTTATTACTTTAAAGGGGGTTACGGTGAATCATTTGTTCACTGACAAAAAAAGTTGGATGCATTAGATATTGAGTTTGGAGTCAGTGCACCACCTGCAGGTGAATGTTTGTACAGCATTGACACTGTCATTTTAAAGCTGCACAGTAAGGACATTTTGAGTGACTTCCTTGCTGTGGTGACTCTTATAATAGGTTTAGTGGTAGGAATGCACAAAAAGATCACAACCGGAAAAAAATGTAAGTAAAGTATGTGGTCTGCAGATATAAGTTTTCTTCTTATGGGACATGCAAATATTATATCAGTACAAAAACATCATTTATAGCCTACGCACTACACAAAAGGAGACAGTGCTTGCAGGGTTACACTCATGTTTTTTGTATTATTCTGATATGTATGTCACCACCCACAAGACCTGTATCGAACAAGTTTATGCATTCAAACTGTTTTTTTTCAGGAACAACACACTGATTTGTGCATGCAGATACCAATGTATTAACCTGCAATAATCTCCAAGACTTTTGTGATTTTAGGCTTTTAAATATCTACAATATAGTGTAAGATTACAGCAGGCCAGAAGAACTATCTTGCCTGCAACCCAGTCACATAGTTATTTCTAAATCCTGCATGATCAGCACTGCAAGCGTATTGAGAGACTGTGAGGTTGAATCTAAGCAGCAGATGCCAGAATTTGTGTGCGATGCGTTAAATTCACTTACACAATTGAGTAATCTTTATTGATGCTCCTGGCACAGAAATTCAGTTACTAGTCGATGTTTTACAGCTGTTGATCTTTAAAACTGTTGATCTGGTCTTAAAAAAAACTGTCATATCTGCAATTCAAAAGGGTCAGAATTGCTTTTTACAGGGTACTAGAGGTTAAATCAATTCATCATTCATTGAGATTACATATTTATGTTCTCTTATTCAAAAGTGTTTCTAATATAGTTTTTAAATCTTCAGATTAAAACATTACATTATTGTTCACTGCATTAAACCATGAAAAGGTGAACCTGCAGTGTAAAATAAAAACATTTTAAGACCCTTTAATACCACATTGAATGCAATTTAGTACCTGCTTCAATGACCATACTAAAGCATGAAAATGTGATTATGCAAAATGAAGATGCATATAATATATCACACCAGGAAAAACAGCATGGGATGAATACATTAACCAATCAAAAAGGAGTCATTAATTACATTTATTTAGTAGTTCAGTTTTTGCAAAAATCAACACCTGCACATTATGAGACAACAAGCTTCCGAGCTTCTGTAGCCAGCTGTAGTGACAGTGTGTGCTGCAGGTCTGATAGTGCTGACTGAAAGAACACCTTCTTGAGTGCACAAACACTGTCCAAATAATCCCACTTTTTTCCACTTTGATCAGCAGCAATACATAACATTACTGACTGCGACAGGCAAGGAAATGCATTGTTTTAATTGCTACATTTTTTAATTAAATTCAAGACTTTTCAAGTGCCTTCTAGGCTTTTTTTTTTTTCAAAGGAAATTGTACTCAATGCTTTTTAACCCCTGTATGGTCTTCATTTTTGTGACCCACTGGCATCCTTTGGGTCATATTGATCCAGGACATATTTAGGGTTTTAAAAACAAGTCTGAAACTAATTTTTACTTCATAAATCATTAGCATATAATGTCTTTATCTCAAGTCCAATCAATAGAGATAACATATATGTCTAATATGTGTAAGCAGTCTCTACTACAGTAGAACACAATTAACAACGGAAGTATCATTAGTTTTTTTGTGGTGGTGGTAAAGGTGGACACATGACAGAGGGTAAAAAGTGAGGGACAGTGAGAGCAAACAGCTTCTCTGTGCTTAGATTATAATAATGTAACATTATCTTTGTCTGTGTGTGTGTGTGTGTGTGTGTGTGTGTGTGTGTGTGTGTGGGCATGTTTTTGTGTGTCTCTGTGTATGCGGGTCAAACGGCCATATGAAGGATTTTTTTGTTTGTACGTGTTTATCACATTAAATAAGCTAAGGCCATTGAGTTTCAGGTAGACAAAACTTATATGTGTACTAATTTTGAAACAAGTCAATTTGACCCGAATACCGTACAAGATTCAAGACATTTTAAGACCTGCAGAAACCATGTTTATCACAAATACATATTTTGTATAATTTTTGCATCAGCCAGTTCAAGACGCAGACCAGTTGTCCCACAGCTTGCCTCTCACATCGGGTTTGACTTTGTTTGAGCAGCAGAGGAATTTTTTCTCGATGCAGCACCTCAGACTCTGATCTCTAAAGCCGTAGACGAGTGGACTGAGAAAGCGTGGAATTAGGATGAAGCAGAAATAATTAAAAAAGGCAATGTCCTCTGGTAGCCAGTTGGCATGCAGTACTATGAGTGTTTCAGTGATGGGGTTAGTGAATGCCAACATGCACAGCAGCAGCTGAAAGCCGTGTAGCAGCACAGTGTGCATTGCTTTGCTCACAGACACTTTATCCTGTCTCAGCTTCCTGGCTTCCAGCAGGATTCTCACGTATGTAAAGAGGATGACAACAGCCACTACTGCAAAGAAGAGAATATTTATAACAGCTTGGAACAATGGTTGGATTGGAGATGAGTTGACTATGACAGATTTGCAAAGTACATGGGTCGAGAAGATATCCATAGCAGGATCCCTCTTCCCAATGGAGAAGTGAATCATAGTGAAGATACAGCTGCTGAGCCACAGGCATAGTATGATGATCCAGATACGGTCTGAGCGCCAGGCGGCTGGCCGCTGCAGGGGATAGAAGATGGCAACATAACGCTCCAGTGACATGGTGGCCAGGATTAAAGGTGTGTTCTGGTAAGTGACAGTGGAAAGGAACAGCAGAGGAACACAGTAGACAATAGCAAATGTCACCTTGCCCATGACAAAGAGGAAGAGCAGCACAGAGGACAAGAGCTGGAGAGTGTCATTGATCAGCATGTAGGCAAACAGGATGTAACGTGAGGTGTCCAGGAACTGTCTCTGAGATGCAAAGATGTGCAGCATGACAAGAATGCAGCAGAGGAAGACGCAGAAGAAGGGGATAACTACACACACTTTGATGATCACAGACAGACTTTTGTGGGAAGTTTCATTGCCTGAAAATTCAGTCAGATTCAGCATTTTCCAACTCTACACTAGAGCAAACCTGTGAAAGAGAAAACACATTAAAATTCCATACACACTAAATTACATCCTCAAACATATACAGTAATATTTTAAATAGTTACAATAAGAAAATAACTTGATACTGATGACACGATAGAACTGATAAAAAGAGAGGCATACCGTATATGAATGCTTGATAACTGAGAGGAAAAATCTCAACTTTGTAAGAATGAAATATACTATTTTGTCTTTCCTTATTCACCCTTTAAACCAGAATATTTCCACTGTAACTGTAGGTAAATCCAAACTTCAGAATAAGAGCCTCTCACTCACCTAACAATGTCTTCAGTCAGAAGACTTGACTGTAAGAGTTCAATGTACAATACCTCTGTGATGTTTCCTCTTATGTGAAGCGCTGGGCCTAATTCTGATCCGTCTGAATGAAGCAAGATTCCTCCAGGGATATTATTTATGCTATCGTCATACAGCATGATGTTTACCATGAACTCATAATCCGTGGGGAGATAGTATCCTGTACAAACTTTATGAATGTTTTTATCAAATCAGCAGCTACAAAAATCAAGGCAAAGACATTAACCCATGGCTAACATCTAATAATCCCATATTCTTCTTAAATCACACTGTACTTGTACTTGTATATTTAAAACCCTTGTTTTAAGGTGACTTACTGCTCATACTGATGACCATGGTCTTTTTTCACAATTCAAATTTAATAACCCTGGTAGGCCTTTTTCACAGCAGGCATTATGGCTTGGCATAATGGGAAAGACACAGATGTAACTAATAAAACTAATGATGACTCTGTTATATTGTTTTAAACTGAGAGTGCCTGAAAAGTATGTACACCAGGATCCATCCATCATCAATTTCATTATCTAGACCTGTGCCTTTCCTACTGTCACATGTCAAAATGTAAAAATGACCTTTTGCCGCTGCACTTCAAATGCATCACTCAATATTTACTATTTCCAGCCAGTATAATTCCCACAGTTTTTAATTCAATTCAATTTTATTTATCGTGCCAAATCTCAATGCACTTTACATATAAAGTAGTTATAGACCACACTCTTACACACAATCGAGAAATCTTTATTGATGCTCCTGGCACAGAAATTCAGTTACTAGTGGATGTTTAACAGCTGTTGATCTTTAAAACTGTTGATCTGGTCTTAAAAAAAACTGTCATATCAGTAAAATAAAAACGTTTTAAGACCCTTTAATACCACATTGAATGCAATTTAATACCTGCTTCATGACCATACTAAAGCATGAAAATGTGATTATGCAAAATGAAGATGCATATAATATATCACACCAGGAAAAACAGCTTGGGATGAATACATTAACCAATCAAAAGGGAGTCATTAATTACATTTATTTAGTAGTTCAGTTTTTGCAAAAATCAACACCTGCACATTATGAGACAACAAGCTTCCGAGCTTCTGTAGCCAGCTGTAGTGACAGTGTGTGCTGCAGGTCTGGTAGTGCTGACTGAAAGAACACCTTCTTCAGTGCACAAACACTGTCCAAATAATCCCACTTTTTTCCACTTTGATCAGCTGCAATACATAACATTACTGACTGCGACAGGCAAGGAAATGCATTGTTTTAATTGCTACATTTTTTTATTAAATTCAAGACTTTTCAAGTGCCTTCTAGGCTTTTTTTTTTTTCCAAAGGAAATTGTACTCAATGCTTTTTAACCCCTGTATGGTCTTCCTTTTTTGTGACCCACTGGTATCATTTGGGTCATATTGATCCAGGACATATTTAGGGTTTTAAAAACAAGTCTGAAACTAATTTTTACTTCATAAACCATTAGCATATAATGTCTTTATCTCAAGTCCAATCAATAGAGATAACATATATGTCTAATATGTGTAAGCAGTCTCTACTACAGTAGAACACAATTAACAACGGAAGTATCATTAGTTTTTTTGTGGTAGTGGTAAAGGTGGACACATGACAGAGGGTAAAAAGTGAGGGACAGTGAGAGCAAACAGCTTCTCTGTGCTTAGATATAATAATGTAACATTATCTTTGTCTGTGTGTGTGTGTGTGTGTGTGTGTGGGCATGTTTTTGTGTGTCTCTGTGTATGCGGGTCAAACGACCATATGAAGGATTTTTTTGTTTGTACATGTTTATCACATTAATTAAGCTAAGGCCATTGAGTTTCAGGTAGACAAAACTTATATGTGTACTAATTTTGAAACAAGTCAATTTGACCCGAATACCATACAAGGTTTAAGACATTTTAAGACCTGCAGAAACCATGTTTATCACAAATACATATTTTGTATAATTTTTGCATCAGCCAGTTCAAGACACAGACAAGTTGTCGCACAGCTTGCCTCTCACACCGGGTATGAACTTTGTTTGAGCAGCAGAGGAATTTTTTCTCGATGCAGCACCTCAGACTCTGATCTCTAAAGCCGTAGACGAGTGGACTGAGAAAGCGTGGAATTAGGATGAAGCAGAAATAATTAAAAAAGGCAATGTCCTCTGGTAGCCAGTTGGCATGCAGTACTATGAGTGTTTCAGTGATGGGGTTAGTGAATGCCAACATGCACAGCAGCAGCTGAAAGCCGTGTAGCAGCACAGTGTGCATTGCTTTGCTCACAGACACTTTATCCTGTCTCAGCTTCCTGGCTTCCAGCAGGATTCTCACGTATGTAAAGAGGATGACAACAGCCACTACTGCAAAGAAGAGAATATTTATAACAGCTTGGAACAATGGTTGGATTGGAGATGAGTTGACTATGACAGGTTTGCAAAGTACATGGGTCGAGAAGATATCCATAGCAGGATCTCTCTTCCCAATGGAGAAGTGAATCATAGTGAAGATACAGCTGCTGAGCCACAGGCATAGTATGATGATCCAGATACGGTCTGAGCGCCAGGCGGCTGGCCGCTGCAGGGGATAGAAGATGGCAACATAACGTTCCAGTGACATGGTGGCCAGGATTAAAGCTGTGTTCTGGTAAGTGACAGTGGAAAGGAATAGCAGAGGAACACAGTAGACAATAGCAAATGTCACCTTGCCCATGACAAAGAGGAAGAGCAGCACAGAGGACAAGAGCTGGAGAGTGTCATTGATCAGCATGAAGGCAAACAGGATGTAACGTGAGGTGTCCAGGAACTGTCTGTGAGATGCAAAGATGTGCAGCATGACAAGAATGCAGCAGAGGAAGACGCAGAAGAAGGGGATAACTACACACACTTTGATGATCACAGACAGACTTTTGTGGGAAGTTTCATTGCCTGAAAATTCAGTCAGATTCAGCATTTTCCAACTCTACACTAGAGCAAACCTGTGAAAGAGAAAACACATTAAAATTCCATACACACTAAATTACATCCTCAAAAATATACAGTAATATTTTAAATAGTTACAATAAGAAAATAACTTGATACTGATGACACGATAGAACTGATAAAAAGAGAGGCATACTGTATATGAATGCTTGATAACTGAGAGGAAAAATCTCAACTTTTTAAGAATGAAATATACTATTTTGTCTTTCCTTATTCACCCTTTAAATCAGAATATTTCCACTGTAACTGTAGGTAAATCCAAACTTCAGAATAAGAGCCTCTCACTTACCTAACAATGTCTTCAGTCAGAAGACTTGACTGTAAGAGTTCAATGTACAATACCTCTGTGATGTTTCCTCTTATGTGAAGCGCTGGGCCTAATTCTGATCCGTCTGAATGAAGCAAGATTCCTCCAGGGATATTATTTATGCTATCGTCATACAGCATGATGTTTACCATGAACTCATAATCCGTGGGGAGATAGTATCCTGTACAAACTTTATGAATGTTTTTATCAAATCAGCAGCTACAAAAATCAAGGCAAAGACATTAACCCATGGCTAACATCTAATAATCCCATATTCTTCTTAAATCACACTGTACTTGTACTTGTATATTTAAAACCCTTGTTTTAAGGTGACTTACTGCTCATACTGATGACCATGGTCTTTTTTCACAATTCAAATTTAATAACCCTGGTAGGCCTTTTTCACAGCAGGCATTATGGCTTGGCATAATGGGAAAGACACAGATGTAACTAATAAAACTAATGATGGCTCTGTTATATTGTTTTAAATTGAGAGTGCCTGAAAAGTATGTACACCAGGATCCATCCATCATCAATTTCATTATCTAGACCTGTGCCTTTCCTACTGTCACATGTCAAAATGTAAAAATGACCTTTTGCCGCTGCACTTCAAATGCATCACTCAATATTTACTATTTCCAGCCAGTATAATTCCCACAGTTTTTAATTCAATTCAATTTTATTTATCGTGCCAAATCTCAATTCACTTTACATATAAAGTAGTTATAGACCACACTCTTACTCACACTTATTCATGATTTACAGAGACCCAACAATTCCCCCATGAGCAGCCACAAGTTGCTCTATCTTTAATAATAATAATAATATTAATAATAATAATAATAATAATAATAATAATAATAATAATAATAATAATAATAATTATTATTATTATTATTATTATTATCCTCTCCAGGAACCATCACCTTATCGTGGTGGAGAGGTTTGTGTGTCCCTGTGAAACTGAGGGCTGAGTTGTCTGGATCCTGGTGCTCCTGGTAGGGTCTCATTGCAGAGTGGTCTCATTGCAGAGTGGTCTCAGGCGAGGGACCGGACTAAGAATGGTTCACAAACAATCTATGGAAGAACGAGGAAGAGGAAGAGGAAGAGAGACCCTGCCGGGAGGAAGACCAGGGTCCCCTTCTGGAGCCAGGCCCAGAGGGAGGGCTCGCTGGCAAGTGCCTGGTTGCCACGGAAACCGGCCGGGCACAGCCCAAAAAAGAGACGTGGCACCTCTCCATCCTGTGGGCCCACCACTCGCAGGAGGAACTGATGGGGTCGGGTGCACCGCTGCATGGGTGGAAGTGAAGGTAAAGGGCCTCGACGGACCAGACACGGGTAGCAGAGGCCGGCTCTGGGGACGTGGAATGTCACCTCTCTGTGGGGGAAGGAGCCGGAGCTTGTGCGGGAGGGGGAACGCGGGAGGGGGGAACGCTACCAGTTAGAGTTAGGGCTTACCTCCATGCACAGTCTCGGTTCTGGAACAGTACTCCTGGATAGGGGTTGGACCCTATTCTTCTCTGGAGTTGCCCAGGGTGTGAGGTGCCGGGTGGGTGTGGGGATACTCACAACCCCCCGGCTGAGTGCCGCAGTGTTGGAGTTTACCCCGGTGGATGAGATGGGACGGTGTTCAAAGAAGTTCAGAGAAGTCATGGAGAAGGACTTTCGGGCAGCACCAAAAGTGCTTCTGGAAAACCATTTGACACTTCAGGAGGGGGAAACGGGGAACCGTCCAAGCTGTTTACAGTAAGGCTGGGACGCTGGTGAGAGGAGCACTTTGAGGAACTCCTTAATCTGACTATCACTTTTTTTAATGAGGCAGAGCTGGAGGCTTATGGGGAATCATTGTCAATATCTCTGGCGGAAGTCACTGAGGTAGTCAAACAACTCCACAGAGGCAAAGCCCCAGGGATTGGTGAGATACGTCAAGAAATGCTGAAAGCTTTAGGTTTGGAGGGGCTATCTTGGTTGACATGTCTCTTCAACAATGCGTGGAAGTCTAGGACAGTGCCTAGGGAGTGGCAGACCAGGGTGGTGATTCCCCTGTTTAAAAAGGAGGACCAAAGGGTGTGTGCCAATTACAGGGGTATCACACTACTCAGCCTCCCTGGTAAAGTCTACTCCAAGGTGCTGGAAAGGAGGGTATGTCCTATAGTTGAACCTCAGATTGAAAATAAATAATGCGGCTTCCGTCCTGGACGTGGAACAACGGACCAGCTCTTTACTCTTGCAAGGATCCTGGAGGGGGCCTGGGAGTATGCCCATCCACTCTACATGTGCTTTGTGGATCTGGAGAAGGCTTATGACCGGGTTCCCCCGGGAGATACTGTGAGAGGTGCTAAGGGAGTATGGGGTGAGGGGGTCACTCACTGGATTAGTTCGCGGCCAAGTGTGAAACAGCTGGGATGAGGATCAGCACCTCTGAATCTGAGGCCATGGCTCTCAGCAGAAAACTGGTGGATTGCTTACTCCAGGTAGGGAATGAGTCGTTACCCCAAGTGAAGGAGTTCAAGTACCTTGGGATCTTGTTCACGAGTGAGGGGACAATGCAGCGTGAGTTTGGCCGGAGAATCAGAGCAGCGGGGGCGGTATTGCAGTCGCTCTACCGCACCGTTGTGACGAAAAGAGAATAGAGCCGGAAGGCAAAGCTCTCGATCTACCGCTCAATCTTCGTTCCTACCCTCACATATGGTCATGAAAGCTAGAACAAGGTCGCGGGTACAAGCGGCTGAAATGGGTTTTCTCAGGAGGGTGGCTGGAGTCTCCCTTAGAGATAGGGTGAGATGCCCCCTGGGCCATCTAGTAAGGAGGCCCAGGGGGCATCGGGGAAGACTCAGGACTAGGTGGAGGGATTATATGTCCACACTGGCCGGGGAACCGCCCATAGAACACTTCTATATGGAAGAGAGCAACCCTATGTCATGTAAAAGGCCGTGCCACCTTTCCAGTGAAAATAAAGGGGAATACAAGTAATTGTTCCATATTTATTGATAGAATGTCTGAAAGATGCAGTGAGTGTGTGTGTAAGAGAGAGAAAGACAGCACATTTCCGGCCTGCATTACCTGGTGATTCAATGAGGTAGGAATAAATGTCTGGGTATGTCACCTCTGGACACTGAGTGGGCTCCTTTACCCACTTCTCCTCCGGTGAACTGGACAAAAAAATCCCTAACGCTTTGATTTTATCCATATAAAAAGATCCCTCTTCAACAACGTAATATTGCTGTCTGCCTGACTAGCCATTGCAGGAGGTTTCCAGGCCGGTTAGCGTAAAATAGGCAAAATCTTTTTTTACTTCACTTTCACTTCATTAAAAGTTAATTGTAACATTGTGGTCACCTTAAAATGTCTTGTTTAGCGTTGGGATTTAAGAACTACCAACATTCATTTTTTTATGTAATGTAATATGTGCATTGCTGGAAACCTGTATTAACATCATATGCCACCAAGATTCGATGTTTATGTGAACCAAAACCGACTGATGGAGCAATCCACCCAAGCACTAAACCAGCTGAATAATTATCTTCTCATCATCTATAATCATTAAGTAATACCGGTACAAGAATTGTGTGCAGGAGAGCTGGTGAACATATATGAAAATGATTGACATCGAAGTGATTATTGTTTTAGAGAAACTTTTACTCCAGGACAGACTGGACATACACAAAGCTGCAAAATGTCCCCTTTAAGTATTTTTTTTGCTGATGCAAATTATTTTCACTTAACTGAAACTTTTCCAGCTGGAAGAGGGCTCTCATTGATTTTTGGCACTATGGTAATTCTGCTGAGTGGACTTTCAGCTGTGACTTGTATAATGCAGTTTGTGAACTGTTGACCAAAGTGTTTTGGCAGCATCCCTCAATACTTTTTTTTTCTTTTACGTTACTTCATATTTACTGTGACTGGGCCAAATGGGTGTCACTACATTGGTGTACTCGAACTTCACTGTTGACTCTTAAAAGGCCTTGGTGTTAGGCCAGTCCTAATTTTCCTCTTAGTTTAGGTTAGTCAAGTAAAACACTATCCAGTGGTGGAAAGTAACTGGTAAGTTAATGTTCTCAATACTGTAATAAAGTACAGTTTTGAGATACTTGTACATAAGGCTACTTGGTTATTTATATTTTATGTTACTTTATACTTTGGCTACTACATTTCAGAGGGAAACAATTTTACACCACTACATTAAGCTACGACTTACTTTACATATTCACATTATTAATACATATAATGAAAAAATGCACAAAAAAGTTTGAATGCATGACTAAACAATATTCCGACATATATATATACATATATATATCCATATACAAATGTCTATTGTATATATTTTGCGATGCCGGAAAACCAGCAGCTTAACTGCTTTACAGTAATATTAACGTCATCTGGATGATGTGCTAATCTTTACACATTATGTTCATTTTGCACTAAAGTGCTTACTAAATTGAGAAAAACTCAGTAGTTTTCATTTTCATTCTTCAAGTATTTAATTCATACAGTGTACAAAAATAGGCTTTTCCATTTATTGAATCATCAGTTAGCATGCTATATTGGTGTTGTATTAAATGACTATATCGTGATAGAAGATTTTGACAATATCGCCGTTTTTGTGAAACTGGCCTATATTTTCAGTTGTATACATATGTTGAGTAGGCCATACTGATAAGGCAGACTTGGTCAAAGTAGCAATAGACTGATATAACCTTAATGTTAGTTAAGTTAAAATAAAGTTCAGACACATAAACAACATGTGTTACTTTCGGGCACATGACAGGTTCATGGTTTAAGTCAGGGTCAAAGGACGTTGCGCTTGAGATGGCTGTTGAAAGCGTGTTTGATTGAACATATGTTACCATAGAGGGGTGGGGGTAAATATTGTTGACAGTCGATACAAAGATCAGTACATTCAGGACTGTATGTTTCTACTGGTTGCTTATTATCCTGACATTATGCGCCTTGAACTATTAATACTTGTAAATTGCTGTGGATTAGATAATCAAAAAAATATGCAAAATTATAAACTGCGATCTATCTTAGATTCATACGGTTTGTTTTCACTTTAAAGTATCAATACTAATTAGGGAAGAGCGATATTACCTACAATTATATCAAGCTGCTTTTTTGTTTTCTTGCAGAGAAAATTAAAATGGATATTCAACTTAAAAAAAGACAAACATTTGATTACAGTTCTGCTGGTTGGGATCACTGAGCTGCACAATTTATCGAATATTAATTGCAATCACGATTTAGGCTTCCCACAATTAAATGAAAATGATTGACTTTATATCAATGTTTAAAATGTGTGCTCCTCTCACAGCAAACTACGTTACATATCAAATGAAAGGTTTCCTAAAGTAACAGCCAGCCTGTCACGTTAACACGGGCATACTGCGCAGGCCTCATTATTTATATATTCTGTTATTACAGCTATAGGGAATGACTGTAACAGAGTATAAAGTGGCACTTACTACCGTTGAACATCCCCAACCATCAACTTAAGAAATCTTCATTGATTAAGTAAAAAATGACCAATTATTTGACTTAGAGGGTCAGCTTGTCAGGAGCATAAGTTGAAGAGGTAGTCCATTTTAGGTACAATTTTAGTTATATTCTCCTTCTAGGAGATGCATTGAATTCAGGTGAATAAAGTCTCATTTCGATTCAAAGATTTGTAGATTAGTGAAAGCAGTGCATTTTATTTAAATGTATCCAATAAAAATATAATGTCCCTAAAATCAATGAATATTGTGATAAATAACTATGATCTCAATATTGATTAATTACATTTTACAGAATGTATTATATATTTTTGTTACAATGCGGTAGTGCAACCAGAGGTATGTTTAAGGCTGCTCAGATGTTTGTGAACGGCAAAAGGTGAACAAACTAAAGGTGTTAGAAAACACTGATTTGACACGAAACATGGGGATCCACTGCATAATGTTTTATAATAGAGACATAACCTTCAGGTGCAATATCAGTATTGTTTTGAAGAAGATGATGAAACCCATGAAGAGATGTTTCCGTAGTGTAAATGAGGTACTGTGTGATATCTCCAGAGCACGGTTAGGGAGTTTATCACATATCCCCTGCTTATTAATTAACAGACTGGTTGATTATTAACCTAAAGTTCCTGTGTCTAATTGCACAACTTGACGTTTTCATTTGTTTGGCAAACAAGGTGACTTTGTTGAGACCAGCTCACTGGGGCTCGTCAGCTCTTTACGCAAGTTCTGCGTCAGTAATCAGGACTGCAGGTGATTGGACCAAAAACTGAGCTCAAAACAAACTTTCTGTCTCTGAACCCCAGTGGGTGCAATCTCAGCAGATAACATTTCCCTGCTATCAGATAGAATAGATTATATTGCCAAACTTTTGGCAGCAAGAACAAAAGTATAATATTAAATGACACAAGAAGTGACAAATAAAACTAAGATATTTTCTGTAAACCACTGTAATATAAGTACTGTGTGCATTCAAATTCTCATGCTCTTACTTCTAAGCTGTCTGAAGGTAAAACTTTAGTATAAAATGGAAATCAATAACACCTCCATTATAGCATCATGATGATGTTTATGATGCCATCTAAAGAGCACCCTTTAGTATTATCCAGCACTCCTGTAGCATTATCTGTAGGGATGGGAATTGAGAACCTGTTCCAGTAGCACAGGGGTGCAGAATTCCTGTCCTGGAGGGCCACTGCTCTGCATGTTTTATGTTTCTCCCTGCTCTAACTCACCTAATTCTAACAATTTTCCAACCTGTGACATGATTCAGCTGCTTGATAACGAGCACATCATTAGGATCAGGTATGTCAGAGCAGGGAGAAAACTTAAACATGCAGGACAGTGGCCCTCCAGGACTGGACCCCTGCAGTAGAAGATCCAACAAATTGGAATCAGAATTAACTATCTTTCCACTACAGAGCTGGAGTGTGCCAAGGCCAGTCACTTTTCCATTGACATTGTGCCACAGTATGACCATGTCGGGGCCATGCTGGGGGCATGTCAGGGATAAATTCCAGGTGAATGTTGCCCATAGTTTAAACAGGCCAAGGGCCACAGTTGCATGAAGTGAAGTCGAGAGTCTCTGGGCTGGGAGATAGGTCTCTCATTATCGCTGAAGAACCATGCACAAGTGCCGCTGCTTCCCAACCGAGCAAGCAGATTTTTCTTTAACTCAGAAAACCTGAATGGACATAAATTCTGATAAAATATTCTCTTCTTCACTGCAGAACAGTTTTAGAAGGGCTACTTTTTTCCCCCAGAAGAAAGGTTAAGCAGAATCAATACCGGCATGGATATGAGTAAAATCTTATCAATTCCCATCCCTAATTATCGGACAGATGATGGATATGAAAAAAAGATCCAAATCAATGCAGAAGAATCAGAGACATCATCATTTTTATTACACATATTCTTCTTATAACCCACAATGCAACTCAAATACAAACCGTTCAGTCGGTGATTTGAATGTGTTATAGCAGCTAATTTAGCCTTTAGCAGAGATTAGTAGTGGGCTACAGTCGTGTTGTTTGAGTTTTAACAATCATGCATTAAATGAGAAGTTGCTCTGGCATATTTTACACAAAACAAATGATGAATACAAAACAAGCAATATATACATCCAGTCAAAATGCTTATGGTATAATAGATTTTCTTCATCACATCGCATGAAAATGTAATGCATTTTGTGGCGTTAAAAACTGACACCTTACACACTGAGGATCACTGTCACTTGGAGCTCCATTTATTCATTAAGGGATACTTTACTGATTTTAATCCAGGTCTGTGCCATAGCGATGTGGGCATTATGCACTCATTAATACAGAGAGAGAGAGAGAGAGAGAGAGAGAGAGAGAGAGAGAGAGAGAGAGAGAAATAGAAAAAATGGCACGTAATACCTGTCCCTGTTGGTTTTTTCAGATAATGCCGTATACGCACATTTGCAGGCAAAGTCAACAGATCAATGTGTTTTACGCAATGAAATGGTGCTGGATCCCTACAAATACCTGCAGGACATGACAGTTGGTCATTGTCGAGCGGACTGAAAGATTACAAGCACTGAACAAGACAATTTTTCTGATTTTACAAAGACAAGTGAGAGTACAGCAGATTAGTTTGAATTGTGGAAAACAGAAAATCTATAGTTAGAAACTAATTTTACATCCATCATATCTTCAAACGCAGCAGATCAAATAATCTGCAAAATGCAAGCTGTTGGTCAGTGTTCAATGTGTGCCAGCCATGCTGCTGGAGGACTTCTGAGAAATCAGACAGACTTTTTACTGCTGAGAACCAACAAGAGTGCACTCAGGAAAGGAGCTGCCTGTATCCGTTTCTTAAGGTAGGCCAGTAATATTAAGCAATATAACTTGGAAAACATCGGTCTCTGCTACAGTGTTACCTATTGAAGCTTTGCAACTATCTTGTTTATGTTTTTTTAAATTCTAAACAAGCTTTTAACATTTTCAGGAGATTATAATATTTGTTTACATCAACTTAAAGTTTTACTTCTCAAACATTGGCTGAAGATTAAGAAAATCCAAACCAGAAGATTTTTATCTCAGTCCTCAACAACTTTGAGCTAAAATATTAATGATCATGACTAATAACCTGTTCTTATTCTGTCCTCATTTTCCTACAGCAGTTCTAAGAGTGTCCTATGCAGCAGGAAGTCTGGAGTACAGACGTTCAGACACAAGAGCATAGCACCTTTAAGTGTTGGACGTGGGATTCATGCTATCCCTTTTAAACAGGTGGGTCAGTCTGTCACTGGAGACCAATGAATTACAACCTTTTGGAAAAAAGTTTGTTCTGGTTCTTCATCTTTTGTACAGTACTTGGAGACATTGAATGAAGGAGTTTAAACACTGAATATTTTGCCCCTTCTCTGTAGCAAATGGAAAACCTCTCTCCTGACTCCCTGATCAGAAGAGCAGCCTCGCTGGTTACAGACAGTTCAAGCACTTTCCTCTCTCAGACCACCTTGGCTCTCACAGATGCCCTTACAGACTACTCAAAGGTAGGTTTTCACCTTATGTGAAACATTTTATTCACAGCTTACAATTGCAGTGTAATTCATCACTTGGGACTAAATACTCCCACACTACATTAAACATTAGTGTGAGAAGAGTTCAATAATGTCCACTTTGACATAGACTTGACAAAATTAGCATTATTTGAATCTCTACATCTTTCTATAATTTCATGGTGAGGATAATACCTCTATTATAATGACTCCAGTTTGAACATGTACAAATACAGACTTTCATTTTACAAATTTGCTAACAGGCTGTGCACACACGCATTGCTGTCCAAAAAAGGTATTTAGCCACCCTGGGAAAGCTGACCCCAGCAGAGAAGGATTCGTTTCTGGAGGTGATCAATGGCCAGCGTGCAGAGGTCAGTTTGTGTTGTTGAAAACAGACTAAATGTCCCTTAGCATATTTTTTTCTAGCATTTACTCTTTTCAAAAACAAACAATCAAAAAATATACATTTATATATTGCATTTGTCTCATTTCTTTGTCTGAACAGATAAGTGACAGACTACATGAATGCAAACGTTTTGAGTCAACTTGGATCAATGCTGTCAACTTGTGTAAAATGGCAGCTGAGGCAGCACATAATTCAGGTTTGTAAAATGTGTGCTTGAGTACAGCTGTATCTCTCAATGCTTGCTGAAGTACTGTTCAATTTATAATGATGGAATAATGAGGGCATTAAAATCCTAAACACTTGAAAATGTACAGATCAGATGCTTTCACTCAGTAGAGCTTTAGTTTAAACTAAATGGATGGAGTGGACAGCACTGCCCTCATAAGGTCACTCAAACATCAAATGTTTTAACCTAAGCAGGTGTTATGTCAACCATTGAACTTTCTCAACAATTTGACTAAAAATGTATTTGCATCTGTGTGTTTCCAGGAGCCGAACAGGCGTCCATCACAGTGAGGACAAACATTCAGGTGGCCCAATCGCAGGTGGGGGAAGCTCAGAAACTGTCAGCGGATGCAGACAAGAAGTTGGCCGAGACTAAAGTAGAAGAGATCCAAAGGATGGCAGAATATGCTGCCTTTCTAGAGGATAGTGAGGGGCATGAGGTTCATGAGGCGTATCTACGAGAGGACTAAAACAAATAGACAGAGATATTGCAAAAAATAAGTGTATATTTTCACCTTTGAAAGCTTTGAGCTTTCTGTGTTTGATTTCCCTATTATTCCACCTTCTTTTTTTTTAGCCTCGAAGATGTTTGCATGTTTGCATTCACACAGAGAAGATCTGAATTTGAAAACGGAATGAAATAAATAGCTAACAATTTGTAATTCTTTAATGTTGTATAACTCATTATTTAAGACTATTTATTTGATTAGTGAATGTCAGCTGCTTTTGGAGTTTCAGGAAAATGATTATCAAATCTATAGCAGGCCTATATATTGTGGTAGGGCTTATCCAGCATCTGATCACAATGTTGTTTATTGTAAGTTTTGTTGTAATAAAGTTTTCATAAAACCAAATTAATCTTTGAGTATTTAGTTTAGTATTTATGCGATGGATCCTTGTCATATCACAGGATCCTAAATAAGTGTAATATGGCTTTGTGGTTACGGCTGACCTCTCCTACATCACAACAAAGAGGGTTTGAAGCAATTTACTTCTTTGCCTTTGAAAAGTTTTCTAAAGATGAACCTAAAAGCAATTTCAGTCAAAAGCAACTGGACTGGTTATTCGTCTAGGAAAACGTTTCACCTCTCATCCAAGAGGCTTCATCAGTTCATGTACGCAATGACCAGGCTGGGACTGAACATTCACAGTCCTAAGGATGAACAACTTGTGTGGTGGTATAGAAAAATAATGCACAACCCAGATTGTAATCATTATGAACAATCCATGAATATCACAGACATACAATAAAAAGGACTATTCAGCTTCAGATAAAGTGTTTCTAACCCCCTTCCCCAAGTTTCTCAGTTTGTGTCCATGTAAGAGTTTAGGTCCCCCAGCCACTCCCTGTCAAGGACTGCATAACTCAGGAATAGAACAGGAGCACTTTGGTCTGATACTGAATTGTTGACAGTAATCTCGAAACTGGTGATTGTATCGATTTTCTCTGCTGCAAGGTTAAAGATGTGTGTAAGATATCCATGTTTTGCCAAAAATTACAATTAATACCTTTTATTAAATTCATTCAAAGTCGTTACTACATATATTATGTAACAGTTTGGATGTAAACTGCAACTTGCCTTTTTGGTGGAGTCCCCTATCCGCGCCCTCTGCAGGTCCATGACAGCCAGGCACTAAACTGCACACAAACAGACAGTGAGAGCCCTTCTCTCTGCAACACTGGCTCTATAGTAGACACAAGAGGTTACCAAAATCCTGCAGTTGATACTTACAACGTACAGTGTGGGTTTTGATTTACAGTTAAGCATAAGATTTCAGACCACCAGATGATTATATTATGTGATATGGTCGTATCATGCTTTTACTATACATATACAGTAACTATGTTTACATTCTGTCATTGACTCTGTAATATTAAGTGACAATGGACTACAACTGAGTCATAGAACTGAAGTTGCATTCAAGTCATTTCGGTTTCACCTCGTCACAGGAGACTACAGGAGACGCCACCACAACATGGCAAAGTACAGTAGTCACTTTTATCCAGTGGTGTAGCAGAATGCAGCGGAGAAAATTATCTGTGCAAGGATTCTGGATTGAATTTCCCACCTGGTTGCTGCATACCTCTCTCTCCCTCTCTCTCTATCTCCCCCATTTACGCACAAATGCGCAGACACTTGTGCGATACTGCAGTGGGGTGACAGCCTGTCACCATAGGTGATAGTTGGCGTAGGAATACGCACGCTTCACCACAAATAATTTTTCTATGAATACCAACGTTTGCCACTGAACATTTCCGCCTGTCTACGCAAGGTTTTTGTGTGCAGCAAGCTTTGTAAAGGAGGCCCCTGGACATTGATCTGCTGCTGTGCAGACACACTACCAACTTTCAACTACCACTGACACAGACACACACACATGTACATCCAGATATATGCCTCTATGCCAATATTCTTTTTCTCATTCACTTGAACACATTGGTCCACTCAAAAGTCACATTTTCAAAACAGTTCACACGCAGATCTAAAAGTTTATCGACAAAATGGCACATTTTGTTGGCAAAATCCTGTTAACACTCACTAAACATGCAAATATTCCCATCAAGCAACACAACTTGGACTGCCTTAAATGCATCCCACACCATAGGGGCTGAAGGAGCTGATTTCTCTAAACAGATTTAAATCCCTTCTTTTCAATGAAAACAGACTCTTCTGTCTGTACATGCTTTGTTGATGTTGATGATGTTCTTATTGTGACTATAATTATATGTTCTCTGTTGTTTCTAACCTTTGTCTGTAATTGTGGAACTGTGCTACCTTTGTTGTTCTTGGCCAGGACTCTCTTGTAAAAGAGAGGCATTTTCCTGGTTAAATGAAGGTGAAATAAATACATAGAAAATAAAGGGTAGACACTTCTCCATTATTGTTTTCTTTAAAACAGTTATCTATTGCCTTTTCTAACTCCTCTTCTACCTGAGGGTTATTCATATATGATTTCAATATCCATAGTGTAGACTTTAGGTTATTGCCAACTGTTATCGGTTGTTAGCAACTGTCATTACTACTGGAGCATGATCAAACACATCAATTGTTACATCAGATGACTGAATTCTTAATTATTCTCTTTTAAATGCAAAGAAAAAGTCAATCCTTGAATAAGTAGATTGAGGTGCAGAAAGGTAAGTGTAGTCACGGCCTGTTTGATTAAACTCTCTCCAAACATCTACTATGTCAATTTCTTTCATTATTGAGTTTATTGTATTAATCATGGGTTTACTTTGTCCTAAACTGTAGGTGGAAGATCCCATTTTTTATAATCTTATCTTCATATCTCCTCCACATATAAGCATACCCTGAGCTTCAGTAGACATCATATCAAATATTTTATTATGAAAAGGTCCAATCACTCCCAGGAGGAGCATATATGCTACAGAAAGTTACCATCAGACCTTTAATCCTTCCTTTCATTACATATCGGCCTTCCCTGTCTTTGTTCTCTGAAATGTGTTCATATTGGACTTGATTTGAAATAAGAATGGCAGTCCCTCGTCCTGATTTACAGGATGAATAAAATACATGCTTGACGCCTCCACGTCTCAGTTTAGCATGTTCAGTTTCAGATAAATGCGTTTCCTGAAGGAATGCTACCTGAGCACCCTCCCTTCTCAGTTTTGACATATCTTGCCTCTCTTAATAGGATTAAGTAAACCATTTACATTAAATTACACCACTTTCAACGTATTACTTGCCAGTACCATTACTAAGATTGTTTTTTCTAGTTTTTAGATGGAGTGTGTGTGACATCTCTGTTTCTGCTTTGAACTGCAGCAAACACATGAACAGAACAACAACCAATGAAGTTTTGAACTCTTATAAACTAAGAACATTTGTTAGGGTTTCTAAAGGTGGGGTTAAAAGAAAAACCTGGTGTGAGGTGTTTGGGTGCGGCCCTGGAGAAGGAAAGCCTCTCTTCTGCAAGAGGGTCCTCATTTGTAATGAATTTAGCCAGAAACTTAAACTAGGCTTAAAACTGAATGAAGTTAAAAAAGGGAAGCTTTGAACAGAGGATATGCCCAAGAAGAAAATAAAATAAATAAAAATACTAATATTAATAAGCTTTACCCTCTCCCACCTATATACTTCACTTTGAGATATGAGCATCTGTTACATGGAAAATAATTATATTTCTTCCGAACATAAGCCTAGAATATCAAAATATGTGAATTACTGCTTTAAACATTTTTTTTCTGGCACTGTTTTAAACTCCATTTAAGCCATACTTGCGTGAATCTCTTGAGCTTGTCTTTGACCGTCGGTCCCCCGTGTGTATGTGACTGTGGACGTGCCTGTCCTTCTGTTGTTTGTTTACCTTCAGCTGTGTACTTTTATGACGCCTTTGTCACACGAATTAGCACGTATTTCGGCTCGGGTAGAGGGGGTCAACTGAGTAGACAGTCCCTAATGTGGACAAGAGTCACATACCTGAGATCGGATCACTCAGATCAGATGTTGATACCAAATAGAAACAGGATCTTTAAGTGGACACAAAAGGGGACCAGCAGAAAAGGGAACCAGTTCTTCTTGTTTTCACATTGTTACTTCATATAAAAGATGACTAATTTCTCTTCCATTTAAGCCATGATTGGGCCTCAGTCCTCTTTCTGTTCATATATATCATTCCTTTAGAGTTTAATTGCTTTGAATTATGGATAGTTTTCACTTGGAACAAGATATACAAGATATAACAAGATATTCAATTTCACATCATTTTGGGCCAGTTTTATAACTACAGGTAAAAAAGCTTAAAGATAAAAGTTTCACTAGTAAATAATTATTTCATTATTTACACATATCACAGCCAGTTCCACCTTGTACCAGCAGCAACATTAAAGTGTTTAAACACCCTAAAAGGACAGAGTTTGGTTCATTAAAAAAGGACTTCATGTGAAAACAACCTATCAATAACCTCCATAAGGATTATGAGCCAAATAAGCAGCAGAATCCCCCTGATCCCCTATCTTCAAATGATTAGTCATTATTGCCGTAAGAAATTGATTGGAAATTAACTTTTTAAACTAACGATATAGCATCAAGGCCTTAGCATGTGCTCTTTTTTGCACCCCCAAAAAAGTGCCCAGTGGAAGTGGCCTTAAAGCTTAATGACAAATTCAGTGCATCTAATGACAGATATTTATTTTCCACCGAGTCAGGATTTAATAATTGGAAAACTGGATTACAATTATTCTAATAACAAATTTTCACACGTAAATAAAAGTACAGACCTTTTAAGTTAATCTAGTACCGGGATGAGGTGAGGAAGAAATGGGGTTAAAAGGTGGGGCCAGTGCAGTTTTGCCTTCCAGGCAGGAAATGTAATAGCACTTTCTGATCTTTGACCTTCATTCACAAGGGTACAGTTTGAGAAGACAAACCATAGAGCAATGGTTGCATAAAGCAGAGGCTTCACTATTAATGATACGCCCACACATTTAAATATGCTGTATATGAACATTTATTTTCACGACAGTTCTCATTGCAACTATAAATTATGTTTTGTAATGTTTTACAATGATAGTACAGTCCCATTTCTTTGAGTATAGCGGAGACTGATTTGTTTGTTTCTGATATGAAACAAACAAATCATCATACTTTTAAAAGCCATAAAGGGTTTTGAAGAATGAGATTGGGGATCACTTGAATGTACAGGGAGCAGGATGTGAAGTACATCCGTGCAATATAGTCACACACACGTCCATGAATAACAGATGTACATTAAACATTCCAAGAAACATTTATAATATTTAGTTTATAATTTACTCCCCCCAAATAAAGCCAGAGACACGTATAAAACATATATTTTAGTAGCGTAACATCATGATTTAAATTTATCAATCAAAATAAATCGTGATTGTTTCTTATACAAACCACAGAGAGCATAGTGTCTCAGTGCATGAAAAAACATTTCATCCCTGAGGCCATAGATAAGAGGACTCAGGCATCTTGGGGCAAGAATAAAGGTAATGTAATTAAAATACCTGACATTAATGTATAACATGAAATTAATCTGAAGTACAGCAGCTTCTATGAATGGACACCACAGCTGGAAGAGAGAGAGTAGCAGCTGAAAAGCATGAAGAATTACTGTTCTGAGCCCTTTCTGTGTTGAATTTTTATTCTCTCCTGATGCAGCTTTGGCCACGTTCATTATTTTGACGTAAGAGAATACAATAGTAATACACATAATCAAGAAGTAAAACTGATTTATAGCTGACCAAATATGACCCTGCCATCTGTATAAAATGAACACCTCAGCTGTACATACCCTATATTGTTTGTATTCTGTCAAGGCCTGGCGAAATGAGGACTCAGATGCAGTCAGAGAACGAGTATGACAAGCTTTTATTCTGAAACTCTTGTATCTTAAACTCTTGTAAGTGACAACAAAAACGGCTTTAAACTCTAACTCGTCAACAGACAGAGGATAGACAAGAAAACAACAAACAGGGCTAGAAACTGAAATTCGCTCCCGAAGGAGGAGAAACCAAAAACTCTACACTGGTCTAATAATGAATAAACTAAGAAACGTTACAACAAAAAATCACTCTCGAGGAGGAAAAGGACAAAAGGCTATAAAATTTTCTACTCTTCGCTGTGCTGAGAATAATTACAAAATCAAAGCGCTCCACAAGAAGGGAGGAACAAAACAAAGGGCTATGACTATCTAGAAAACAAAAGGGTTCACAACTGACCAAAAAACTTTATCAAAATCAAAATCACTCTTCGTCAGAGGTATACAAGGAAACAGAAAAACAAGCAAAGCAATACTTATCAATTTACAAGGCAACTCTGTGGCAAGGCTGTGAAATGCTGGAGCTTCATGACATGACGAAATACTCTGGCGACGTGACAGGGGAAGACAAAGACAATATATACACCAGGGAAGGGAGCACAGGTGGAAACAATCAGGGAAACACCAGACCGGTGACACAAGAGGAAGGGCAAGTGACCTGAAACGAGAGGAGAGTTACTTTTCAAAATAAAACCATGAAAAAGACAAAAAGCCCAAGACAGGACATTCCTCACCGCGGTGTGACATATACGCTTAGAGATGCCAATTCAAAGAAGATGGAGACAACCACAATACAGGATACAGAGCTGAGGCCGTGAATGATGAGGATACAGTACATAGTGTTGCGAGTGGAGCACAGTTCTCCATGGCGCAGGGGCATACAAATGGCCACATAGCGTTCCAGGGTCATTGCTGTCAGAGTGACTGGTGTGACTAAAGGGTATAGAGCTACCAAAATGTAAATAATGAGACATAACCATATTTGCATGGTCAATTTAAGGTAGTCCAAGATAAGCAAGATATTTGATAGAATCGAGATCAAACAATCAGACACTAATGTATTAGCAAATAAGATGTAGCGCATCGATGTGTACAAGAAATCATTCATAAAAAAAAAGATTGTGATCAGCAAAAAGTTGATGCAAAGGAAAGATGCTACAAAAAACTGAACTAAAATCACCTGAAAATCAATCTCCACTGAGGATTCACCACCATTCACTGAGTTATTGGCCGCCATTACTCTCTTATAAACCCCCAGAAATCTTTTAGACACTACCACAATTCATAAACTGTAGATCTAAAGACATTAAAAAATCCATTAACTCACCTATGATTAAAAGTGTCTGACAATTTAATCTTAGTAGTGTGGTGTTGTGTCATTTCATGTTATAACCTATTATATTGTTAATATATGTATATAAATATATTCATATTTTTGTAGTAAAACCCCAAAACCCAAGTTGTTGTCTGTGATCTTTTCATTCTGTTTTCTTGAGGTCACTGTTTTATTAGAATATGCGTTTTCAGATTGAAATTGATAAAATAATTGACAAAAGAAATTGATAAAAGTATTCTTCTACTTTAACAGGTAATTAACCTATGCCAAAGTTAAAAAGAAATCCTGTAGAGGTCGAAGGTCGGCATAATTAGCCAAATTGATAATTGATAAAGTGATTAATAAAGTGATTCATTGATTAAAGAAATTAGTGTTGTTTGGAACGACTCTGGTCGTTCTATGATCAAGCTTTCCAGTTACAGAAATGTGGTGATATTTAACCTGATTATGTAAGTACTGACATTAAGGATCCACTAAGGATTATATTTTAAGTTTGTCCCAGTCTGTATGCATGTATCATTCAATCATACCAAATATTATCATTGAGGATCTTATTTTAACACATTATCAAGATATATTCACTATCACCAAATGATTATTCTAATGAAAATGTTGATGTTACTGTTGATGTAGAGGAACGTTTACATTATGTGTTGATGTTTGTATTCACCGTCGAATTCCTACACTTGGCCTGATTTGTAAATTTATATGAAAACTGATCTCTTCCAGTTTAAGTGGGAAAATGAAGGCATCTAATTATTCAGGTCTACTTAAAGATAGCAGACCCCATCTGTCTCTTCAGATTGCTAGAAGATTTCCTCAGAAGAAGATTTCCTCAGATTTCTCACTTCTCTTCTTCAGTCTTTTGTCTTCTTTTGTCTCCTCAGTCTTTAGAATCCTAGTCTTGTCTTGGTTTTTGTCTTAGTCTTGCCTATTGTACAGTCTTTTATTTTGTAACATCGATCTAGTTTATTTTTGTCTTTATTTTACAAGTAACTTTCTGCCTGACTTTGTTTCAATGATGTTCAGTGTTTTTATTTTGATTAATAACATTTTATTAATCAGTCAAACATTGCTTTAAGTTAGTGCTCTTGTTTTTGAGAGCAAGCTTATTTTTATTTAAGTTTATATCAAAGTCCAGTTTTCACCAAGAGCTCGCAAGAAGAGACCAACTGACTCTCTCATCCACCAAACTGAAAGCTGTCGAAGCTGAAGACTCCAGAGAGACTCTTTTTGGCCTAAAGCTGAAGATTTAGGGATCACAACGAAAGGGACTCTTTGACGCTGAATATCTGTGCCACAGTGAAGCGACCCCCTATTGAGAGGCTATCACATGCCACCCTGTTGGACAGGCCATCCACTCCTTGGCCTCTGACGACCTGGTTCTGCCTGCCCTGAACTTCGGGAGAAGACCCGGGATACTGCACGTCTGAAGACTGCTCATGTGTGTCATGTGTGTATATAAATATATTCATATTCATATTTTTGTAGTAAAAACCCCCTACCTCAGCTGTTGTCTGTGAGCTTTCATTCTGTTTTGCATAGTTTTGAGGTCACTGTTTTACGAGAACAAATGTTTTCAGATTGATACATTTAATTGATAAAAGAAACTGATAGAAACGTTTTCTTGTAATTCTTGCAGGTGACTAGGTTTCCATCGGGCTTAGTCCTCATTACCTGTCTATATTTTTGACGAGGAATAATATAATTAGCCTAATTAATACTTAATAAGGTGAACAATGAATTAATTATAATACGTGTAGAGTTCTTTCCTTATCCTACACTCTCTTGACTCAAAATCCAGGTTGGTATTTCATGCTGCATCTACAATAGGATAACTTCACTCTGTCCTTTCAAAGGAAATAGATGCTGTTTCTGAGTGGGTTAAAAGATTGGTTTTAAATATCTTAAGTAAAAGTATTGTCTTTGGTCCACAACATAGTCTAGTAAAAAATCCTACACTTAACTTACAGATTTCAGGACAGTCAATCAAACAAGATGTTAAAGTAAGACTTTTGGTTGTTACTCTTAGTAATACACTTTCGTGGTCTGGACATATCAATCAAATTGCCACCAAGACAGGTAGTACACACATTGGTGTTGTGTCATCTGGATTTCTGTTCAGTTCTTTGGGCTTCTGCACCCATGAGCTTACACAATTACAAACAGCTCAAAATAGGGCAGCTAGACTTACTCTTTATTGTTCTTATAGATCTAGTGTTGACGGAATGCATTCTTGACTTGGATGACTGAATGTTATTCATAGGTTATCCAACAGTTCATTGTTATTTATTTGAAACATTAATCACAAGTATCCTACAGCTCTTTCTAATCAGATTGGTTATAATGCTGATGTTCACCACTACAGTACCAGAGCTTCAACTCAAGGTGTACTCTACCACGGCCTATTCAAGATTCAAGATTCAAGAAGCTTTATTTATCCCGAGGTAAATTATTTTGCAACAGTTTCAATACAAAGGTGGGAAAGAGTCAGAGTAACAATAAGCATAAAACATAAATCAAATCAAAAATAAAGCTAATGTAAAATAAATCAAGCAATGAACTAAGTGTGACAGAGTGCAACAGACATTGTGGTTAAGCGTAGGTATATACAATATACAACAATACGCACTGTGCAGTTTAGCAGCAGATTGAAATGAAAGATTGAAATGAAATAAGTACAATAACTATTTCAATGAAAAGCACTGTTGTCTATAGAGCCATTTTGTTATGGAACACTCTTCCTTTAAATATTAGGACTATTCCAAGTAAAAAAAACATTTAAGAAACATTTAAGGTCACTTTTCAGACATAAGAGTTAGTCTTTTATATTACCATTTTGAGAACTTTCTCTTTCTTTCCTTTTATTTCTTTTTTACGTCAAGATAAAAATCTTGCACAGCAACATTAATTGTCAACGTTAAATATAAATTCCAGTCCCCTTGGGAATTCTATCGGTGTCAAAACAATAAATAATACCCCAGCTGGACCTTTGTGAAACCGGCAGCTGCTTCCAGAGAGAAAACCCAAGTGGTTAAAAAAGAAAAAGAAAACAAGAGAAACAACATAGTCATTCCGTGTGTGTCTGGGGTATCAGAGAAACTCAGGAGGATCTTCAACAAACACTGCATCCCTGTGTATTTCAATCACAGTAACACACTCAGACAGAGACTAGTACATCCCAAGGACAGAACACCACACACCCACAAAAGCAATCTGGTTTATGCTGTCCAATGCAACGAGGAATGCAAAGATCTCTACATTGGAGAAACAAAACAACTACTGCATAAACGCATGGCCCAACGCAGGAGAGCTAACTCCTCAGGCCTGGACACTGCTGTCCACTTACACCTCAAGGAGAAAGCCCACTCCTTTGATGACAACAATGTCCATATCCTGGACAGAGAGGACAGATGGTTTGAAAGAGGAGTAAAAGAAGCCATCTATGCAAAAGTAGAGAAACCATTGCTGAACAGAAGAGGAGGTCTGAGGCACCACTTATCTCCAATTTACAATGCTGCCCTTTCATTCCTTCCCAGGAGATTTAACAATATAACCTCAAAGAACAACTGTTCACAAATGGCCCCCTGTGACTCGACTGTCGTTAAGGGCGCACTCACACTGTCCTTCCGCACCGCGCCAAAACAGATTTTTCGGGTCAAGCCTTGTGCGTTCGACCAGTGTGAGTGCACCCGCTCCGCGCATAACTGCGGCCAGCACGGACATTTAACAACAACAACAACAATGGCGGCGAAAGGTTCACGTTGGTGTGATGCGGAAGTGGAGTGTTTACTGCAGATTTTGGTCGGATTAAAATATTCAAAAACAGTCGGACAAGACGCACAAAAACTCTGAGGTCTATGGAAAGATTTGTAAACAAAGCGACGCATCGCAACGACGTCAATCAATGCGTGTGACGTGTTACGGCGGCCCAGCCAGTGTGAGTACAAACGGGGGGGGGGGGGGGGGGGGGGGACAAGTACCCTAAAGCCTGGGGCGCGGTGCGGAAGGACAGTACAGTACAGTACTCTATTGTGCCCTAAGACTCAATAGAGCACTAACAAAGTCGAAACCTACTTCCCACCAACGACTGTCACTCTAACGACGGCTGTTGGCACTTGGAGCACAAAGGGTTTCCTGTGACATCATAGGCCTTGTGAGAGGTTGGACCAGTCCCAGCCTGGTCAGTTGCGTACATGAACTGAGGAAGCCTCTTGGATGAGAGGTGAAACATCTTCCTAGACAAATAACCAAGTCCAGTTGCTTTTGACTGAAATTGCTTTGGGGATAACGATGACCTGGACAAATGAGAACATTCACAGGCTTTTTGGATGTTTAACAGCGTGGGTGGGGAGTGCAGTGGGGAGTTCCGACTACAACCTGGGCTGGTGTGAGTTGCAGTGTTACGGGCCATGTGTAAATTGCAGTTCCTCCAGTAGAGGGTGACAGTGTACCATGCTGAGTGGTGTGCTTTAAGCCAGATGTCTGGCCCTGTGTTAGACTGTTTGCAGTGGACACCAGTTGGAGCCTGTTTTGGGTTTCATGGCATGTAGTAGCCGTTTCCCTGTGAAAGTCTCCTCCCCCATTTTTTATGAATGTCCTTTTTACTATGTCAATAAAGATTATCCATTGTAAGGTGGGGCGGCCAAAAAGAGAGCTGAGCCGGAAGGGAAAGCTCTCGATCTACCGGTCGATCTTCGTTCCTACCCTTACCTAGGCAAGGCAAGGCAAGGCAAGGCAGCTTTATTTGTATAGCACTTTTCATACACAAGGCAGACTCAAAGTGCTTCACAGCACAACATGTCATGAATTCAAATGCATTACAGGAAGACAAAGAGAATAAAAACATAGACAATAATCAAAACAGTGCGGACGTTAAAAGTGCGAAGATTTAGCAGAAAGCTAAGGTGAACATAAAAGTTTTCAGTCTAGTTTTAAAAGTGGTCAGAGTGGGTGAAAGTCTCAAATCTTCAGGAAGTTTATTCCAGCTGTTTGTTGCATAATGACTGAAAGATGCTTTCCCTTGATTTGAGTTTACTCTGCGAACCACTAACAGATTGGTCTCAGAGGATCTTAGTGATCTAGAAGGCTTATGTAGTGGGAGCATATCAGTGATATACCTCGGCCCTAGACCATGAAGTGATTTATATGTGAGCAGGAGGATTTTGAAATCAATTCTCTGACGTACAGGAAGCCAGTGTAATGATTTAAGAATTGGTGTAATGTGCTCACATTTTTTGGTCTTTGTTAGAACTCTAGCAGCAGCGTTCTGAACAAGCTGTAGCTGCCTGACAGTTTTTTGGGAAGACCTGCAAGGAGACCGTTACAGTAGTCTAGCCTACTGGTTATAAAGGCATGGACAAGTTTTTCTAAGTCTTGAGCTGACATGAGCCCTCTAAGTCTTGTTACATTTTTAAGGTGATAGTAGGCCGATTTTGTTACTGATTTGATGTGACTGTCGAAATGTAAATCAGAATCCATAATAACCCCAAGATTTCTGGCTTTATTTGAGGTTTTCAGGGACAGTGATTGAAGGTGTTGGATGACTTTAGACCTTTCTTTCTTAGCACCAAAAACAATTATCTCAGTTTTATCCTCATTTAGTTGAAGGAAATTTTGGCACATCCAGTGTTTGACCTGCTCAATGCACTGGCACAGTAGATCTATGGGGCAATAGTCATTTGGTGATAGCGCTACATAGATTTGGGTGTCATCGGCATAGCAATGGTGGTCAATGTTATTATTTTGCATGATTTGTCCTAGTGGGAGCATATAGATATTAAATAAAGTCGGCCCCAAGATTGAACCTTGGGGGACTCCACACGTTACGTTGGTTTGTTCTGATACAAAGTCGCCAATGGAAACAAAATAGTTCCTATCTTGTAGATATGACTTGAACCAGTTTAGGACTGTGCCTGAGAGCCCCACCCAGTTTTCCAACCTGTCCAAAAGTATTGAGTGGTCGACAGTGTCAAATGCAGCACTGAGGTCCAATAGCATTAGTACTGAAGTTTTGCCAGAATCTGTGTTAAGACGGATGTCATTTATAACTTTAATAAGGGCCGTCTCTGTGCTATGAAAAGGTCTAAATCCTGACTGGAGGTTGTTGTGGCAGCCAGTAGAAGCCAAGAAGTGATTTAGTTGTTGGAGTACAACTTTCTCAATTATTTTACTTATGAATGGTAGATTTGAAATTGGTCTGTAGTTGTTGATAAAAAAACCTACGGTCATGAAAGCTTGGTCATGACCGAAAGAACGAGGTTGCGGGTACAAGCGGCCAAAATGGGTTTTCTCAGGAGGGTGGCTGGAGGCTCCCTTAGAGATAGGGTGAGAAGTTCAGCCATCCGTGAGGAACTCGGAGTAGAGCCGCTGCTCCTTTGCGTTGAAAGGAGCCAGTTGAGGTGGTTCGGGCATCTAGTAAGGATGCCCCCTAGGCGCCTCCCTAGGGAGGTGTTTCAGGCACGTCCAGCTAGGAGGAGGCCTCGGGAAAGACCAAGGACTAGGTGGAGAGATTATATATCCACACTGGCCTGGGAACGCCTCGGGATCCCCCAGTTAGAACTGGTTAATGTGGCCTGGGAAAGGGAAGTATGGGGTCCCCTGCTAAAGCTGCTGCCCCCGCGACCCGACCCCGGATAAGCGGATGAAGATGAGATGAGAGATGAGATATATGGAGACTGTTAGCCACAGTAGTAGCCGAGGTTCAGACAGCAAAAACTCCTGCACCAGGATCAGACTGCCTCCAGTCTGCTGTGACCAGAATGTTGGAATTTAAGTTGTTACAACCACAAAGTAACTTAGGGCGCACTCACACTGTCCTTCTGGCCGGGGCCAAAACCGTTTTTTTCAGCTAAAGCCTAGTACCTTTAAGCAGTGTGAGTGCACCCGTTCCGCGCATAACTGCAGCCAGCGGGCCATCCACGGCCCGCTTGAAAGAGGTGGGCTTTAGCGGAGCCGTGCGCACGTGTACGAGCACGAGCACGAGCATGAGCCCTACGGCAGTAGAGTTATGTCCGCCTGTTCGGACATGTAAATAGAAGGACGGACCATGCGCGGACATTTAACAACAACAACAATGGCAGTGAAAGGTTCACGTTGATGTGATGCGGAGGTGGAGTGTTTACTGCAGATTTGGTCGGATGAAAATATTCAAAAACAGTCGACAAGACGCACAAAAACTCAGAGGTCTGTGGAAAGATTTGTAAACAAAGCCACGCACACACGATCAATGCGTGTGACGTGTTACGGCGTGATGGCGTATGGACAGCAAGAAGCATTGGCTGGCCCTGGCAGTGTGAGTACAAACGGGGCTGGGGCGCGGGGGGAGAGGGAGGGGGGACAAGTACCCTAAAGCCCGGGTCGCGGTGCGGAAGGACAGTGTGAGTACGCCCTTAGTCCCCAGGCTGCTGTCTTTGGCTTTCCTCCCTGGCAAAATAGTCTTGCTTGCTTGTTAGCCTAGCTTGTTAATTCAATTTTATTTAATGTGCCAAATCCTAACAAAAGTTATCTCAAGACAATTTACATATAGAGTAGGTAAAGACCACACTCAATGACTTATTCATAATTTAAAGAGACCCAAAAATTCCCCCATGAGCAACAACAAGTAGCACTATCGTTAATAATAATAATAATAATAATCATAATTAAAATATTATAGTTATTTCAGACAGTATTAATCCAGCAATCTTGTGCACACAGTGGCAATGAAAACCTTCTCAAAACAAACCCAGCTGGATGAAGGACACCCATCAGTCTTTACCGGTTGGGGAGAAAGAAAAAGAGAGAGAAAGAGTCAGACAAAGACAGACACAAAGACAGACAGACAGACAGACAGACAGACAATCCCAGAGATGCAAGCAACAACAAAAGTAAGTATGACTTTCATGTTATGGCAATTAATATACCAGAGTGATATAAATAGTAGAAACAACTACAGCTAAGGTGAGAGATATATGATAATGATAAATATGATCGATGATATGAGTAGGAGTAATAACAGCTCAGATAAAATTAGAAATACGACTGACAATGTTTTATGGCTATGACTTTTAGAATTTCTAAAACTAATGATAATATACAGTATATGAATAATAGTAATATTGGCAGCAGCAGGCGTCATGCAGGACCACAGCAGCAGGCACCACCACGATTGTCAGAGACCTGTCACCCGGACAACACTTTGGAGTTGGTTCTACAGGAGCGGAGCTTGGTAGCTGAAGGCTCTGCCTCCCATTCTACTCTAGGAACGACAAGTAGCCCTGCATTCTCGGTTCTATGAGCTCTTAAAGATATGATGGAGTCTGACCAATAAGAGCTTTGTAGGTAAGAAGAAGGATTTTAATTTTTTTAATTTACAGTTAGCCTGTGCAGAGAAGCTAATACAGGCGAAATACAGTATGATCTCTTTGCTTAGTTCTAGTCAGCACACAAGCTGCAGCATTTTGGACCAATTGGAGACTTGATAATAAGATAATAACGTATGCACGGACTAGTTTTTCTGCATCTTTCTGTAACCCACTGTTCCTAATTTTTGCAATGTTACGCAGGTGAATAAATTAAGTTCTTGTTAGTTTTATGTGGGAGTTGCAGGACATATCCTGATAAAAAAATAACACCCAAATTCTTTACTGTGGTGCTGGAGGACAACCCAACACCATGCAGAGTAAAGTAAAGCCAGATGTGACAAAACAATTGGATTACATACAAAGTCGATGTACAGAAGCGACTTCAAAATGTGCGTCAAGTTAGGCGGGAATAGATGATTGCGATCAATACAATTGCGTCCACCGGGCGAGTTGAAAATATTGAACTTTTCAGACGAGTCACGCGACAATGTACCCCCACAGCCAATCAGCCTTGGCCAGTCAGAAGAGTAGACTCGGTGCAGTCCTGAAGACTCCCATGGAGCCTAGTTGTTTTGTCACAGTGTCACCCACCAATGAGCAACCTGCAGCAAGAGACAAAGACAGAGGCCTTGCTAATGGGGCTACTAACTTCCACCGAGACAGAGGCCTCGTCTCTAAGTAGAGCAGCCAGTCCCGTAAAAGCAGGTTTGCGCCATCATCGCCATAGGAAATTGCAGGTCATCCAGGTTTTTATTTCCCTAATGCATGTTTGAAGTGTAGCTAAGTGATTGTTTCTTTTCTGGTTTGATAAATATAATTTTGCCAGAGCAATCAAAACACATATCTATACAGAAGCAATGGATTACAGACAGCAAATGATGCTTAAACATGAAGAAATAAAGATTTTCAACGCATCTTCTCAAAACATCAAAAGAGCAAATTTGTGTGCATTATACATGTTATCATTCACTTTACTTTTCCTTCGGTAAACATTTTATATACATTACACATGTGTGCAGATCTAGGGGGGACGCATGTCCCCCTCAATATTTAGAGCATGTGTATTTGTCCCCTCGCCCCCCACAATAACAACATCAAAGTAGCAGCAAACTTTTATCTTGAAGAACTGTTTGAATGGGACAAGGGCAGTATGCAAAAGCAACAGTTCAATCTGCCATAAAACATAAGAAGAAGTGATGTTGAGGCATAAGATTCAAATACAGCCGCAAATTTATATTAGAGCCCCTGTCAGATAAAAAAGTATAATAATCTGAGATTTTGAGAAGAAAGTCAATAAAGAATAGGAGGCTTCAAGTCATATTATTAGATTTTAATATTTACATTTCTGTGTTTCATTTAAAGGAATAAAAACATTACCAAAATAAATTGTTGCATATACCCTCCCCTGAATGCAGGTTGGGCCCCCACACTCCAATCTTAATGTGTGCCCCCCAATGTTGAAATGAAATGTGCTCCCTTGTCTCAACAAAAAGAGACAATCATTTTATTTTTAGTTTATAAAAGGTATAGAGCTACCAAAATTTAGATAATGAGAGACAACAAAATTTGCTTGGTCACTTGAAGGTGGTGCAAGATGAGCAAGATATTTGATAGAATCAAGATCAAGCAATCAGACATTAATGTATTAGCCATTAAGATGTAGCTCATGGTTGTGTTCAAGAAATTCATGAAAAAGGTTGTGATCAACAAAAAGTTGATGTAAAGGAAAAGTGCTACAAAAACCTGAATTAAAATCACCTTGTAATTAATGCTTTGTATTAAGGATAACCACCCAATGAGTTATTAGTAGCCTTAAAAAAATTATTTGTGCTGATTAAGTCAAAAACAGTTGAATATAAATGACCTTGAAGCTGCAACTGGTAGGATTTGTATTGACCAAAGCAAACACGATACACACCAGTAGTATATATGTATGATGAATATGACAAAAACATATCAACAACTCGAAGAACACCAGAAAAAGAGAGATGCAAGACTATGAAAAAGAGAGTATGCAGTCTCAACTGGAGCTTAAATTGAAAACACAAATATACTTTTTTTTGGTATCAACATTAACTGAACCATATAGAACAGATAAACCATACAAGTAAAAACAGATAGAACAAACATGATGATGCATTATAAAAAAGGGCAAAGGGGTATTAGAATTTATGAGTGACAAAGAAAAGAGAATATATATCTCATTATTTTCTACAGCCAAATTTAGTGCTCTAATTTGTCAAATGAAAAGAACTGTTCTTGACAAAACCACAGAGAACATAGTATTTCAATGCAAGGAAAAACTTTTCATCCCTGAGGCCATAAATGAGAGGACTCATACACCTTGGAAAAAGATAAAAAACTATGTAATTTGCATACCTGACATTAATGTATAACATTAGATCAATGCTAAGTACAGCACTTTCTATGAATGGACACCACAGCTGGATGAGACACAGCAGCAGCTGGAAAGCATGAAGAATTACTGTTCTGAGCCCTTTCTGTGTTGACTTTTTATTCTCTCCTGATGCAGCTTTGGCCACTTTCATTATTTTGACATAAGAGAATACAATGATGATACACATAATCAAGAAGTAAAACTGATTTATAGCTGACCAAATATGACCCTGCCATCTGTATAAAATGAACACCTCAGCTGAACATACCCTATATTGTTTGTATAAGCTTAGAGAGGCTGATGCAAAGAAGATGGAGACAACGACAATACAGGATACAGAGCTGAGGCCGTGAATGATGAGGATACAGTACATAGTGTTGCGAGTAGAGCACAGTTCTCCATGGCGCAGGGGCATACAAATGGCCACATAACGTTCCAGGGTCATTGCTGTCAGAGTAACTGGCGTGACTAAAAGATATAGAGCTACCAAAATGTAGATGATGAGACACAACCATATTTGCATGGTCAATTGAAGGTGGTCCAAGATGAGCAAGATATTTGATAGAATCAAGATTAAGCAATCAGACAGTAATGTATTAGCAAATAAGATGTAGCGCATGGTTGTGTTCAAGAAATCCTTCATAAAAAAGGTTGTGATCAGCAAAAAGTTGATACAAAGGAAAAGTGCTACAAAAACCTGAATTAAAATGACCTTGTAATTAATGCTTTGTATTAAGGATTTGCCACCACCCATTGAGTTATTATAAGCCATATACCGTATATCTCTGGTTTAAACTGTTTTTAAATTCAGATGCCCAACTTCTTTGTGCTGATTAGGTTAAAAAATGTTGAATATAAATTACCTGAAAGCTGCAGCTGGTAGGATTGGTATTGAACAAAGCAAACACAATACACACCAGTAGTATATATGTATGATGAATGTGACAAAAACATATCAACAATTCAAAGGACACCAGATCTTTAAATTTACCAAACCATCCCTCAGTAATGTGGTATTGTGGCACAAAGTCTGATGGATGAAGGTCTTCTGCTGTGCTCTGTGCAGCCCTCTGAGAGAGGACTGTGTATGAAGACTTTATAGGAGCAACTATAACACAAGGGGAACATCAAATCAGACCTTGCTCAATACAATGTCGTCATCACAATTATTGTTCATGTAGCAATATTACAGCACACCTCATTGGCCATAGTAACTATTGTTACTTGCTGTGTGTGTTGGAGAGATGATTTCACAAAGAAATGCAAACTACTCATAATGCACATCTACACATTATCAGGACTACAGGGAAATCAGTGGGGTTGAAATTTAAATATGGGGAAAATTCTTTCAATGTTGTCATTATGTTTTCTCCTGAGGAACCTGTACAGGTGCAAGTTTGTGGAGGCCCAATCAATTTGTGGTTGAAGAAAAGGATGTACATTTTCAGCAGTCATGATGGAATCATCATAAAATTTGGCAACAGATATGATTATTTTACAATGAACAGATATTATGGGCGAATAGTATTTTCTCATGTGAAAATGAATAAACAATATTAAAAATAATGTGTAAGAAAGTTCACATTCCTCACATAGGCCACTGTTTGCTCAGACCTTCAATAACTGATAATTTATTTACCACTTGAGAGCAGCAGCAAAAACAAGCCCACAAGTTAAACACATTATCACCTTTTAAGTTGTTATGGAGAAGCTGTTAGCCAACATTTTTTGGCTTATATTTCTGTTTTATTTCTGTGAAGAAAAGATTAACCTTCTCCGTCTAAAATAATGATATTTGTAATGAAATTAAATATGCTCTTACTTATGGGCATTATCTTAGGTGAAAATCACAAAGAGTAGAAATATAAGCAGTGCCGCATCACCAAATGCTGTAGTGTGTAGATCCTTGAGGGAATTACAATATTTAGAGCATTTGTAACACCCCCCCCCCCCCCCCCCCTTAAAAAAAAGAAGTTGAAATATACATAAGACTTATGTATGGAAAATCCACTTAAATGTGACTCACAAAGTTGGGAGCAGTATGAAAGAAGCAATGTTTTTCAGGAAATCTGCAGCGTTGCATGTGAGGAAACAAGGCACGGCAAGGCACGGCAGTTTCAGTGAGGCAGCCACACATAGTGCTGATTCAGGGCGTGTGTCTCCACTTCTGTAGTCCTTAGATAAACCAAACTTTATAGTGTTATTCCTAAAAATACTCTGAAGTTTTTTACAGAAAGGTTTGTTCATATATAATTTATATAACCTGATTTTTGGAAGATTTTATTATAGATAGTATTTTCTGAAAGATAGAGTGATAAAAGTAGATGTCCAAAAAATGCATTAATTTACTAGTTTAAACTTGTGATTAAAAAAAATGGAAAAATAAAGTCCCAATCTAAGTAATCAACTGGGAAAGCGTTATGGTGATATCTATTATTTATAACATGTTCTATTCACCCTTGTCTCCCCTTGAAGGTGATTCTAATTCTGAGATTTCCTGATTTCAGTTAATGGCTTTTAATTCAACAAGAGTTAAGCATCAAATCAAATCAACCTTTATTTATATGGGGCTTTTCATACAGAAAAGTCAAAGAAAAAATCGCAAAGTGTCTTACAGAGATGTACAGAAGAAGAGAAACATCAAATAAAATCAGGAGAAGAAAGTTAAAAGAACCCAACCCTCCCACAGTCATGCAAAGAGACATACACAAATGTATATACGTTCATTCACAAATTCACATAAACACACACAGCCATGCAGACACACAGACACACAGACTCACACCTACACCAACACTAGCTGTCACTACAGAGACATGGCCGGGCAGCGAGACCTGAGGTACAGAGGAGGGTAGAGGAAGCTACCGTTTGGGGGGCCAACCACACCGGGAGAGATCCCAGTCCAAGGTCACAGGGAGCACCGCAACAGAGACCACCCAAACCCGAGCAGACAGGAGCCTCCGCACCAAGGTGCAGAGCCCTCTAGCCGCCCGGGCCGGAACTGTCCACGGGACAGCACCCCCCGTGGCCAGATCAGAGACAACTCCCAAACTGGCAGGCCCCCTGAGGAAACACTGGAGATTAAAAACTATTGCCTAAAACAGTAAAGGGTTAAAATATGGAGGCTAGAAACGGGGGACTAAAACATAAAAGCAAAAAAGCATAGAGGCTAAAACATGAAATAGAAATTAAAAGCATAAGAGCATAAGACATGAGGCCATAAAAATAAATAAAAGCATGAAGGCTAAAACACAGAGATTAAAACAGTAAAAAAGGATAAAAAGTGCTCTGATTAGCACTGCCTAAAAGAAATCAATTAACTAAAAGCCTGGTTAAAAAGATGGGTCTTAAGCCTCTTTTTAAAAACCTCAGCGGTCTCCGCGACCCTGAGGCTCTCCGGCAGGCTGTTCCACAGTGGGGGCCCATAATAACTGAAAGCCGCCTCCCCGTGCTTTTTTGAACTAACCTGTGGTATGGTTAAAAGGCCGGTGCCGGAGGACCTCAGGGTCCGCGTCGGCCGATAAGGTAAAAGCAAATCAGATAGGTAAGAGGGCCCAAGACCATTGAGACACTTAAAAACTAGTAGAAGAACTTTAAAATCAATTCTAAAACGCACGGGGAGCCAATGCAGCGACTTTAAAACTGGTGTTATGTGCTCCCGCCCTCTGGTCCTTGTCAGCACTCGTGCAGCTGAGTTTTGTAATAATTGTAGATTCGAAATGCTCTTTTTGGGAAGGCCAGAGAGCAGGGCATTACAGTAGTCTATACGACAAGAGATAAAAGCATGCATCAGCACCTCCGTGCTGGCCTGAGAGAGAAACCGGCGGACTCTGGACTATGTTCTTAAGATAGTTAAAAACTATTTTGTTATATTTTTGATGTGTGGAATAAAACTGAGCTCAGAGTCAAAAATCACACCCAGATTTTTTACAGATTGTGATAGTTTAAATTTCTGTAACTTTGGTAAAAGTTTCTCTTTCTGGCCCTCAGGACCAATGAGTAAAATTTCTGTTTTGTCCTGGTTGAGCTGTAGGAAATTCCCTGCCATCCATGTCTTGATATCTAAAATGCAGTTAAAAAGGACATCAATAGGTCCTGTGTCATCGGGAGACACAGCGATATACAGTTGCGTATCGTCAGCATAACTATGAAAGCTGATGCCGTGCCTCCTGATGACGTCCCCAAGGGGAAGCATGTAAAGATTAAAAAGAGTTGGACCTAAAATTGACCCTTGGGGAACACCACACTTAATTTTGTGGGTTTCTGAGGAACATGTATCCATACTTACAAAGAAGTGTCGATCTGTGAGGTAAGGAATGAACCAGTTAAGAACAGTACCAGAGAGGCCGACCAGGTTCTTCAGTCTATCTAATAAAATGTGATGGTCTACTGTATCGAAGGCGGCGGTTAGATCCAGTAGTACCAAGACTGTGAGTTCATTGTTATCCAAGTTGCACCTGATGTCGTTTAACATCTTTAAAAGGGCTGTCTCTGTACTGTGGTTCGCCCTGAAACCAGACTGACACTTCTCAAAAATGTTGTTTGCAATTAAAAAGTAATTTACTTACTAAAAGTTCATAGTGAACTGTCAGTTTTGTTTTTCTCCATCTCCTCTCAGCACTCCTGCAGTCTCTCTTTAGTTTTTTAGTTTCTGCATTTCTCCACGGGGGTGTCGGTCTTGTCATATTTCTTTTTATTGAGAGTGGAGTCACCAAGTCCAGCGTTGATTTTATTTTATGGTTAAAATTGTCAACAATAAAATCACATGGTGCTGGTAAAATTTCTGCAGGAGTGCTCTGTAAAATCTGGATAAAATATGCAGCAACTTCAGAAGTTAGATAGCGTTTCCTCACTGTTCTCACTGGGGCCTCTGGCTGGTTAAAACTGGTGATTGTAAAAAACACACAAAAATGGTCAGACACAGCCAGGTCCACAACAGAGGGCGCACCAATGGACAGGCCATAGGTTATGACCAGGTCCAAGGTGCGCCCCCTGCTGTGGGTCGGCTGCGTGATATGTTGATTAAAATCAAGGCAATGGAGAAGGTTTAAAAATTCTCTCGACATAGGATCTGAGGAATTATCTATGTGTAAATTAAAATCACCGGTTATTAGTATTCTGTTATACATGCTATGTGTTATTGACAGTAGCTCTGAGAATTCACTGTTAAAAGAGGTGGAATAGCGGGGTGGTCTGTAGACTGTCATACAGAGGATGGGGGGCTGCTAAAAACAGAGGCATGATACTCAAATGATAAAAAAGACGTCATTTGACAACATGGTGTCTTTGGTGATTGACGCAGTTCCGCCTCCTCTTTGTCTTTCTCTTTGTTCCTCTAGTAGAAAATAAAAAGTGAAACTTTGGTGGGGAAGCCTCCGTGAGAACAACAGGTGCATCAGTGCCAAGCCATGTCTCTGTAAGGAGAATGCTGTCTAGGTTGTTATCTAAAATTACATCGTTAATAATAATAAAGGCATAATCAATCATAATCAACATGGTATATGTAAAAGCTAAGTCTGAAATAATACAGTCATCTCAAACAAACAGAGATGCAGAATATATAAAAAAGAGAGTAACCTGTCACAAATGTAGCTTAAATTGAAAATACCAACATGCTTTTTTTGCAATCAACATTTATTGAGCGACATACAACAGGCGAAACGTACAAGTAAAAACAGATATATCAAACATGACAATACATTATAAAAAGGGGCAAAGGGGTATTAGAATTTGAGTGACACATGAAAAGAGAAAATGGCATTATAAAAAGGATATCAATGCAACGTACCATGTGGATGAAGTTATTAGGGATCTTCATGGGTCATTAGCTGCATGACTGATCAATCAGCCCAAAAGATTGTGTGGATTTAATAGGACTGTGGGGTTAATAGCTGAATGGTGCAGTCATCTCAACAATGTAAACACAGTCATGAAGGGATTGGAGTTACTGCAATATTAACTGAGACAAAAATACACTTTGGATTTAAAATTAATTCCTATAGAAAATGTAGTGCTCTAATTTGTCAAATGAAAAGAACTGTTCTTGACCAAACCACAGAGAACATAGTATTTCAATGCAAGGAAAAACTTTTCATCCCTGAGGCCATAAATGAGAGGACTCAGACACCTTGGAAAAAGATAAAAAACTATGTAATTAGCATACCTGACATTAATGTATAACATTAAATCAATGCTAAGTACAGAACTTTCTATGAATGGACACCAAAGTTGGATGAGACCAAGCAGCAACTGGAAAGCATGAAGAATTACAGTTCTGAGCCCTTTCTGTGTTGACTTTTTATTCTCTCCTGATGCAGCTTTGGCCACTTTCATTATTTTGACATAAGAGAATACAATAATGATACACATAATCAAGAAGTAAAACTGATTTATAGCTGACAATATATGACCCTGCCATCTGAATAAAATGAACACCTCAGCTGTACATACCCTATACTGTTTATATAAGCTAAGAGAGGCTGATGCAAAGAAGATGGTGACAACCACAATACAGGATACAGAGCTGAGGCCGTGAATGATGAGGATACAGTACATAGTGTTGTGAGTGGAGCACAGTTTTCCATGGTGCAGGGGCATACAAATGGCCACATAACGTTCCAGGGTCATTGCTGTCAGAGTAACTGGCGTGACTAAACTGTAAAGGGCTAAACAAATGTAGATAATGAGACACAACCATATTTGCATGGTCAATTTAAGGTGGTCTAAGATGAGCAAGAGATTTGATAGAATCAAGATCAAACTATCAGAAACCAATGTATTAGCAAATAAGATGTAGCGCATGGTTGTGTGTAAGAAATCCTTCATAAAAAAGGTTGTGATCAGCAAAAAGTTTATGCAAAGGAAAAGTGCTACAAAAAACTGAATTGAAATTACCTTGTAATTAATGCTTCGTATTAAGGATTTGCCACCACCCAACGAGGTATTATCAGCCATATATTTCTCTGATTTATTTATTTTTTTACTTTCTGATGCCCAATTTCTTTGTGCTGAATAAGGATAAAAAGTTCAATATAAATGTCTTTGCAGCTGCAACTGGTTTGATTTCTATTTCTATAAAGATTTCTATTGACCAAAGAAAACACAATACACACCAGTAGTATATATGTATGATGAATGTGACAATTACATATCAGCAACTCAAAGAACAAAAAATCTTTAAGTTTACCAAACCATCCCTCAGTAATGTGGTGTTGTGGTACACAGCCTGATAGATGAAGGTCTTCTGCGGTGCTCTGTGCAGCCCTCTGAGAGAGGACTGTGTATGAAGACTTTATAGGAGCAACTATAACACAAGGGGAACATCAAATCAGACTTCGCTAAATACAATGTTGTCATCACAATTATTGCTGAGATAGCAATTCTATTCCAACATACCTCATTGGCCATAGTAACTATAGTTACTTGTTGTGTGTGTTGGAGAGATTGTTTCACAAAGAAATGCAAACTTCTCATAATGCACATCTACTTTACACTTTTTCAGGTTTACAGGGCAAATTTTAGGGCAGATGCTCGACATTTCCATTAAAATTATCCAAACTGCAACAAACCACAGTGGGGTTAAAACTGGTTTAACCTGATCTTTTAAATATGGGGACAGTCCTTTCAATGTTTTTATTTTATTTTACCTGATGAAGGTTTTTGGAGGCCCAATTATTTTGTGTCTGAGGGAAATTATGTACATTGTCAGCAGTCATGATGGAATCCTCATAATATATGACGATTTTACACTGAACAAATATTAAGGGGGAATAAGATATTCCTTTATTAGTCCCCCAAAGGGGACATTTCTTAGTTTGGTTTAGTTTATAATAGTAGTTTCTCCTGAAAAGATTGTACAATAATATTACAAATAATGTGTAGGAATGTTACATATGTCATGTGGGCCTCTGTTTGATAATGTATTTACCACTTTGGAGCAGCAGCAGAAACAAGACCAAAACTTGAACATATTTTCACTTTTTAAGTTGATATGGAGATGCTGTTAGCCCACTCTTTCTATTTCTGTTTTATTTCTGCAGAGAAAGAATTACCTTTCCCTCTAAATAATGATATTTGTAATAAAATAAAATACTCTATTATTTATGCCTATTATCATAGGCAATATTTAGTGTAGAAAGGCAAGCAGTGTGGCATCCCCATCTTCTGCATGTATGGAGGGATGGGTATTGTGATATTATTCCTAAAATCCCAATTTAATTTACTATGGCTATTGACAGCATTTTCTGATTAATGGCAACCTCACTCCACCAGATGGATTGATTCACATAATTCACATAATTCGCATAATTCGCGTTTGCGCTGCATATTCATCTGGGAACTCTCGGTTGGAAATTCTTTTGGAAGACGCGGAAATACTGGTTGCTGATCGGATAAATCATCTGTCTATCACCACCTATGTTGGTGATCAGTGTTGGGAGGGTTACTTTTAAAATGTATTCCCTACTGATTACATGTCCTAAATGTATGTGCCCCATCACATCTAGTGCGCATGCGTGAAAGTTGCATGCTGCCTGTTACTGCAGCCTTTGAGTTCGCTTTTTTAAACTTTCTTAACTTTTATTCTCTTTTTGTTCATTCTTTTTCTTCACCCTAACTTCCTTTGAAGTTCTGCCCTCTACAATGAGGTTACTTTAGATTGTTTTCAGGTTTTTTAATGCTGTTTTTAATAATGCTGCTTCGACCGGGACACGCTGCCTTTTGTTTACTCCGGAGAATAGCTGATCTATTCCGAATACACCAATTTAGACTGTTACTATAACGGAATACAATTACTCAGATTTTGTATTTTAAATACGTAACGCTGTTACAAGTAATCCTTTACTCCCCAACCCTGTTTGTGATAGACAGGCCAAATCAACTAATCAGATCAACAAAGCTTATGACGTGTCAGGAAAGGATATTTGCCATTTGTGCAATGTGAATTTATGGATAAAAGGCACAATAACAGGTGCCCGGTCCATATTCCAACAGAAAGATAGAAAACAAAAAAAAGCGTAAGCGAGTGGCTGCTTGATAGCTCCGCTCACCTCAATCGAGGAAGCCACCGCTGTTTACAATGAACAGTCGCATCTTCTTGCGTCACACTTCGAGCCGCCTCAAAACCAACGCTGATTGGTTTGGTTGCTTGGACAATCTTCTCCAATTTTTAAAAAAAATATATAAAATACAATTGAGCTCGCAAGATCTGGATTGTCTCGCAAGACTGGATTTATAATAAAAATAATAATAATTAAAATAATAGATCAATTTTATATAGCGTTTTTTTCCATACTCAAAGACGCTTTACACATAAAAAAACTGACAATCAAACAGGAAGTATGTTAAACGACACAAGAACAAAAGAACATGACTGTACTGTTCTCTCTATGTGTTTTGCTCTTGCGTGAATACAGATAAACAGCCAGCCAAACTCCTTATTGAAGAGCCAGGGAAGTGAGCGGCTTGCTCCATATCAAAGTATCAGCTGCTTAATATGAACTCAACAGGCTAGAGAACACAGCAAATTAGCAAGTAAGTATACACACTGCCCTCACACAAGCCACAACATCATACTGTTACTCCAATACACAAAATACCACTAAAATATATTAACATATTAACACATCAAACCTGTAAACAATTCGTAACACTTACAACCATTGCTTTCTGGGAGACTTTCAAAATAAAAGCACCGCTATTACATATAAAGATAGAAAATGGTAAATTAACATTGCAAAGTCGTTTTGAGTGTCTTTTAAACATATTAAATATATTCAGGGCAGAACACTCCCCGTCTGTCATTTACTGATGCCACTTAAGATTTAACCGTCTGGCTTTCTTTTGCCAGGAGTAAGACCACCTCAGTGATATGCCTTAAGAATGTCTTTAGTCTGTCATGTGATGTTGTCCTGACCTCAACTTTGCGGACTTTCCCATCGCTGCTTGGACTGGTAGATGTGTTTAGGCCCATTGGCCACTTGTTGCGGGGGGAATCACTCTGTTTAAGTAGCACAATGTCTCCGACTTCCAGGAGACATGCTGTGCGCCACAGCATGTCGTAAGTGGCTGTGCGCCACTTACGCCTTGGCTGAAGGGTATGGAGATATTCAGTTCTCTATCGGCTCCAAAACTCATTAGCAAGTGCCTGCACCTCCACTGACCCTTGAAAAGATCCTTTCCCCCAAAACTGCCGTGTGGACAAGACACACCTGTTTTTTGGATCAAAAGCATAGCAGGGGTCAGCAGCATTGGAGAGGAGGGATCGGAGAAGACCGGGACTATAGGTCTAGTGTTTATTATAGCCCACACCTCTGCCATTAGAGTACATAGCACATCATGCGTCAGGTGAGTATGCTTGGTTCGCAGCAACATGGAAACGCGTATTGTTGGAATAATTGTACATAAAGTAATCTCATATTTACTCAAATTGCCTTTACATATAATCTAACCTTACTTGGTGTGTGTGAACAGCTAATTTTTGTAGAGTTGTTTTACAGGTCGAAGAAATCAGATAAGCATGACTGCTGATGAGTCACCAAAGAGGTATCTGTGCAAAAACAGACACTGCTCAACTGATTAAAGACAGAACATGTTTTAAGGAAGAGCAACATGTGCCCACTCTCCCTTAGAGTTGTAAACTCATAAAGATAATGAATTGTTTATATGTGACGAGTTGCAGTTGTGTGCCCCCTCACCTTTAGAGCTATAACACATATTGTAAAAAGGGACTAAAGGAAATAAAAAGAAAGGGCTCCGCAGAGTGTGCTTCAGAGCGGTAGAAGATTGTAACTGAACGCATCTCTGTCCGTTCTCCTTGCAAGTAAAACATATAACTCTTGTCTTTCTCTCTTTTGTTATGTTTTGGATGTTTTAGGTTGCTTCAACCTGACATTTATTTGGTCCTTCGAGCCGGATACCAACACGCCTGAAGGATTCCAGCGGGTGTGGGGGACTCCTGGAAAAGTCTTTTAAGATCCTTTTCCAGGACTGGAAATCAGCCCACCCGCCAAAATCAAAAACTCTGTGTAAAGGAAGGCGGGGTCCTGTGTCGTTAAACCCACTGGGAGACAGAGACCAGAAAGCTCTGTGTAAAAGGACAAGTGGGGTCCGAACGTCTTAAAAGTTCAGAAGTAAAAATCGGTAAAATTGTGTGAATGAAAGTGTGATTGTGAGTGTGATTGGAGATCAAAATACCACTAGGTATTTTACCTCATGCAAAACAGTAGGACTACAAGTAGCGAACCTATTGTGGATGCAAAGGCAAGAATTCTCCACTCGAAAGAGCTGAAGTGAGAGTTACCACAAAAGGTAGTTTAATCGCTACCCTGCTGATTAAAACCAGTTTTTAGAACACCCTAGGTGTTAACAGGACTGGACCAAAATCTCAAAAATGGGAAAAGGGGGAAGCAAAATCGAACCAAAAGATGAATTGTCAAGTAAAGATTGGAAGTTTATAGAGAAACAGGATCCTGATAAAATTAAACATCTCAATGAATGGATAAAAAAATACAAATTTGAAGGCCGGCTGAACACACAAAAATAACTACACTACAAGATACAATTAAAAACAAAGACCAAAAAGAATCCAAAAAAAATTAAACAAGAAGGGTACGAGGATACGGAATATTGGATGAAGGCAGCGGTAAAAATAGAAGAGGGACAGAAAAAGTAAAAGACCGGTACTTGAAAGTGTAGAGAAAGCTAAAGCAAAAGAGGTGCTGTTTCATAGGAAGGAGGATGATGAGACAGGGCCAGTGACAAGAAGACAGGAGAGACATAGGGATGAGGAAAGTGAAGAAGAAGGAGCTGCTGCAAAGCCAATGGTTGCTGCAGGGCCAATGGACGTAGTGCAGGGATTATGTAAGTACATTCTTTCAGGACGAGGAAGAGGAGATTTACTACCAAGGAGTTAGGGGTAGAGGAGGTTTCAGAGAGCGCAAAACAGACAGGGACACAGGGGAAGTGCTGTTAAATTATCAGGACCGGCTCTCTATGGATAGTATAAAACCAGAGGTCATTTGTACGCGAACGGTAAACCTATTACCTTTTTATGTGACATAGGTGCCTGCAGGACTACCTGCAGATAACTAATAGATAGATAGATAGATAAATACATAGATAGATAAATAGATAGATAGATAACTTTATTTATCACAGAGGGGAAATTAGGTCATCGTAGCAGCGGTACAAAACAATCAGAAGTAACAAAAAAGAAAAAATAGTGGAAGACAGAAAAAACTGCAATCCTCCTAGCTGCTAAACTAGTGACTAAAAAAACAGATCGAGCGAACACCGGCAGGAACCAACAGACATCCCGGTGGTCCACCACCTGGGTCGGGATGCGAGCGCTGCGCCTGCCTGACCGTGGCCTCGATCTCCCAGGTTAATGCTGCCATGATGCACGATGGAGGGACGATGTTCTCCAAACCGCGCTCCTCCTTCTCGGCAGGTCCAAACTGCCGCGAGAGTGCATCAGGCTTGATGTTCTTACTCCCTGGAATGTATGTCAAAGTAAAGTTAAATCGACCAAAGAACAAGGCCCACCTGGCTTGACGGGAATTAAGTCTCTTGGCCGTCTGAATGTAGGCCAAGTTCTTGTGGTCCGTCCACACCACAAAAGGAACCTCTGCCCCCTCCAGCCAATGTCGCCACTCCTCCAATGCTAGCTTAACGGCTAGCAACTCATGGTTTCCGACATCGTAATTTCTCTCTGCCGGGGATAGTTTCTTAGAGAAGAACGCACAAGGGTGAATCTTCTTGTCGGAAACCGCTCGCTGGGACAAGACCGCCCCCACTCCTAGATCTGAAGCGTCCACCTCGACGATGACTTGGAGGCTAGTGTCTGGTTGCACAAGAACAGGTGCCCGTAGATGGATAATTTAAACCTGTGTCACGGATCGACATCTGGTGGTGGTGTGGGGACGAGACATTGTTTGATAAATTACCGAGAGATGTGACGGGATACTGTGCTCTCCTAACATTGCTCTTGCCAATATCTATTCATCATATGTCTGCTGCAGATTTAGCAGCTAATCGATCCAGCGTAAAGCCTGAACAGTGGCAACGTGTGAAAAGATCTGCGAAATGGATAGATCTAAGAGATCCAATATACATTGATGCTATAGGAGTTCCACGAGGGGTGCCAGATGAATATAAAGAAGCACACCAGATATCTTCAGGTTTTGAATCTATTTTTTGCTTGTGGTGTACAACAAGAACGTCGACAGAATCAATTATATCCACTACAACGTGCAAAAGCTAGGAACACACAGTGGCTTCGAAGCAGTTCACCATCAATAAGCTGCAACTTCCCTCATGGCATTCCAAAACCGAATAGCCCTGGACGCTGGCCGAGAAAGGAGGGGTATGTGCAATGTTCGGTGAACAGTGCTGCACTTTCATCCCTAACAACACTGCTGCTGATGGCAGCCTCACCAAGGCCATAGAATGGCTCTGTACTCTCAACAGTAAGATGAAGGAACACTCTGGAGTCGATACCACTATGTGGGACTCCTGGATAGATGCATTTGGGAAGTATAGAACTTTGGTGTCCTCTGTCCTAGTCTCCATAGCAGTTTTTGCTGCAATTTTAACCTTGTGTGGATGCTGTTGTGTTCCCTGTTTGTGTGCTTTGCTTAACCGTCTCATTACTACAGCTATTTCACCCATGGAGAACAAAGTGGAGCAAATGTATCCTTTGCTTGGCAGCGATCCCCAAGGTGATGATGAAAGCAACAATGACAACGACAAGGAAACTCCTTTTGATTTGCCGGAACTGCATCCTGATCCAACAGACTATGACTCTGACAAGTATTAAGAAACTTCTGAGTGTAAATGTATTTGTGCTCGTGAAAATAATCCTACAGCTGAAAATCAGACACGTGGCTGACTGAAAGTGATATGAGAATTTGAGCAAATATGTGATAAACAGGAGGGAAATGTTGGAATAATTGTACATAAAGTAATCTCATATTTACTCAAATTGCCTTTACATAAAATCTAACCTTACTTGGTGTGTGTGAACAGCTAATTTTTGTAGAGTTGTTTTACAGGTCGAAGAAATCAGATAAGCATGACTGCTGATGAGTCACCAAAGAGGTATCTGTGCAAAAACAGACACTGCTCAACTGATTAAAGACAGAACGTGTTTTAAGGAAGAGCAACATGTGCCCACTCTCCCTTATAAAGATAATGAATTGTTTATATGTGACGAGTTGCAGTTGTGTGCCCCCTCACCTTTAGAGCTATAACACATATTGTAAAAAGGGACTAAAGGAAATAAAAAGAAAGGGCTCCGCAGAGTGTGCTTCAGAGCGGTAGAAGATTGTAACTGAACGCATCTCTGTCCGTTCTCCTTGCAAGTAAAACATATAACTCTTGTCTTTCTCTCTTTTGTTATGTTTTGGATGTTTTCAGTTGCTTGAACCTGAGACGTATCCACGCCAATCATGCGCTCCCACACCCCTCCCATGTGGGATGCATGTGGGGGGGTTGAACTCCCATGTGCAACCATTCCCGTGTAAGTACTTTAAAGTGCTTGTTTGCTTTGGATCATCCGGTCTCATACCCAGTTCGGAGCTGGCTCCGATAAAGTTTGTTCCCCAATCTTATCTCATTTGCTTTGCTGGCCCTCTTACAGTGGTAAACCTTTGGAGGGCGTTAATGCAGCTGGCTGCATCCATCGACTCTATAACTTCTACATGCACAGCTCTGGTACCCATGCATGTGAAAAGTATGGCCCAGCACTTGCTCTAAGCTGCGCCACCTCTGGTGCGTCGAGTGAGAACCTCCCAGGGGCGAAAACGTCTGCTCCTACATAGGTGAATGGCTCTGATGAGCTCAGGCGCTCTGGAGGTAGGTTGGCCATCTTTTGGACCCCAAGTCTTACCCTTAGCTTGCAGCAGGTGACACAGCAATGAAGGACTGAACTTATCAACCTCTTGCAGCAACACAGGTCTGCAGCCCTGATTGCACCCTCTGTGAATTGTCGCCTTTGGTGTTCAACTTTCATGTGGTAATGATTCACCAGTAGTGTTGTGACATGACGTTGATTTGGGAGAATGATTGTATTTCTCACCTCTTGACTGATCGATGCATGTCTCAAACGTCCTCTGATCCGTAAGAGGCCATCATTCATGGACAGGTCAAGTTACAGGATTGTGCTTGTTCTTGAATTTGCTCTCTTTTCCTGTAGTGCAGTGTACTCCTCTGGATAAGCATCCCTTTGAACATACTTGAGTATGACCCGCTTGGATGCTGTCAGCTCTTCTGGTGTACGAAGTCTGCTGCATCGATGCCATCCTTTACATGTCGCTGGTGAGTCAGATCTGAGCAAACGAGTTTGATGGATCAAGAAGGAAGCTGCCCTCAGCTTTGAAAACGTCCTGAGGTAAGTTTACATTCATCAATGCAGGTAGCAAGGGTGGTCAGTTGAGGTCTCACATCTCTATGGGTTTCAGGATCCACCAACTTTAAGGTCTCCTGTGTTTCAGCCAGAAACAGTTTGTGAAGAATCTCTGGCCCTGTAAACCACATGCTGCTGGTAAGGTGGGATGCTGCAACAGATCTTGTGGCCAGATCAGCTGGATTTTGTCCTGTAGGCACATAATGCCACTGTTGAGGGGAAGTTGTCTTACGTATACGATGAACACGGTTGTGTACATACACAAAGAATTGCTTTGATTCATTGTATATATAACCAAGAACAACTTTACTATCATAATAGAACCTCACTGCATCTGGTTTGTGGTCAAGCTCGACAAGGATCAGTTCAGCCATCTCGACGGCCAGCACAGCTCCACACAGTTTGAGGCGAGGGATGGTGGGCTCGGGTTGAGGAGCCAGCTTAGCCTTTCTGAACGCAAAGCCAACTCGGCACTGTCCATCTGTCATGACAACTCTGAGGTAAGCTGCTGCCCCTATTGCCCAGTTTGAAGCATCAGAAAAAAGACATAATTCTGTGTATGTGGCACTGGAGAGGGGGACCGTTGTATGTATGAGCGGAGAAGATGGAGGGCACTCAGGTCCTTTAATGACTCTTTCCATGTTTCCCATTTGTTTAACTTGTCTGCAGGAAGTTCTGTGTCCCCGTGAATGTCGGCAAAAAGTTCTCTGAGCAAGGCTTGCCCTTTGATGGTCACAGGAGCAACCAAGCAATATGGGTAGAAGAGTCCGTTGACGTGAAAAACACTACACGACGGGTAAATGGCTTGTCGCTGACTGCCACTTTAAATGTAAAAGTGTCAGAGTCTATGTTCAAGCACAGACCTATAATTCTTTGCACTGGAAGCTCTTCTTTGTCGAGGCCCAGGTCTCTCAGGCCTGCAGCCAGGTCTTCAGGTGTGAAGGCTTGCATCACTGTGACACTGTTAGAGGCGCTTTTATGCAGTTTCAGGTTTGATTCTGCTAGCGAAGCTTGAGTGCACTTGAGCAGATCAATGGCTTCAGTCTCAGATGGGAGGGAGATGAGCCCATCAGCCACTTAAAAATGTCGCTAAACAAAGTGGCGAGAGTCAGAGCCATACATTTGTTCACCTTCTTGGGCAGCTCTCCGGAGGCCATATATAGCAACTGCCGGCAAAGGGCTGTTCCCGAACACATGTACTCGCATCCTGAGCTCCATCACCTCCTTAGTCTGATCGTTATCCTTGTGCCAGAGGAATCTTAAGTATTCTTTGTGGTCTTATCTCACCAAGAATCCATAGAACATTTTTTGGATGCCGGCAGTTAGGTAAACAAGCTCCGGTTATTTGGCAGGTGTGGTCTCTGTGACCTGTAAGGTAGAGGAGCGGTCCAGCTGTTCTTTTCATCTCTGTGGAACTCCTTTTCCATGACCTCCAGAAATGTTACGTCCTTGAAAGACAATGCAGGTTTGTCATCATTCTCTGTTTGTCATGCAAGTTTGTCTTGAACTGCCACACTGTTGCCAGAATAGCTGGAGAGGTGAGTAGAGTTGATGGGTCTGTGCTCCCCGCAGTAGCTCCCTTTTTCTTTGACGCTGATGTGTTTCTGACATGGCGTCAGATGGGACGAACGTCCATTCTGCAGGACGTTGGTCTCGGCTACAGTTGGTTTGTGAGCATTATCAATACAAACTTCTTCCACTATCTCCCATCCTAAATCCAAACGCTGGGCAAAAGGTGCATCGTCGGGCCCACAGATTTGCTGTCTCACCTTGTGGACACATATGAGGTCTCTCCCTAGTAAGATCAGGATCTGCGCCTTAAGATCAGGCTTTGGAATTTAAGGCGCCACAGGTCTCAGGTGGGTGTGGGAAGAGCAACCTCTGGTGAGGGTATTTCTGATTGATTGCTCATGAACTCATTGCATTCAATGAGTGGCAGTAAGTATAAACACACTTCATCATTTATTGCTTGTACCTGGAATCCCATCAGGTAGGGTGAAGGAGAGCCTTTGATACCAAAAAGCTGGAAAAACTCGAGCGATTGCTTTGGTCATCAAGGATGGCATACATCTTGACTGAGCGTTCCTTTTGTCCTTGTGGAAAAACTTGAACTAAGCATATCTTTGAACAAGATTGTGCTGGGAGACCCTCTCCACAGACCTCAGTGCACCTTGATGTAACCTCTGAAGGCGTGTTTTTTTGCTGCTCTGTGTCTGGCTCTGTTACAGATGACACTGCTGTTGAGAAGTCTATGTCTGGATGCATGGCTGTGCAGTGTCGACCACTCTCACTTGTTGCCTTCAGCTCCACGAGACAGTCTTTGGCCATGTGGGTAGCAGAGCAACATCTAAAACATCGTCTTTGATCTCTCAGCAATCTTTTGCGCTCTGTCAGCAGTTTCATTTTAAAGGCTCTGCCCTTTTCCAGAGGGTGAGATTTGTTGTGAAGTGGGCAGTATCTAGCTGGATCATCACTGTTTTTCTTCTCTGTCTCTTCTCTATAGATTGAGTTTGAACCTTCTGCTGCTGACAGGTCTGTCTTATGGACGGATATAGTTGTTCTCACACCATCATTCTTTATTATGGGCCTCTCATTATGGAGATTAGCGTGGCTGTTGTTCATTAAAACAAAGCTTGGGTCATTTCTAGCTTTTGCCTCAGTGTTGACAAAGTCAGCAAAGAAGGAAAACGGGGGATAACTTACAGCATAATGTTCTTTATATCTTGACCCAGTATCAAGCCATTTTTCTTGTGAGTTTATTGGCAACTTTTCAACAATAGGGTAAATGCCCCGAGGTGTGTCAAGGTAACTGAGTCCAGGTAAGTACCCATCATCTTTTGCTGAGAGCAGCTTCATGAGCAGGTCACTAAGTGCTCTTGGTTTAATATTCTCCCTTGAAGTGAGACGAGGAAAATTGGCCAAGTGCTTGAATAGAGCACTCTCTATCACTTCAAGGGTAACATAGCACTCTCTGAGCCTTGTCCAAGACATCTGCAGTGCTGCTTCAGGGTTAGTGACATGTACTGCTCAAATTCTTTTAATGTGTTCAGATGATAGGTCTAAGTCTTGAGTGGCGTTAAGGAAGCAAGACTGCCACACTCTGAAGCTCTTAGGCTGATCATCAAACTTGGTAAGACCTGTGGTTACTAACTCACTGCGTGCCAGATAGTTAGCAAAGTCTATCATGTTAGCAGCTGGATTAAAAGCAGAAGCCTTTGTGTGCCTTGGTGTTGTGGGTGAACAATCATGGCGGTGAATGGGGCTTAATTCAGGGGGCTCCTGCCTTGTCACTGGCTGTGTCTCTTTGATTTGGGGAGGGGGCAGTGTGTCTGGTGCAGGTGTGTTAGGACTGAAGTTGGTCTGAGCTTGATGGTCCAGATATGCCTCTGTTTGTCCTTGAATTACTTGGGGTGAGGTGTCACTCCTGATGACGCTCCCTATATCCTCATATTCTGATTGTGCTGCAGCTTCTAAAATCTCAACCTCTGCATTAGCAGCAGCAGCTGCCTTTTTAAATTCTGGTGCTTCTAGGTCTGCTTCTAGTGTAGCTTTTTCTAAATCCAATTTGGCTCGCTGCTTTTTTAATTCCAACTCTTTTTGTCAGTATCAGACTATGGTGCGTGCAGCTTCAGCTGCGGCTCTGGCCTTAGCAGCAGCACTGGCCACTGAATGCCTGGAGGAAGATGTGCGCTTTAAGCTGGTTACTGACGTTGCCTTTTATCCTTTTGTATTGTAGAGTATCAACATATTACAGTATCAGCTGCTTAATATTAACTCAACAGGCTAGAAAACACGGCAAATTTGCAAGTAAGTAAACACACTACTGTCCCACAATCCACAACAGCATACTGTTACTCTAATACACAAAATGCCATTGAAAGATATTAACACATTAACACCTGTAAACGATGTGTCACACTTACAACCATTGCTTTCTGGCAGATAAACTGCATTGATGCTGCTGTGAGACGATGTACAGACACGTTTTTTCCTCTGTTTATGTTCTACTTCCTTCTTCCGTTTAGTCAGGAGATTTTCAAAATAAAAGCGCCGCTATTTCATATAAAGATAGAAAACAGTAAATTAACATTGCAAAGTCATTTTGAGTGTCTTTTAAACATATTAAACATATTCAGGGCAGAACAATCAGAGGGAGGAAGATGTTGGATTTTAGTTGTTGTAGGTGATCCTGAAGAAATGGCATTTAAGCTGACTCTTGAATGATGGGAGTGTTTCTGTTTCTGGCAAAGTCTCGGTCCCCCAGGGTTTGGTACTTGGTTTTGGTGATGGGGGTGAGAAGGTTGCCATCAGCAGAGTGGAGGCAGCAAGTGGGGGAGTGGTGTTGGAGGAGATCAGTCAGGTATGAGGGTGCAAGGTTGTTCAGGGGTTTGTAGGTGGTGAGGAGGATCTTGAAGTTGATACATTGTTGTATGGGAAGCCAGTGAAGTTCACGGAGGATGGGAGTGATGTGTGCTCTGGAGGTGGAGTGAGTGAGCGGTCAGGCGGTCAAGTATTGTACATATTGCAGTTTTTGAAGTGCAGTGGAGGGGAGGCCATAAAGGATGCTGTGGCAGTAATCAGGTCTGGAGGTGATGCAGGCGTGGATGAGTGTTTCGGCGGCTGAGGAGGAGGGAGATGAGCGAAGGCGTGCAATTTTGCGAAGGTGGAAGAAAGAAGTTTTGGTGATGTGGTTGATGTGTGACTTGAAGGAGAGTGTGGGGTCCATGATGATGCCGAGGTTTCTTACCAGGGGGGAGGAAGTGACATAGTTGCCATTGATGCACAGGGAGAAGTTCTGGAAGGTGGGGAGGATGGATTTTAGGCCGAAGATGATGATTTCCGTTTTATTGCTGTTGAGTTTCAGGAATTTGTGGTTCATCCAGGTTTTGATGTAAATGAGGCAGTCGGTGAGGGTAGAGAGAGTGGCGGGAGTAATGGCTTTGGTGGTGATGTACAGCTGGTATAGTCGGCATAACAGTGAAAGCGAAGACCATGGCGGCGGATGATGTGACCTAGTGGGAGCATGTGCAGAATGAAGAGGATTGGACCAAGCGCCTTGAGGGACTCTGTGTGAGACAGGGAGGATGTGGGATTTTTGGTTGTTGATGGAGATGTAGTGGAATCTTTCAGAAAGGTAGGAAGTGAACCAGGAAAGGGCGGAGTCAATGATGCCAATGGATTGCAGGTTGCTGAGGAGGATAGAGTGATTGATGGTGTCAAAGGCAGCACTGAAGTCGAGAAAGAGGAGAATGGTGAGGGAGCCAGAGTCAGAGGAGAGTAAGTCGTTGGTTACTTTGAGTAGAGCTGTTTCAGTGCTGTGATGGGTTCTGAAGCTGGATTGGAATGTTTTGTACAGGTTATTGGAGAAGAGGTATTGCTTGAGCTGTGTTGAGACGGGTCTTTTCAGTAGTTTTGAGAGGAATGGGAGGTGTAGTGACACCTTCCAGGTGAATTAGGTGACACTATAGTCAGCGAGAGTCCGACCTTGATGCGCGTCCACAAACCAAAAATGGCTTTGTTTATGTCTCAGTTATTTGTTTATTTAATTCACAATCAAAAGTTTTAACTCACGATCAAAGGATTTGGCGTGACGCTACCGCTGAATCTGTACAAAGACAGTAATCAGCACCTAACTCATATCACCTGTGCTTCTCTCCCTGGCTGCGTCCGCCGTCCCCTCCTCCCCGCCCACAAGCACCCCAGAAAACAAACGAAACGAAATGGCCTTTACAACCCAGCCCCTAATTATAGGGCGGGGAACTTATAATTCACTTAAGCAGAGCATCATGACTGTTATGATACTTTTGGCAATATTTGCTAACTACTTAATATACTTTCTAAACCATACTATCTTTTTCGTCTTTATGGTTCATACATGTACATATCATAATATAGCAATACAGAAGTATACTTTATCCTTGATCATCTGGGTCCATGCTGAAAAAAGAAAATAGTGATTTCTGGGGCAGCGATCTGCTTACACCCCTTTGTAAATGTCAATCAGTCGTCAGTCATTAGTTATTAGTCAGGTCTCAGTCTCACAGACAAGGCGGAGCTTGTCGATGGGCCTTTTGAGGGTGCTGTTCCTAGTCTAGACCCGACGAACAAGACCTCTGGTGTCCAACATAGTCTGCTCCACTCTGCCTAGTAACCAGGAATTTCTTGGCGAGTTTTCATCCATTATCATGACAACATCTCCAACTTTGAGGTTGCTTTTTATCCTGTTCCACTTTTGGCGCTCTTGAAGGCTTGGGAGATACTCTTTGGTCCATCTCCTCCAAAATAAATCGGCCAGATACTCGGCTTGCTTCCACCGTCTTCGGGAGTACCAATCACGCTTACTGACGAGACCAGGGGGAAGCAGTGGCTTTTTCTTAAGTAGCAACAAACGATTTGGAGTTAAAGCCTCTACATCACCTGGATCATCAGATGTAGTGGTTATGGGCTTATCATTAACAATTGCTTCCACTTCACAGAGCAGAGTTTGTAGGCACTCATTGTCCATAGTTTGTTCACCCAGCACTGACTTTAATATTCTCTTCACCAGTCTTACTTGCCTCTCCCATATTCCACCAAAGTGTGGTCCAGCCGGTGGGTTGAAGAGCAACTGTATTCCTTTTTCTGCCAGAGCGTTTTTGATCTTGACTTCATCCATTTCTCTTATTGCAGCTCTGAGCTCTCTCTCAGCCCCATCTAGATTTGTCCCATTATCGGATCGGATGAGGTCCACCTGTCCTCTTCTACACATGAAGCGTCGGATAGCATATATGCACGAGCTTGTGTCCAGGCTGTAAGCGACTTCGATGTGCAGAGCACGTTTTGTTAAGCAGGTAAACAATACACCGTACCTTTTAATGATGGTGCGACCTCTTTTGACCTCTATGGGCCCAAAGTAGTCCATCCCTACGTGTGTGAATGGGGGTTTGTCAGGAATCAGCCGATCCACAGGCAAGTCTGCCATCTTTAGCTCCTGAGCTCTTGCATGATATTTTCTGCAAACAACATAACAAAATATAATTTTGCTATCGAAGTGGAGAAAGCATGTAGTTCCTGCCAGAGTGTCCAGTTTTTTCATGAATGTCTTGCAATAACATGTTAGTAGCATGGAGACTTTTTGGCATTATTATGGGATGTTTTGAGCTTTCAGGCAGGGCAGATTTATGTAATCGTCCACCAACTCTGAGCAGGCCATCCTGAAGACAAGGATCCAATCAGTAAATGGAGCTTTTTCTTTTTGGCAATTGCTTTCCTTTTTCTAAAGCTGAGATTTCTGCCTGGAAGCTGCAACGCTGACAGTATCACACAACTGCCACCTCTGCTCCGTTCAATTCTTCCACAGTCAGCGGCCCTTGAAGGGGGGAAGCAGAATTTACAGTTTTTCTTCCTTTGTGTGTCTTTGAAACCAGATAGTCTCTTATTCTCAGCATCCAGGCTATGGCCAGTTTTAAGCGCCACCAGCTCGAGTAGTAGTCTATCAATTTTTCCACTGCACACAAGCCCACAGTGACTGCAGAGAACGCCAAGATTGTTTTTCTCACCTCTGAATCATCCTCACCAAGATTCAAGCATTGAGGCTTGTCCACCGCTCCCATATTTGCAATTTGCAAGAAGGCAGGCCATTGCAGCCATGTTTGGTTGGCCAAAAACTGGTCCACTGTGGGTCCCCGTGAGGCACAATCCGCTGGGTTTTCAGAGGTGTTTACAAAGTTCCACTGCTCAACCTTTGTGGCCTCCTTAATGATGGCAATTCTATTAGCCACAAAGGTTTTCAGCCTTAGTGCTTAATTTGTGATGTATCTTAACACAGCTGTGCTATCTGTCCAAAAAGCTGAGGCTTGGAGGTCCCACTGGAGCTCCCTTTTCATTACCTTATCCATGTTTACAGCCATCACCGCTGCAGTAAGCTCCAAGCGTGGGATGGTGGTTTGTTTCAGCGGGGCTACTCTAGCTTTACCCATCATAAAGGCGAAATGAACATGACCGTTTTTATTTGTCAGCTTCAGGTATGACACTGTCCCATAGCCACTCTCACTGGCGTCTGAAAAACGATTGAGCTTGGCTGTGGCAATCGGACCAAAATCCCTTGGCTTGATGCACCTTGCTATTTGGAAGTTGGATATTTGGGGTAATTGGTTCATCCAGTTTCCCCAGTCATGCAAAAGGTGTTGAGGAATTTCGTCATCACAGGTGATTTTTTCCTTGCACAGCCTTTGCAGAATGGATTTGGCAGGGAGTATGACAGGGGCAAGAAACCAAAGAGGGTCATATATGGAGCTGACCGTAGAAAGAACTGCTCGTCTTGTGTTTGGCTTCTCTTTCATGGAAACTTTGAATCTGAAAGAGTCTGAGTTTTCACACCACAACACACCCAAAGCTCTTTCTATGGGAAGAGCGTCTTTAACAAGGTCTAATGCTTTCACTTCTTTTGCTCTGTCGTTCTCCGGCACAGATTTCAAAAGTGCATGACTGTTACTCGCCCATCTAGACAGTTCGAAGCCTCCGGCAGCGCATAGTGTTGTGAGCTCTTTTCTTAATGCTATGGCAGCCTTCTCACTGCTTACTGACTTTAGGCAGTTGCAACGTAAAAGTTTCTCATTATTGTTTTCACAGCTTCTGGTAATGACCTTGTCCTGTTGTCCTCTGCGGTTTTGCGCAAGGCAAAGTTAGCACAGCTGGCAGATGAGGTGGCCCCAAAAAGATGAACTACTACTTTGTGCTCAGCCATCTCTCGGGACAGGTCTCTGTCTGGCCACCAGAAAAAGCACAGAAGGTCAGTGTCCTTCTCCGGGACTCTCACCTGGTGGTACATGGCCTCTATTTCGGCCATCATGGCCACGCTTTCCTCTCTGAAGCGAGTCAGCACACCTATACGTGTATTAGTTAAATCTGGGCCTTGGAGCAGCCTTAAGTTAAGAGACACCCCTTGGTAACTAGCAGAACAGTCAAATACAACACAAAGCTTTTTCTTCCGTGGATGGTATACACCATGGTGTGGTATATACCAAGCTGTGCCGACCTGCCCCTTTAACTGCGTTTCTGGGAGCATGACTGCATATCCTTTAGTCAACATATCTGCCATGCAGTTAGAATACTCTTTATGAAAGTCAGGATTCCTGTTGAGCCTTTTCTTAAGGGTGAGTGAACGCTGGATTGCCGCGTCTCGATTGTTCGGCATGTTTATCTCCGAGTCTTTCATTGGTAGCTCCATGTAGTAGTGTCCCTCCTTGAATTCCACAGACTTTGAAACGGATTCCATGAACCTTTTGTCTTCGATCGACATTTCCAGTTTTTCATCACGACCGTGTTCCGGAAAACCAATGCTGTACTGCTGTAGCAGCATCTTTTCTATGTTTTCCACTGCTATCCAGTTAACTGTGACAGCCTGCTGTTCACTTTTCACATGTGCCCTTATTAGTCCGTTGACTGTCCATCCCAGGATCATTTTGACAGCATACGGTCCATTGTTTCGACTGTGAATTACTCTCCAAGGTTCAAAAACTTCAGGTGTGTCATTACCAATAAGGAGTCCTACATCAGCATCGATGTGTGGTAATTTCATGTCTCTGAGGTAAGACCACTTGTTAATGTCCTTTTGTTAAGGGATGTTTTTCTTTCCAACGGGAATCCTCTTTTGTACAAACAACGTTGAGAGAGTCACGTATTTGTCCTCATTGATCCCACGAACTTCCAAGTCTCTTACAAGACAGCCCTTTACACGTTTGGTTGAGTTCATGGTGCTTAAAACTATCTCTGTTCCTTTACCATGCAGTTTAAGCTGTTTGACCAGTGCATCAGTACAAAAGGTTCTGGAGCTCCCCGGATCGATGAATGCATAGGTCGTATTGACAGGTTCACTGCACAATGACACACTGGTGGCAAAACTACTGCCTCTTGGATTTTCTTTCCTTGACATTTTTACAGCAACGGATACTTTTCTTTCTTTTCCTTCACCTGCTATTCCATGCAGGTCGCCAAAGAAGGGGTCATTTGCTATTCTTGCCTCTTCAAATCATCATCAATCATCCACAAATTTTACCTGGCTTTGCTTTCTCTCCATGATGTCAAAGGCCACAGCTCTCCATCTTTCTCTCATTTTATATGGGAGTTTTACAATCACCACTCTCATGTTGGCCCGATTATCCAGCTCCTCCATATAGTCAACATCTTCCAAAGCATTCATGCAGGTCACGAGAAAAAGGGAAAAACTGAGGAGGGTTTTGGCATCCTCATATTTGATCTGCGGCCAGTTTAACAGTTTACCAACCAACACCGTTGCAATCTTAAGGGGGTTTCCATAGCGGTCCTCCAGCAGGCGCACCGCTTCTCTATAACCCCGACCAGAGGGCATATGTTGGCAACTTTTCACCAGGTCGTGTGCCTCACCTTTAGTAAACTGCTCCAAGAAGAAGAGTTTATCTGCATTGTTCTCAGTTTTTGAGTCGATAACATTTTCAAAGGCTTTCAAAAAAGATCTGAAATCAAGCGGATTAACGAGTTGACTGTTGTTGTTTGACAAGTGAAGAATTCAAAATCCTTGAGTGAAGTATCATAATCATGACTTAGAGTGTGTATTAGTAATGATTAATGAGAGTGTAATAATATGACGCAATAAGTATAATCCTTTAAGAGTGTGATAGTATGTGCCTCTGCCAGGCTCAAAGCTTTGTACAAAACATCAGCACACTAACTTTTGGCAGTCAGTCAACGTCACAAAGACAATGAAATAGCCAGCTTGCACAAACGCACCTGGCAACTAGTTGAGTTTATAGAATTGCCGTTTGCAAACAACAACCATATAAGGAGACAGGAACAACCATACAAGCAGACAGGCTGTAGGGAGGATGAGAATATGTGCTTCCTTCACAGATAAAGAAGACGAGTCATGCGGAACAGATGACACCCCGACGCGCGGGGGTGGAAGATGGAAGATGGAAGATGGAGCAGCGGCTACTTCTGAAATACACATAACCACGCCTTGTAACAAGCATAAATGCTGGAGTAGTTAGAATAGATATCAGAACTTCTTGCCTCTGATTACGGGTACTGTGTTGCACACAGTTACTCTAGATAGAACATTTCTCCAGACGTCTGTTTCATCCGATGTCCTTCTGCTAATAAATGCCTGCTGGCGCACTAAACTGCCAACGACTCCAGAAAGCCTCCTGTAGAATTTGAATTACGCAATATATACTCTGTGAGGTCCTTCTGATTTGACTAAAGTATTGTGTGTAAAATTCCTACAGAGAAACTTGGTGACCCCGGACGTGATTCTAACAAGGAGGCTCAGGTAAAAGGAGCTTCAGAGGTTGGATCGGTGACCAAACGGAGTCACTGGGAACCTCCTGGGACCGACTGAACATCTCCACAAGGGCGCCCACCACTCAGAAAGGTAAGCAGTCACCTATTCTTCTTAAGAAGTAAAGAATGTGATTCGGCCTATAATCTAAATTGGTGGAGAAAGTCAGTATGTTTCCTAGAGGTTAATTCGATCCAAATTTAGCCAGTGGACTGACGATTTGAAAGAAAGGCCTGGTAAACTGATTTGGAATCAGTATTAGAGTAAAAGGTAAAAGAGAGTTGGGATCTTAAATCCTGACAGGTCCTAGGCGCATAAACGGTGCTCAGTAAAATGTTCAGGGAACGCAGAAAGGCCGGAGGCTGTAGAGACCCTCGAATATACATTAGGCATTAAGGACTAAAAGCGCCACAGGGGGATAGCCCCTAGGTGAGCTTAGAAAGCCACCGACTTGTAGCTCTGGGAGCTAGGTTCTGGGAACCAAAGTATAAGAAATACCTAAACTAGTTGTTTTTATTTGTGGGATTGTTGTGTGGGAGAGACAGATAAAAGTGTGAGTAGGTTTCTGTGATGGTAGATACACCTGGTCTGGAACCGCTGATAGTAGAAGCTTGTTGCAGACATCACAGAAAAGCCTGACGATTAAACTCACCACTGGTCTTCTCTTATCTGGGGGTACATAAATAACGGGGCTGTGACACTCGGCTTTTGGTCATTAAAACTGGTGATTTATTGTCTCACTCCGCTCTATCACGGTAGAGTAGAAGCTTGAGTGAGGGGAGGATCACTGGGGACTAGATCCACTGACCGGATAACGAGTGTGTGTGAATAAAAAATAAATAAATACCTGTAAATAGTACTTTAACAGCTGAAATAACTATGGCAGGCCCCGTAGCGTCCCCAGCTGATTGATGGTCGGACTCTTTAACTGATGGTTCACAAGTGTTTATTTTTGGGCAAAATAGATGATACCGTTGCTCCATTAAATCTTTTGACACCTTGAAGACTCTGAACACAACGTGAACACACCGTGTAAGAGCTATGTAATAAAACAAAAATAATATGTTACCATCTATGTAATATCATGTTCAACAATATCAAAATAGTGTGTTTTTAACCTTTTACAGAAAATGAATTGTCATTTACAATCATGAAGTATCCCTTTGAACCTATTTTATCTTAATTACAAACTCAGAATAGAGTGCAATAACTTAAAAAATGATACTATAACTGTCAGTGTGCAGCTTTAACTTCTAAAGATTGTTAATGCACACAAAAATAATGCTGTATTTATTAAATACTAGCAAGCAGTGTAGATCAATAATTGTCTCCTTCAGAAAGACAGATGCTCTGAATCGCGCCAAAACAGCGTTACTGATAGCTTAAAATAGACTTGTATAAAACAATGCAAAGCAACACAAGGACATCCCGTTTTGATAATGCATTAAGCACCACATTAAAACAAAATGATGACAAACCTTGTGCCCTTATCAGCCAGGTGCTAAACAAACTTGTCGGTTTACATTTCCTTAAGTTTGTGCACTTTTGATAGACCCATTTGCAATACACTCAACTTTCTGTAAAGTTGTCCTTTTTTTCTCTTTTCCGGTTACACTATATCAAAATAAAAGCACAAGCCTAAAAACAGGAAGTAACGGTAAAAAAAAAACTAATTTTAAGAGATTTCTCATGAAAATGCAACTACACATTTTGGGAATATGATGTGCTATATTAAAGGTAATTTACAGGCCCAGGATTAGGTTTGGATGAGTACTGGCAGCGAGTAGTAGGACAGGCCATTTCCGAAAAGGCCTACTCATAGTCAGGATAAAAAGAAACATGAGACTAGATTGACAGATTTGAAGGAATATTTAAAGACGGGTAAAGGATGGGGTGAGGGCGACCCAGAGAATATGGTAAAAATACTTCAGTTGGAGAAGAAGTAGTGGGAAACAGAAATAATAATAATAACAAACTAGTAGGTTGTGCCATAAGAGAAAGAAGGAGGAGAAGGAATAGGAGAAGAAGGAGGAGCAGAAGAAAAGAAGGAGGCAGAAACAGTACCCCCACCCTATCCAAACCCACCCCCATCACCCTCAGCCCCACCCTCAAGCAGCATTTATTCAGATTTGTCTTTACAGTTACCTACGATTGAGGCAGAAGGAAGTATGAAGGTAAGAATGAGAAGAAATGCAGATTATGAGGGTAGGAGAAAGAGGGAAGAAAGAGAGGATGACTATAGTATAATAACAGGTGAATCTGAGAGGGTGAGACTTCAGACAGAAGAGGAGAGACAGTGGGAGGAGGAAAAAACAGTATGAGAAGGAGAGACAGTATGAGGAAGAGAAAAAGTATGAAAGGGAACATGGGAAGTCAGGAATACTAGGAGAAGAGTTAGAGGGAGAAATAGAGGGAGCAGCAACAAGGACAAAACTGCCGTTTAATGAAAAAGCACCTACCCCTTAGACGCAGACACAAAGCAGGAAAACCCAAACCTGAGACTGACTTAACTGACTCAGACCACTCTGACTATGACTGTAAAAGCCGGAAAAGCGACAAACGCGGGAGAAAGAGAGAGGGATTTAAAAACAAACACATAAATCTAAAAATCAGTATGATGAGTTCTGGCTCAGAGGGGGAGGAAGAGGAGATACTATGGTCAGAATGCGGAAGCAGAGGACCAGGAACTAAGACTAGACGAGACATGAAGGAAGAAAGGAAAAGAAGGGGCGGGGAAGTGAAGGACAGGGGTGATGGTGAGGATGAGGGAGTATATATGCAGCAATTAGTAGAGATGCAAGAATTAGTGGGAAAGAATCGAAGAGAATTAGAAGATGAGTTACTACTTCTGGCACAGCATCGAGCAGACGGACCAGTAGCGTTTAGAACACGTGATAAAAGATCTCACATGATGCCTCTAGGGCGCTCTAAAGGGACAGGACCGCCGATATACAAACCATTTAGTTTAGCAGACGAGGAACACATGAATGCACAACTACCACCACTTAGTGACGGAGCTGGAATATGGTTACAGAAATTAGCTGGTCTAACCGTAAGCACAGAGCTCACCATGAATGAATGAATTAATTTTATTTTTGGTTATACATCAGATGTTAAATAAAATGACATAATAATTTGACAATTTCAACCAAAAAAAAAGGATTGGGCTGAAGCAACTTGCTTTTATTAGCCCACCGTAACATCACAGTTCTAACTGTTTAAACACAACATATTTACTTATGATTAAACATATATTTAATTAAAAGTTTATTTACTTATACCTAAATAAATGAAATAATTTACTTACTTTATATACATTTAAACATATTATACATATAAACATACATACTCACAAAGCAAAAATCTAAATCTGCAAAATCTAAATTCATATTTGCTTAAATAAGGTTTACTTTTTTCTCATTTCCATGTATTCAATAATCAAAATGAATAACATTTCCCTTTTTTTATTTATTTTTCTCTTTTCCAATTATAAAATTTATACATATGCATTCATTATTTCAAATTTCAAGGTCCTTTTAAATATCGGTCATGTTGTAATTACTTTCAGTTTATCATTAAGGTCATTCCACATTTTTACACCAATAACGGACACGCATCTTTGTCTAATGTTAGTTCTAGCTTTTCTTGTTTCAAATCGAAGCAGTCCTCTTAAATTATAGCAATTGTTTCTTAATTTAAATAAAGATTGAATACCTGTAGGGAGATTTTTTTTTACAGCTCTGAATAAGATTTCAAGTATTTTTAGCTTGACTATATCCATAAATTTTAAAATATTAGATTTTGTGAAAAGCTCCTTAGTAGAGTCCCGGTATCCCTGCATAGGTGATGTGAGAGGATTAATTGGACAGAAATACGAATCAGGGACATCAGACCAATTAGATTTAGATGCAGGAAAGACTGGCAGGAAAGGTCAGGAACAAACCCAGGGTCAGATCCACTGCAGGGATCAATGTTTAAAGCTGCAGTTATGAAAGGAACAGACAAGGAGGTGCAGGCCAAGATGGAGGATGACCCCAGAGCAGACAGAGCCATTACACATATGGATCAGGACACTTTAACATCACATGCGTAGAGCAGATGAAAGACAGGCTGTGAGCAAAACAGAGATAGATAATTTGTAAATACAACTGACCAAATTACAGTTAGCAAAAGCAAGAGAGGAAGGCACAAGCCACAAAGGGCAGGCCAATTTTATACAGGACCCCCTCCCCAGGGACCATAGAACCCGCCAGGACCATGGGGCCCACCACAATCACATTATAGAGGAGGAAGAGGACAAGGCTTTAATCCTCGAGGAGGTTATGGAAGGGGCAGGGGCGGACCACCGAAGGCTAGGGACAATGGGTGTTTTGTGCGTGGAGGTCATGGATATTGGGCACGAGACTGTCCACAAAACCAGAGAGGGCCACCAAGAGGGGGACCCCCTCCACAGCAGCAACAACCGCATGTGCCGCCACAACCACAACTGGCCCCAGGTAACCAGTTGCCCCAATGCACCTGGTATCCAGACCAATACTAGGGGTGCCCAGGGTCAAGGGCAAGGGGAGAGGCTGACCCCTTGCTACGGGGAGAAGTGAACAGACTTTTTAATCAATACAGGAGCAACACATTCGACTCTGATACAACCCCAGTTTGGTCAACAGCTCTCCAAATATTCCATAGACCTTGTGGGATTTGGAGGACAGCCAATGCCACTCCCTTTCACAGAACCCCTCACCACTAAAATAGCTGGTTACCAGTTTCATCAAAGCTATGTATATTCGCCGCAATGCCCAATCTCACTGCTAGGAGGAGATGTCCTAGTCAGATTCAAAGCATCTATCCTATGTGGCCCACAGGGGGTGCAAGTTCATTTCCCTAATGGGGTAAAAATAGACTGTTTAGAGACAATTACTTCAAGATGTAACAATGGACAATGGATCCTAGGGGAAGATCCTGATCAGCAGCAACAATCCGCCAATGTTTACTGGGCTCGATTGAATGAGGTCCCAGACCCACCAATTACCAATGTTTTGAAACTGTATCAACAATGGAAACCGTGGATTCACAGTCCCTGACGTTCCCCACAGTACTCTTCGGACTTCGGACTGTATATATGTATCAAAGAAATGAGTAGTAGCACAAGTCCTGCTCACTGCAGAATAAGCAGAGTGGTACAACATGGGTGACAGTGCAGCACCCCATATTAGCTTAGCATTAGGAGCAGGAAGTCAAGCTAAAGATTTAGGGCCCATGGTAAAAACCGCCTCTCAGTTACAGGACTGGGAACATACCACAATCCCGGCAGTCACATACTCCAAAGAAGGATAGGTGTACAAGATCACTCATAACACCACCTCACAATCCGAATTAGAGAAAAAGATAATCACACGAACACAGGGCAGGGAAAGTACAGATCATGAACAGACAGAAACCATGTTAGGAAGAATACCTAGCACAGTGTGGGCACAGGGAAAAAATGACGTAGGACGATGTGAACCGCCAGAGCCACCCAGATTTAAGGTAAAACCAGGACCACCAGTTTGGGTACCCCAGTACTCCACAAATGTAAAAGCAAAGGAAAAACACCTAGTGGCAGGGCAAAAACTAAAAATTTTGACCAGGCATAGTGTAATAGCGTTAATCTCATCATCCGTTTTTTATCAGGCTCTCGACTGAGAAAAGTAGAGGACGGCTTAAATGCGCCAAACATAACGTACACACACGAAGGAGTTAATGCAGCGAGCTGTTTAGCAGTTCCAGATGAAGAAAAAACCCACATGACTGCATTCCACTGACAGCGCAAGCCATTAAAGTGAGACCCGACTTGCATGCAAAACCACTGGAAGAACCAGACATGGACTTCTATGTAGACGGCTGCTGTTTCAGAGAAGATAATGGAGGACTAAGCGCAGCATGGGCAGTGGTTACCAAAGATCAGGGAAAGTCAGCTCAGCTAGCGGAAGTGATGGCAGTGACAGCAGCTTGTAAGCATGGTGAGGGAAAGAGAGTGAACATATATGATAGATAGATAGATAGATAGATAGATAGATAGATAGATAGATGGATAGATAGATAGATAGATAGATAGATAGATAGATAGATAGATCGATAGATAGATAGATAGATAGATAGATAGATAGATAGATAGATAGATAACTTTATTTATCCCTGAGGGGAAATTAGGTCATCGTAGCAGCGGTACAGAGCAATCAGAAGTACTAAAAATAAGATAAAATATAAAATACAAAATATGAACAACAATAAAATAAAATAAAAGTACAGTATCGCAGATAAACACTATATTACAATGTGCTATGTGGATTTTGTGCAAGAGAGATAAAGGTGCATTTCAGTGATAGGTCACTTTGAGTAGTGTGAGTTTATTCCCTGAGCGTCGCTCAGCGTTGCTGTTGCTGTGCAGTCTGCATGCAGAGTCTGCATATGCCAGTGCAGCAGTCCATTGTCAGTTGAAAGAGAGCAGGTTTTGTGACACCTTCAGGTCTGCCTATTAAGCATGAGGAGGAAATGAGGAAACTGAAAGAAGCTCGGTAGTAAAATGTAAAGGTCACAGCACAGAGTAGACGGATACAGCAGCCAGGATCTCGTCCAAAATTGACAGGGCCAGGAGAGGAGATATGCATTGACTATACAGACATGATTGATACATGCAGCGGTTTTAGATACCTGTTGGTAATCTATGACAGATTTTCAGGATAGGTAGAAGCCGTACCTACAAAGAAAGAGGATGCACAGACAGTGTGCAAATGGTTGACTAATGAGTGGATCCCTAGACATGGGATGCCTCGAGTGATCCATTCAGACAATGGCACTCACTTTAGATCAAAGGACCTTAGACGGGTGGAAGGGTTGTTTGGGCTCAAACATACCTATGGCACCGTGTACCACCCCCAGAGTCAGGGAGGAGTAGAAAGATGTAACAGGACTCTAAAAGAGAAAATAGCAACAATTGATGGCAACTACAGGTCTCTCATGGTTAGACTGTTTGCCTATGGCACTACACTCTTTGAGGGCTAGTGTGAACAGAGAAACATTTTTTACCCCTTATGAGTTATTTACAGGTCGCACCATCCCCGGACCAAGACAACAGGAACCGCTGCAGCCAGGGGCCACACCAGGACTGGCACGGTCCTACGTGACTCAACTCCAAGGCTGGGTAAAAACATTGGCACGAAGCCAAGGGGGGTCAGGACCAGTACCGGCCCCACTGACTTTGCTAGGAGAACCTCGGGTATATGTAAAGACATTTAAAAGAAAGTGGACACACCCTAGGTGGACAGGACCCCATAAGGTGGTGGAGAGAACCACAGCAGTAAAAATACAGGGAAGTGACAAGTGGATTCACCTTTCAAGGTGTAGACAGGGGGAGGAGCCCAAAAGGTCCCTAGACCAAGTCAGAACAGATCTAACCGAACAGGGTTAAGGGACTTCTGTAAATACATATAATCTATGATTGATCCACGTACACCATTAGTAAAAAATATCACTGTATATAGAGTGGATAAATAGGGTAAAGAAAAGGAGCAGAAAAACAAACAGCGTGTGTGTGGACACTTAGTGTGTATATTGTAATATTGATTATTTTAGTGGTAATCTATCTTGATGGGCATAGTCAGATAATTGTTAGAATTATGGAATTTGGCAGGCCACGTCCGTGACATCCCTTTAGACACCCAGGATTTTGTGGTCTCAGAGGAATGATCACTCTGGTGCGTGATCAACAGGGGGAATCGAAGAATTAAAAATCAATGAGTGAAGTATCATAATCATGAGCGTTAGCGTGTGTATTAGTAATGATTGATGAGAGTGTAATAATAAGATGCAATAAGTATAATCCTTTAAGAGTGTGATAGTATTTGCCTCTGCCAGGCTCAAAGCTTTCTGCAAAACATCAGCACACAAACTTTTGGCAGTCAAGGTCACAAAGACAATGAAATAGCCAGCTTGCACAAACGCACCTGGCAACTAGTTGAGATTAGAGAACTGCCGTTTGCAAACAACAACCATATAAGGAGACAGGAACAACCATACAAGCAGACAGGCTGTAGGGAGGATGAGAATAAGTGCTTTCTTCACAGATAAAGAAGACGAGTCATGCGGAAGAGATGACACCCCGACGCGCGGGGGTGGAAGATGGAAGATGGAGCAGCGGCTACTTCTGAAATACACATATGCACGCACAAGCGGACACATAACCACGCCTTTGTAACAAGCATAAATGTATGTGTGTAAAAGTATTGTGTGTAAAATTCCTACACAAGCAATTCTGTTATATCCGTCTGCCTCTTTATAACATCATATAATTTATTGTCATGATTTATTATTCGTTGATGACCAGTATTAGGCTCATGCATTGTGATTGTCTCATATGGCCCTTTAACCTTGGGTTTGGCTCCCAGTGATGAGACTGGAGGCTGCATGGGATATGTGGGGGGAGTTGTCACCTTTTGCACATCAACATCCTTTTGAACATGTGAAACAACTGCTTCATCAAGATATTCATTCATTCCATCAATTGTTTCAGAATCATATTCTTCATACACTTTAATCTTTGCATTAGACACCGCTAGGGCAGTTTGAAACCTTAGCTCCTCCTTTTCAGCCGCAAGCTGTGCCTCTTTTAATGCCAGTGCTTGCTTTTGTCCCAAAGCGGCTGCCTTTGCCACCAAGGCTGCTCTTCTCGTTTCCTCTTTAATGCGGATGCTGATGATGCGCTAGAGCGCGCACTGTGTGACGTTGATGATCTTTGTTTTGAAACATTTGACACGCTGTCCAGCGGAGATAACTCACCCTCCTCAGCAGCCGCTCCGCCGCTGCAGGGTTTTTCCTTGGCATCTTTGTACCACAATAATACCTTTTGAATGAATTCCTCAAATTTCTTTTAACTTTGGCTGAAACCATTGCTCCTGGTCAGCGTGCAGCTCCTCCGCATTTAAACGCTGTTGAACGGATTTGTTAAGCTCTTTGAACATCTCAAACACAGCATTGAAATCCTTCATTTTTATTTTTATGTCTCGATAGTCCGGGTCCTTTCCCAAAAGATCATCGATCTGATTTGATTTTAAGGTGAGCTGCCTTAACTTTGTCCTCCTTGCACCGATGTCATTAAACAACTTATCATCCTAGCCTTTTTCCGCGAGGCTTTCACCGGAGCTTTCATCTGTCATGTTTCACAGTCAAATCATATATTTAATTTGTTACGGGGGCAGAGATCTAGGCTTTCACTCTTATGGCACATTTGATCCAGTGGATTTTAATTCAATGCAACAGTTCATCTTCACTTTATCCTTTGATTTATTGTAGTGGTACCTTCCAGGTGAATTAGGTGACACTATAGTCAGCGAGAGTCTGACCTTGATGCGCGTCCACAAACCAAAAAAGTTTATGTCTCAGTTATTTGTTTATTTAATTCACAATCAAAAGTTTTAACTCGGGATCAAAGGATGTGGCGTGACACTCCCGCTCAATCTGCACAAAGACAGGCTGCGTCCACCGTCCCCTCCTCCCCTCCTCCCCTCCTCCCCACCCACAAGCACCCCAGAAAACAAACAAAACGAAAATAGCCTTTACAGGAGGTTTGAGATGGGTCTGAAGTTGTTGGGGTCTTCAGAACCAAGGCCAGGCTTTTTGAGCAGGGGGGTGTTGGCAGCAAGCTCAAGAGTTGGGAGGACGGTGCCAGAGGTAAGGGAAGAGTTGACGGTGTCCGTGATGAGTGGGGCGAGAGAGGTGAAGCAGGGGGGCAGAGGAGGTGGCAAGCTGGTTGTGGATGCTTTTTATCTTGAGGTGGAAATATGATAGGGGTTGTTGCATTTTTTCTGGGTGAACGAGTATGAGATGTTGTCCTGGGGTTTGAGGAGCTTATTTATAGTGGAAAACAGAGTACATGGGTTCTAGGATCCAGAATGAATGATGCTGGAGTAGTCGACAGAGCTGGCTTCGTTGAGTGCTGAATTGTAGAGGTGCATGTGTTCTTTATAGGCGAGGGTGTGTACTGTGAGACTGGTTTTCTTATGCAGTTGTTCCAATTGTCTCCGTTGTTTTTCGAGGTTGTGATGTTCCGAGGGTAAACCAGGGGGCCCAGTGAGTGAAAGTGGCCATTTTGGTTATCAGGGGGGCCACCTGGTTGAGGGAGGTGGACAGTGTCTTGTTATAGATGTTGACTAGATCAATGGAGGCTGGCATAACAGGGAGGTGAGGCCGGAGAGAGTGTTTGATATGCAGGTGGAGAAAGAGACTGGGTAGATGGACTTAAAGATGGAAAGTTATTGTGCTGTCCTGTTTGGGTTGTCAATTAAGAGGATGATGGCCCGTTGGTTGGAGATGAAGAGGGGGGTGCTGGAGATGTTGTGGATGTGGAGGCCAGTGGAGCAAACCAGATCTAAGTTGTGTCCACGGCTGTGGGTGGAAAAATTGTTCAAAGCTAAAGCGGTTGAGTAGGTCCAGAAAGTCCATAAAAATTTTACAGTGGGGGGAGTCGATGTGGAGGTTGAAATCACCAAGGAGTAAAATAGATGGCGAAGTTGAAGACAATGCAGTGATGAATTCGGAGAGATCTGATATGAATGATCAGTTGGGTTTGGGGGGACGGTAGATAAAAGAAATGATGAGAGGATTAGGGCCGGATAGTTTAAATGACAGGTGTTCAAAGGAAGGAGTAGCAGGGATGGAGAGTGGACGAAGTTAGAGGTCATGCAGGTAGAAAGCAGCAATACCCCCTCCTCTGCCCTCAGAGCGTGGGTTGTACAGGTATGATTATCCAGTAGGGGTAGTTTGGTTGAGTGCAAAGTAATCCAGAGGTTTTTGCCAGGTTTCAGTAAGGCAGAGCAGGTCAAGTTGGTTGTCAGTGATAAATTTGTTGAGAATAATACTTTTATTGTTGAGGGATATTGTGTTGAGGAGGGCAGGTTTCATGTGCTTTTGTTTTGAAATGGATGGGGCCGAAATAGGGATTGGGCGGAGGTTGAAAGTGTTGACGCTGGATTTCATCTGATGACGTGTGTTGTTGTGATGATGCGATGAAGAAGTGCAGGAGCCGGTGTGTGAACTGCGGTCGGACCACAGAGATGGAATACTGTTTGTAGTGGTGTAGTGGTGTCCAAGCTAACGCACAGAGCACCGCTAGTGGCTCTGTAGCAGTAGCCTAGCACCACCATGGAGGACTTGTTTTTGAGATCTAGTAAGGCAGGTAGTGTATACGATTAAGGTAAGCTGATGGAAAGGCAGGTAAAGGAAAGTAGATAGCTAGCGAAAAATAGCAAAAGTAGCAGCAGAGAAAGCAAACTACGAAAAACATTTCGAAGAGTGGGAAGCATTAGCGAGAAGCGGCAGCCAAGACGTGCCAGGGTCCTCTCACTCTCAGATCATGGGTCTTAATATTAAATTAGGCAACTCCTCATGATGGAGTGATGGAGTGATGGAGCGATGGAGCGGTGAAGCGATAAAAGGAGATATCCAAAAAATGCGTTTCATGGTCTGTGGATCTTTTGGTCATTCAATTTTCAATTCAGAAACAGATATTAAAAAACAAAAAATAAGTAGTTATTATTATTGAATTTAGGGTGTTTTTCTTGTCAAGGTGAGAAAGGGATGGACTAAATTTAAAAAATGATTTGTTTTTCCTTTTCTAGTTATTATAACAAAAATTAAAATCAGTACAAGACAGAAACGACAAAATGCAGTTTTTTCCCATTCTACCACCAGAAAATGACGTTTACCTTATGCAGTTAGAGCGCGAATGAGGACGGTGCTGTGTCGGAGACTTGTCTGAGAGGTGAAAACGTAATTGAAGGACATCATGGATCAGTATGTTGTCTTTTGAAACAATAAGAAAGTATATCTCAGGCAAGAAGACATGTCTGCAGAAAAACTGAGCCGCATCTTTCAGGTAAATCTGAAAATAATACTACATAATCTGGGAATAGTTAGCTACTTACATTAGCTAACATTACGACTTTGCTCTGTGCCAGTCTAGTTGTTGTCGGAGAGCATCCTATAATATAATGTTTGTTACTAGCATAATATAGAGGTTTAACATTAGCATTTGGAAAAGTTTACTCTCTGTTGTCACAGAAGAATATAGAAAAGTTTGGAAATTACCACTAGGGGTTATTTCACTTACTGTTTTTATTTTTTCACAGGTCTCAAATCAAAGTTTATACATAACTGCTGATGCAAACGTGGCCTTGTTTCCTGAAGCAGCCTTAGGTGTTTTCAGCTTATTAGACCTTGCTCCAAGAGCTCACTATGAGGTTCGTGGTTAGTACAAAGTCTTCCCATCCGCTTCAAATATCAGGGGCCAACATTTTTCATTCATGCAATCACCTGCGACTAGCACTGCTAGCTCACCTGCACAGTGGGCTTTAGCCTTCCCAGACTTACTGCCTCCAAAACATTTCAAAGATAACCCTAAACATATAAACTTCAGTTGCTTATTCATTTACTGTGAAATGATTTATAATTTCAATTGTACTAACTGCGAGATGGGAAATACATTATGATTTGATTTTATTGCATAAGAGCTACATTTGATATGATCATTTTAGCTTCAGTTGCCATTCTTTGTCTCATTATGGTGTAATAATAGTTGATACCACTTTATGTACATTTTAACACTTTTACATTAAAAATGCACTGTATTGTTTGGTTATTAATGATATAGAAAATACACAAAGGTGTGAATATGAATGCTTTGTGTGTCATTTATTTTGATATGGATATTCTTACAGATCAGTGTACCTTGCTGACCTGGACGGAGCCTCGGAGTATGCCCATCCAGTCTACATCTGCTTTGTGGATCTGGAGAAGGCATATGACCGGGTTCCCCGGGAGACACTGTGGGAGGTGCTGCGGGAGCATGGGGTGAGGGGGTCACTCCTGTGGGCCATCCAATCTCTGTACACCCAAAGCGAGAGCTGGGTCCGGATCCTTGGCAGTAAGTCAGATTCGTTCCCGGTGGGGGTTGGCCTCCGCCAGGGGTGCGCTTTGTCACCAATCCTGTTTGTGATTTTCATGGACAGTATATCGAGGCATAGTCGTGGTGGGGAGGGATTGCAGTTTGGTAGGCTGAGGATCTCATCTCTGCTTTTTGCAGATGATGTGGTCCTGATGGCATCGTCGGTCAGTGACCTTCAGCACTCACTGGATCGGTCCCGAGTGTGAAACGGCTGGGATGAGGATCAGCACCTCTAAATCTGAGGCCGTGGCTCTCAGCAGGAAACCGGTGGATTGCTTACTCCAGGTAGGGAATGAGTCCTTACCCCGAGTGAAGGAGTTCAAGTACCTCGGGATCTTGTTCACAAGTGAGGGGATGATGGAGCGTGAGTTTGGCCGGAGAATTGGAGCAGCAGGGGTGGTATTGCAGTCGCTCTACCGCAGCGTTGTGACGAAAAGAGAGCTGAGCCGGAAGGCAAAACTCTTGATCTACCGGTCAATCTTCATTCCTACCCTAACCAATGGACATGAAAGGTGGGTCATGACTGAAAGAATGAGGTCGCGGGTACAAGCGGCCGAAATGGGTTTTCTCAGGAGGGTGGCTGGAGTCTCCCTTAGGGATAGGTTGAGAAGTTCAGCCATCCGTGAGGAACTCGGAGTAGAGAAGCTGCTCCTTCGTCTCCCTAGGGAGGTGTTCCAGGCACGTCCAGCTGGGAGGAGGCCTCGGGGAAGACCCAGGACTAGGTGGAAAGATCTCCACACTGGCCTGGGAACGCCTCGGGATCCCCCAGTTAGAGCTGGTTAATGTGGCCCGGGAAAGGGATGTTTGGGGACCCCTGCTAGAGCTGCTGCCCCCGCAACCCGACCTTGGATAAGCGGAAGATGAGTGAGTGAGTGCCTACTACCACCACTCCTAAGGGACCAATACTGGAAGCAAAATGCATATAAGACTCACATCTCTGTTGTCGTTTCAAGAACAACGCCCCTGCCAGGCCTGCCCTTACGGCATCATTGCCCCGGCAGACCTGCATCATCTCGGCTTTGAGTGTCTCGGGTAGAAGTACGCCATCGCTGGGCTAGAGCAGCGTGTAATCCTGTGAGTGTTATTTCCAAGGACGCTATAACTGCGAAATTAGATAAATCTATCCTCTCAACAAGAGATAGAATTCAAATTCAAGACCTGCTATCAAAACAGGATGTGTCAATTGTCCCTCCTCACGACAAGGAACGGGGGTGTTACTCCCCATACTAGCAAAATGTTTCGTGTACTAACTGTACGGAGGATGCTGGAACTCGTCTTACCAGGCGACTGGTTCTCCCCGTTCATAAGGTTTTATCTCTTGGACGTGTCAGGCTCCATTTCCAGGTCTGTGATCACTGTAGGGTCACAGGACCTGTGAGAGGACGGATGTGTCAAGTGTTTTATACTTATCACCACAGGGTGTCATGCACCTGCATTGGACCGTGCTCTGCTGGACACGGTCAATGAGGAGCGCAGGAGGTCTGCGAGGTTAGACCCCAACTTCACCCAGCCTAGCCAGGTGCTGCTAACTGGGATGAAGTTGGACCCGTTATCACTCCATATGGTGGCTAAGATTAATAAAGTGGTGACTGGATCTTGGTACCTAACTGGTAGCTGGTGTGGTCAGTGGGTGGAGACTCTACTCATAGAGCCCAGTAGAGGGCGAAGCCTGTGTTAGATATAATGAAGGTGGTTTCTGGTTATATTAACACAGGCGGAGCCCTGTACAATAGGGCCCTGTGACTCGTTCGCCTTAAGCTGAAGTTCGGTGAAATGAGGGCAGCTGGTGGTGCACCTGCTTATATACCCGCAAAGGGTGGGAAAGGTAGGCACGCCCTCCAGGCCCTCCAGGCCAGCTACGAACATGCAGATTTTCAGTGGGCCATTGCGCATACACGATTGGAGGAGAGTTGAGTTACAATATCACAACCTTCATTTTGGTCAGTGCATTAAATGCACATCAGTAACCCGAAAAAGGCCTTACCCCGGTTAAGAGAATATTCAGGTCATTGAAGTTCCCCTCTTATACATGAAAGGGTGTTGAATGGGAAAATGACAGAGTAACTCGACCTCCGTAGGGGTACGGTGTTTACATGGTGTGAAACCTGGGTATGCCCTTAATCCGAATATTATAGGATTGATAGATTGCATTCCTAAAAATAATGTACTTTTATGGCTACTGTCAGTTTTTTCTGGTTAATGGAGTAATAAACAGAGATATAAGAAAAAATACATTTTATTTACTAGTATAAACTTATAATCATACCCTCTTTTGTAAAATAATTTCCCCTGGGGATAAATTAAGTTTGATTGATTGATTGTTTTATTTGTTTGTTTGTTTGATTGATTGATTGATGGATTGATTGAAGTTTAGTTTATTTGAAAACAGGGACAGTGCACATTAATAACATTACTGTAAATGCGCCAGAATTAGCCAAGATGCTATTTTTCATCTGTAGTCCCTAGACAGATGTTAAACTCACCCTAAAAACAGAACAGAATATAGAATATAGAAAACAATTTGATTAAAATTACAAAGTTACTAGCCAGGGCAATCTACAAAACATGCACAGCAGTTAACAAACATGACAAAATAGCATATATAAGATCAATTTAGAAAACATCATTCAAGACGCAAGACACATCACACCACAGCATGCAAACCAATAGCGCAAATACAATTGATGATTGATTGATTGATTGTTTAAAAAATGGAAATAAAAAAAAAGTTGTCTTCAAGTAATATCTATTTTTTTTAATGTGTTCTATTCACCTGTGTCTCTCCTTAAAGCTGATTCTGATTCAGAGATTTCTTGATTTCAGCTAATGACTTTTAATTCAACAACACGACTTAAGTAAAATCAACATGGCATATGTCGAAGCTAAGTCTGAAAGAATACAGTCATCTCAAACAGACAGACATGCATGGATTTATATAAAAAGAGAGAATCCACTTTCACCTGGAGCTTAAATTGAAAACACAAATACTTTTTTTGCAATCAACAAGAATTGAACAACATACAAATGGCAAACCATGCAAGTATAAACAGATATAACAAACATGACGATACATTATAAAAAGGGGAAAAGGGGTAAAATACACTTTGGATCATTATAATTATTTTCAATAGCTCTAATTTCTCAAATTAAAAGAACTGTTCTTGACAAAGCCAAAGAGAACATAGTATTTCAATGCAAGGAAAAACTTTTCATCCCTGAGGCCATAAATGAGAGGACTCAGACACCTTGGAAAAAGATAAAAAACTATGTAAATTGCATACCTGACATTAATGTATAACATTAAATCAATGCTAAGTACAGCACTTTCTATGAATGGACACCAAAGCTGGATGAGACACAGCAGCAGCTGGAAAGCATGAAGAATTACTGTTCTGAGCCCTTTCTGTGTTGACTTTTTATTCTCTCCAGATGCAGCTTTGGCCACTTTCATTATCTTGACATAAGAGAATACAATAATGATACACATAATCAAGAAGTAAAACTGATTTATAGCTGACAATATATGACCCTGCCATCTGTTTAAAATGAACACCTCAACTGAACATACCCTATATTGTTTGTATAAGCTTAGAGAGGCTGATGCAAAGAAGATGGAGACGACCACAATACAGGATACAGAGCTGAGGCTGTGAATGACGAGGATACAGTACATAGTGTTGCGAGTGGAGCACAGTTCTCCATGGCGCAGAGGCATACAAATGGCCACATAGCGTTCCAGGGTCATTGCTGTGAGAGTGACTGGCGTGACTAAACTGTAGATAGCTACCAAAATGTAGATAATGAGACACAACCATATTTGCAAGGTCAAAAGAAAGTAATCGAAGATGAGCAATATATTTGATAGAATCAAGATTAAGCAATCAGACAGTAATGTATTAGCAAATAAGATATAGCGCATAGTTGTGTGCAAGAAATCCTTCATAAAAAAGGTTGTGATCAGCAAAAAGTTGATGCAAGTGAAAAGTGCTACGAAAACCTGAATTAAAATTACTTTGTAATTAATGCTTTGTATTAAGGATTTTTCGCCATCCAATGAGTTATTATCAGCCATATATATCTCTGATTTGAATTGTTTTTAAATTCTGATGCCCAACTTCTTTGTGCTGATTAGGTCAAAAAAAGTTGAACATAAATGACCTCACAGCTGCAACTGGTATGATTTGTATTTACCAAAGCAAACACAATACACACCATTAGCTTATATGTATCATGAATGTGACAAAAAAATATCAACAACCACAAGTATACCAGATCTTTAAGTTTACCAAACCATCCCTCAGTAATGTGGTATTGTGGCACAAAGTCTGATGGATGAAGGTCTTCTGCTGTGCTCTGTGCAGCCCTCTGAGAGAGGACTGTGTATGAAGACTTTATAGGAGCAACTATAACACAAGGGGAACATCAAATCAGACCTTGCTCACTACCAATGTCGCCATCACAATTATTGTTCATGTAGCAATATTACAGCACACCTCATTGGCCATAGTAACTATAGTTACTTGCTGTGTGTGTTGGAGAGATGATTTCACAAAGTAATGCAAACTACTCATAATGCACATCTACACTTTATCAAGGTTGCAGGACAAATTTTAGGGAAGATTATGCTTGACATGTCCATTGAATTGTTCCAAACTTCCTTAAACCACAGTGGGGTGAGAACTGATAACCATTTAAATATGGGGATAATCCTTTCAATGTTGTAAATTAGTTTTCTCCTGATGCAAGTTTGTGGAGGCCCAGTCATTTTGTGTTTGAAGAAAAGGATGTACACTGTCAGCAGTCATGATGGTACTATCATAAAATATGGCTACAGATATGATTATTATCCCTGAACACATATTATGGGGGAATAGTATTTTTTCATGCAAACAACATAGACATTTTATGACCTTTTAATTTGATGTGGAGAAGCTGTTAGTCAAAACTTTCTGTTTTTTCTTTGTTTCTGTGGACAGAATCTAAACCATCTCTGTCTAAAACATAAATACAAATTATATATGTATGGAAATGATATAGTCTATTACTGTTGGCATTTATCATAGGCAAAACTCAATGTAGAAAGGCAAGCAGCGTGCAGATCCCCCCCCCCTCAATATTTAGAGCATATGCATCGGTTCCCCTGAATAAAAAAAAAGAATGAAGCAAAGAACCTTTTGCAAAATTAACAGAGACAAAAGTACACTTTATATTATTATTTTTATATATAGCAATTTGTTTTCGTCTAATTTGTCAAATTTAAAGAACTGTTCTTGACAAAACCAAAGAGGACATAGTATTTCAATGCAAGGAAAAACTTTTCATCCCTGAGGCCATAAATGAGAGGACTCAGGCACCTTGGAAAAAGATAAAAAACAATGTAATTAGCATACCTGATATTAATGTATGACATTAAATCAATGCTAAGTACAGCACTTTCTATGAATGGACACCAAAGCTGGATGAGACACAGCAGCAGCTGGAAAGCATGAAGAATTACTGTTCTGAGCCCTTTCTGTGTTGATTTTTTATTCTCTCCTGATGCAGCTTTGGCCACTTTCATTATTTTGACATAAGAGAATACAATGATGATACACATAATCAAGAAGTAAAACTGATTTATAGCTGACCTAACATAACTCTGCCATTTGTGCAAGATGAACATTTCCACAGAGCATATTCTTCCCTGGGTATAGAAGCTGTGGGTCGCAGATACATAGAAGATGGTCAGAACAACAAGACATGGTACAGAACTGAGAGTGTGAATAATGAGGATACACTGCATCGTGTTGCGAGTGGAGCACAATTCTCCATGGCGTAAGGGCATACAAATGGCCACATAGCGCTCCAGTGTCATTGCTGTCAGAGTAACTGGTGTGACAAAAGTGTACATAGATAAAACAATATATATGATAAGACACGACCACATTTGAATGGTTAAACGCAAATAGCTCAAAATTAGCAGGATATCAGTCATGAGTAAAAACAGACAATCAGACAATAGTGTTGTAGCAAATAACCTGTAGCGTGTGGTTGTGTAGAAGAAATCCTTCATGAAAAAGATTGTGATGAGCAAAAAGTTGATACAAAGGAAAACTGACACCAAAACTTGAACTAAACTCACGCGATCATTGAACTTCTTGTACGTTAAGAATTCACCACCATTCACTGAGTTATTGGCCGCCATATATTTCTCTGTTATAACCCAAAAAAATGTTTAAGACACAATTAAAATACTGGAGCTATAAAGACATTAAAAGTCCAATTACTCATCTATGATTAGACAGTGTCTGTCAATGTAATCTAAAACATTTGTATAAAGTTTTCTGTTGCAAAAAACTCTTAACATTTTTAATTTTAACAACCTCACAGTTGTGGCTGGTGGAATTTTAGTTGATTAACACAAACACAGTACATATCAGAATAATATTGCATATACCGATAATAAATTAGTCAGAAACACATCAACACGCATCTGTAAAACACCCGGAACCCAAACAATCCCTGCAGTAATGTGGTGTTGTGGCAAACAGCCTAATAGATGAAGGTCTTCTGTTGTGCTCTGTGCAGCCCTCTGAGAGAGGACTGGGTATGAAGACTTTATAGGCACAACTATAACACAAGGGGAACATCAAATCAAACTTTGCTCACTACAATGTTGTCATCAAAATAATTGCGTATATAGCAAATGTATTACAACACACCTTATAGGCCATAATAACTATAGTTACTTGATGTGTGTGTTGGAGAGATGGTTTCCTGATAAAATACAAATTACTTATGATGCACATCTACTTTATACTTTATCAGGTTTACAGGTGAAAAATTCTTCCAGGAATAGAGTCAGCGGTGTTGGGTGAAAATCAGTTTACTACAGTCAGGGAGAGAAGCATCACAGCTCAGGTCTGGTGTATTCTTTCCTGACATTCAGAAAATTCTACAACTTAAACAGGAACATCAAAGTAAAATACACAAACAAAAGATAGATCATTAACAACTGAAAAACACTAATACTAATGTTTGTGACCCACAGTAGACGTGAGAAGGGTCCCCAAACAGTATCCAAGTCCACACGATTGACAACAACTTTTTTCCCTCTGTTATTCTTAAAAGTTTTCCGTCCATACAGAATCGGCTCAAGAATTTATCTGCCTCCACACGAAACCAGTGACACCAGCTAAACACGCTGTAATACACATGCCAGGCCTGGATGTGTCGCTGTAACTGCCACAGAAATACAACAACAACGCAGAAGAAGCCTCTGTTGTGTAGAATCATAATACAAACTACGGAGACTTTCTCGCCAAATCTGGAGACTTCCCAAATCCTCATCCACGCTAGAGAGAAATATGTCGGCTGTTTTTGTTGTTATTGGAGACTTTAGTGGTGTATTGGAGACTCTAATGCAGGTTGAATGTGAAAGACTAAGAACAAGACTTTCAAATGAATTACAATTTAGTTTAGGTTTAGGGTTTATTAATAGGCCTGAATCATAAATAGCTGCAACGCCTCCTCCTCGACCACTGCCTCGAGGAATATGAGTATTATACTCTGAGATTCTCTCCTCTCTATGTCATTCATGTCTCATCAATGCATGTTATTAATTCAACTTCTTCCCCGGAGTTGTTTGTGCTTTGTCATCTCGCAGGTCTCTGCTGATCGTGGTGGTGCCTACTTCCGTAGTCCTGTGTGCTAGTCTCTGCTGGTGCTGGTGGTGCCTGCTGCCCTGGTCCTGTGTGTAGGTCTCTGCTGATGGTGGTGGTGCCTGCTGCCCTGGTCCTGCGCGCACGTCTCGGCTGATGGTGGTGATGCCTGTTGCTGTGGTCCTGTGGTCCTGTATGCAGGTCTCTGCCGATGGTGTTAGTGCCTGCTGCCCTGGTCCCGTGTGCAGGTCTCTGCTGATCGTGGTGGTGCCTGCTGCCGTGGTCCTGCATGACGCTTCCTGCTACTTCAATAACTATTAGTCATTTATTTTGTCACTAGTTTTATAAATTATAAATGATAAATTATAAAATTTGAGCCATAAAAACACCATCAGTGGTATGTCTTGCTGTATCGTAGCTGCTATTGCCCCATCTCATCATTTTGTCATAATTATTTTCATTTTCATGTTCTGTCACCTTGGATGTGCGTGTTCCTGCTGTTCTGCTATGCAGACTGCCATAACATGTGGGTCATGTTCACATTACTATAGATATTGTTATACTTACTGTTACTCTCTGGCTGCTTGCATCTCTGGAAGTGTGTCAGTCTCTCTGTCTTTTGTCTATCTTTATGTTTCTCTCTTTCTCTCTCCTTTTCTTCCTCCCCAACCGGTCAAGACAGATGGCCGTCCTCCATAGAGCTGGGTCTGGCCGACGTTCCTGCCTGTTATAAGGAAGGTTTTCGTTGCCACCGTACTCTATGGGGGAATTGCTGGGTCTATGCCTACTCTGTAAAGTTTCCTGAGATAACTTTGGTTATGATTTGGCACTATAAATAAAATTGAATTGAATTTAATTGAATTGACTTAGTGTTTATCCACACCGGATACTCACTTCATCCGAGTATCCGGCTCATCTCTATTAACAATAATGTGTACAAAAGGTTACATATATCATGTAGGCCACTGTTTGCTCAAACCTGCAATAACTGTTGATTTATTTACCACTTGGGAGCAGCAGAAGAAACAAGCACACAAGTTGAATATATTATCACCTTTTAGGTTGATATGGAGAAGCTGTTAGCCAACGTTTTTTGTTTCTATTTCTGTAATAACTTTCTCCCTCTAAAATAATATTTGTAATGAAATTAAATATTCTATTATTTATTGGCATTATCATAGGCAAAACTCAGTGTAGAAAGGCAAGCAGTGCCTCTTCACCAACCGCTGCATGTGTGCAGATCCTGGAGGGATTCACAATATTACGCACTGCTCATTTAGGACGTGTGTCACTTAGATACACCAAACTTTCCAGTGTTATTCCTCAATATATTCTGAAGGTTTTTAAAGAGAGATTACTTCATATCTTATTCATAGCCTGACTGATGGAAGATTTTATTCCTAAAAACACGATTCTTTGAAAAAAATGTACTTTTAAGACTACTGCCAGTATTTTCTGATTTATGGAGCGATAAATAGAGATGGACAATTTATTTACATATTTAAACTTATAATTTCAGAAAATTTGCAAAAAAGCATTTGTATTAAATATAATAATATAATAAGTATTTAACTGGGGAGGTGTCATGGATGTAAAATTCTGACAGTCCCCTAAAGGACGCAATAGTCTCATGTAATGTCACAGACTGTCGCAAGATTACTGTGTGTTGAAGATGGCGGAATAAACAGCACAAGCAGATACCATTGTCCTGTACAGTTTTATTGTAAACCCAATTCAGCCAGCGGCAAGAAAGAAATATTACAAAAATATGACATGGTGTCAGAGTAGAGGTTCAAAGAGTCACCTTCCGGTAGAAAGGTTCCTGTGTTCCAGCACCCAGCATGAACTGGGACTCTCCGTACCTACACGAAGCATGGCGCAGCTTCAAACATCACACCAAGCTAATGTTTTTGGAACCCCTGAAAGATAAAACCAAAGAGGAAAAATGTAGTTACCTTCTCATGTGGATCAGGGAGAGGATGGGACGTTTACAATACCTGGACACTGAGGGCGGACGAAGCTAAGAAGCTAAGCACATACTATTACAGTACACAGAGTACCTTATGCCCAAGCCTAACCCAATATACACTAGATATCGCTTCCACAAGAAGTTGGTGGGGGACGGCGAGACCTTCGAACATTTCGTCATGGAGCTAAAACTCCTCATCAAAGATTGTGGATACCCAAACAGCGAGGGATGGTGAGGGATCACATTGATTTTGCTACAAATACCCCATAGATGCATGAGAAGCTATTTAGTCACGGTGCAGATCTAACGTTAGACAGAGCCATAGATATTGCGTTCTTCCACATGCTAGCGCAAGCCCAGCTTAAAGACATGGTCGGAGGAGACGGCCCCTTCGGCTACGCTGTAAATGCCGTAGGGAGCAGACCTGACAACTGGAATTCTTCCAACTTCAAAGCCAGGACAAGAGAGCCGGCTGTTGCGAGCAAGGAATGTCATCGCTGCGGAGGTACACACAGCACCATGGACAACGCCTGCCCAGCTAAAGTGAAACAGTGTTTAAAATGCAAAAAGCTAAACCACTCTGCCAAAGTTCTCAGGTCAAAGAAATACACACACACAAAGACTCACACACACAAAAGCACTTAAAGCTATATACACAGTAGATGAGGATGCCACAGGCAGAGCAGGGGTCCGTTTCACAAAGCAGGTTCAACAAACTCTGAGTCTAACCCTGAACTCTGAGTTGATCTACTCTGAGATAGGAAACTCTGAGTTTTTGGTTCCAGAACAGCTGATTTGCGTTAGGTTGATCAAGTAGTTTTACCTGGAGTTAAGCGCGTGCACCACAAGTAAAAAAAGAAAGCATCAATGGAGCCCTGATTCGACGAGTCACCATGGGAGCGGGGAAGCGGAGGGCTACGCTACAACTGCAACTGTAAATATTATTGCGCTCATACGGTGAGTTTGAACAGGTTTTTCGCCAAAAGTAAACACTACTGCAGCAGCAAAAGAGAGGGAGACGGTGCGGGAGAACATTGCTGCTCAGGTCAGTGCGTAAGTTTAAATGTAGTCCTGTTGCAATCACAGTAATATCACAGGGGAAACTGCTTGAGTGGTAGTCTATTCATTTATTTAATTTAAGTGCAATCCCGCTGGTGAGAAGCGCACTTGGCAGCAGCTTAAGATGAAACATAAAAACATTGTTCAAACAGGTAAAACATCGGCACAATCTCATGGTGACGCCTCATTTTGAGCAGGTTTTATATTGTAAAGTAAATATTACCGTAAGTGGCTGTTTTATATGTTGTATAAAAAACTCCCATTTGCAAAAAACGCAGCGCAACACACAATATCTGCCCTGATGTGAGAGCATCACTTTGGTTGTTAATGTTGGTAATGTAAGGACGATGAGGTTGTGTATGTAAATGATGGACTGTGACATGAAACGGTGTTGTGCCGTATTAAGCCCCTGCCGTGAAATGTACCCCTCGCATTATAGGTGATATTCTGGATCAGAAGGCTATATAGTCGTTTATATACCGGTAACCCAATTAAAAGCACACACTTTTGAACCTATGAATTGCAAGAAAAGCTGGGATTATACAAAAGATCCATTTAACTAATTTTGTAATTATGGCTGCAGTATATTAAGGACGTCTATGCGCTACACGGTCTGATAATCATCTCCCGATGAATATTTAATTCTCTGTGCAGTAATGCTGCAAGTTCATCCACGGGATCGTTGTCAAAAGGACATGCCATGGTAGTGAAATAGTCACCACCTAACATACCACCTGATTTTTATACGTTGTATAAAAAAACTCCCTTTTGCAAAAAAACGCAGCGCAACACGCAATATCTGCTGTGACATGAAACGGTACCGCTCAAAAAGATAATTGCCTGGAAATGCAAGCACATCTATAATCAATAGTTTGATAATCATCTCCCGACGAATATTTAATTCTCTGTGCAGTAATGCTGCACCTTCATCTACGCCTTTATCAAAGGGACATGCCATGGTAGTGAAATTGTCGCCACCTAATATAACTTCTAATGACTGATTTTTGCAATGATTTTCTGAAAAAACAGACGGCAGAACTATACTACGCCAAAACTGGCCAGCTGACTGAATGAATGAGGAAATCAAATGCCGTGTTCAGCTGAAAGAGAATGGAGACAGAGAGAAACTCAAGGTTTTCTGAGAAAAACCTGGTCCCGACCAGGTTAGTTTCAGAGAGCATGTTACCATGGTAACTGGCCGAGAGGTTACGTTACCTCTCTTTGTGAAACAGGCTAGAGTTACCCCTCTTTCTCTGGTTTGGGTTACCTCCCTTTGTGAAACGGAAAACTCAGAGTTTCCATCATTTCAGGGTTAACAGACTCCGAGTTTTCACTAAACCTGCTTTGTGAAATGGACCCCAGGTAGAGTTATTCATTGATGGGCTCACGACCGAGAACACAGGAGAAAGCAATGAACAGGCATACAATGAAATTGAAATTTAAGCCCGGACTGTGAAATTCAAAATAGACACTGGCGCACAAATTAATGCCATCCCAGAAGACTGTTTAAAGATGTCACAGTGAAGCCAGTTATCCAAAGACTCATCACTTATGGAGGGGAACTATTGAAAGTGATGGGCCCCTGCTGCCTGTTATTTAAGCACAAACACAATTCTATGATGCTCAAATTCTACATAGTTGAAACAAAAGCACCCCCCATCTTAGGGATGAGAGCGTGTCTGGACTTTAGCCTAATAAAAACTGATACTGGCAGTAACTGAGTAGGACAAAGAGCCGGACACAGACACAGCACCAGATCAAGGAACACACTGATGGTTTCCAGGGCATAGGAGAGTTCCCAGGGGAATGCAACCTCCATATCGACCAAAGCGCCACACAGGTGGTATATCCACCGCGCAGAGTTCCCATTGCACTACAAGATAGACTAAAACAGGAACTCAACAGGATGGAGGCAAGCAACATCATCTGTAGAGTGATAGAGCCCACAAAATGGGTCAACGCCCTTGTAGTTCTGGAAAAGCCTCAGACAGGGAAGCTGAGAGTCTGCCTGGATCCGAGGGACCTCAATAAGGCAATTCAAAGACCCCACTACCCAATACAAACATTAGAAGACGTCAACACCACGCTTTTTCAGCATCCTCAATGCCAGGTCTGGCTATTGGGTCATAAAATTGAACACTGAGTTGTCCCCGTTAACAACATTCAACACCCCTTTCAGCAGCTATAGGTTCCAGAGGCTACCCTTTGAGATCAATTCAGTCCAGGACGAGTTCCAGAGGCGGGTCGATGAGACATACAAAGGCCTGAGTGGCGTATCTGCCATAGTCGATGACATCCTGGTCTTGGGCAGATCAAAGCAGGATGACAATTTCAAGGCCACGCTGAGATGCAGGGAGAGAGGGGTTAAGCTAAATCCCGACAGATGCCAAACATGTTTACCAGACCCATGAAAAGGAAAGGCAATCCAGGAAATGCAGCCACCCACAAGCAAAGGGGAACTAGAAACCATCCTTGGGATGATAATTACCTGGCCTAGTTTGCACCACATCTTTCCAAGGTAAATGCACCCCTGCGACACCTTTTAAAGCAACACAGTGAGTTTGTATGGAACAGGAACCATGACAAAGTGTTCATGCAGATGAAAGAACTGATAACACATGACCCTGTGTTTGCCTACTTTGACCCTAGAATTGGCCCTCCACTTGTTCTTTTAGTGCGCACTCACACTGTCCTTCCGCACCGGGCCAAAACAGGTTTTACGGGTAAAGCCTAGCTCGTTTGACCAGTGTGAGTGCATCCGCTCCGTGCCTAGCTGCAGCCAGCTGGCCGTCCATGGCCCATTTGAGAGAGGTGGGCTTTTGTAAAGCGTGTTTGCACATGTACGAGCACGAGCGTGTGCACGTGTAAAAGCACGAGCACAACGCCTACGGCGGCTCTCAAGTCATTTTATGTGCGCCTGTTAGGACATAGAAAGAAAAAAAAAAAAAGACGGGCTATGCACGGAAATTTAACAACAACAACAATGGCGGCGAAAGGTTCACGTTGGTGTGATGTGGAGGTGGAGTGTTTACTGCAGATTTGGGCGGATGAAAATATTCAAAAACAGTCGGACAAGACGCACAAAAACTCTGAGGTCTATGGAAAGATTTGTAAACAAAGCGACACATCGCGATGACGTCAATCAATGCGTGTGAAGTGTTACGTGTGATGACGTATGGCCAGGCAAGAAGCATTTGCGCGAGGCCCAGGCAGTGTGAGTACAAACAGGCTGGCCAGCGGGGGGAGAGGGAGGGGGGGACAAGTACCCTAAAGCCTGGGGCGCGGTGCCGAAGGACAGTGTGAGTGCGCCCTTAGGCGACTTCAACATCCAGTCAGAGAAGTCATCTGATTTACTTATGTTACTTTCCTCTTTTTTCTCTTTCGCTCATTCCCTCTCCACCTACACAAAAAGCTGGTAATCTCCTTGATCTCATATTTACCAGAAACTGATCTACCTCTAACCTCACTGTAACTCCACTTCATGTCTTCTGACCACATATCCTACTCTCTCCCACTCTCCCAATCTGACAACTTGTTCTCATCAACAGATTCAGTACCTTTCCGTCGCAACATCCAATCCCTCTCTCCTTCGTCATTGACCTCATCTGTTCTTTCAGTTCTCCCTCCAACTAACTCTTTCTTACTCATGCATCCTAACTCTGCCACAGACACTCTCCTCTCTACTCTGTCCTCCTCTCTCAACTCTCTGTCCCCTTACTTCAAGGCGGGTCCTCAATTCCTCCCGAGCCCTATGGTTGTCTGACTCAGTGTGTCATGAACAAACAGACATCCTGGTGGTCCACCACCAGGGTCGGGATGCGAGCGCTGCGCCTGCCTGACCGTGGCCTCGATCTCCCAGGTTAATGCTGCCATGACGCACGATGAAGGGACGATGTTCTCCAAACCGCGCTCCTCCTCCTGGGCAGGTCCAATTTGCCGCGAGAGTGCGTCAGGCTTGATGTTCTTACTCCCTGGAATGTATGTCAAAGTAAAGTTAAATCGACCAAAGAACAAGGCCCACCTGGCTTGACGAGAATTAAGTCTCTTGGCCGTCTGAATGTAGGCCAAGTTCTTGTGGTCCGTCCACACCACAAAAGGAACCTCTGCCCCCTCCAGCTAATGTCGCCACTCCTCCAATACTAGCTTCACGGCTAGCAACTCACGGTTTCCGACATCGTAGTTTCCTCTCCCGGGGATAGTTTCTTAGAAAAGAATGCACAAGGGTGAATCTTCTTGTGGGAAACCGCTCGTTGGGACAAGACCGCCCCCACTCCTAGATCTGAAGCGCCCACCTAAATTGGAGACTAGTGTCAGGTTGCACAAGAACAGGAGCGGAAAAAAAACGCTTCTTCAGAGTCAGGAACGCGCTGTTGGCGGCAGGGGTCCAGTCAAACGGAGCAGAGGGAGAGGTCAATTTGGTCATGGGTGAGACTACCTGACTGTAGTTAAGAATGAACCGGCAGTAGAAATTAGCGAAACCCAAAAATCTCTGAAGTTTCTTGCGAGAGGTAGGTTAGGGCCACTCGGTCACAGCCGCGACTTTCGCATGGTCTAACCTGTCCACTCTCCACAATTTACCCCAAAAAGGCTACCGCCGACACATGAAATTCACATTTCTCGGCCTTCAGGAACAAATGATTCTCCTGTAGACGCTGAAGGACCTGACGAACGTGCACCACATGCTCATTTAGGATATCGTCTAAATACACAAACACGGAGCGGTTGAGCATATCCCGAAGAACGTAATTTACCAATGCCTGAAATACTGCCGGGGCATTAGTTAAACCGAAAGGCATGACGAGATACTCAAAATGTCAGAGGACCGGACAGATTATAAAGTCGACTAGTGGGGAAAGTAGATCCGGGCAACAGCTCAATGGGGCTGTCGTAAGGATGGTGAGCGGGCAACGATAGCGCCTTAGTCTTACTGAACACCTCGGCGAGATTGTGATACACAGGAGGTACGGAAGACAAATCAGGCGGATCAGGTACAGTGGAACTGAGAGCACTAGGACAACTAGAAGGAGCTGAGCGAAGACAGGAAGAGTGACAATGACCACTCCAACTCACAATCCGACCCTTTAACCAGTCAATGACCGGGTTGTGAGCGATTAGCCAGGGAAGACCAAGAACTACTGGAGCATTGGTGGAAGGCATAACATGAAACGCTGTTGACTCAGAGTGATTACCAGCCAGGGACATAGTTAAGGGTAAGGTTTCAGCGGAGATCTGAGCGACTTCGCTCCCACTGAGACTGTAAACACTTAACGGGGTCTCCAGCTGGTTCACGGGGATGGCGTTAATGGTTACAAAATTACAATCTATAATATTGGTGTCGGCACCTGAGTCAATAAGTGTCTGCAGAGAATACTCCCTGCCTTCACACGACAACACCACATCTAGATTAATGCGCTGACGGGGATTGTTTGGGACCACTGAACGACTCACCAGGACCCCGCCTGTGACTAGTGAGTCTGACAGTTTAACCGCTTCCGACAATTAGAGATCTGGTGATTCGGATCCCCACAATAAAGGCATAACCTGTTACGGAAACGCTGCTCACGTTCCGCGGGGGTCAGATGGCTACGTCCTAGCTGCATGGGTTCGTCCTGGTCAGGGACGGAGGATAAAGGAACCCGGCTACTCACGGGTACCACAGGGATCTGCTCGGGAAATCTAATAGGGGGAACAGGAGTAACGGGAAACCCTGACCGTCTCTCGCAGCTTCTCTCACGGCGTCTCTCACGGCGTCTCTCACGGTGTTTCTCACGCAGACGGTTGTCAATCTTTATGGCGAGGCTAATGAGCTCCTGAAGGTTAGCAGTCTGAGATCTACCCACTAAACTGTCCTTAACCTCCTCATTAAGCCCCTTAAAGAAAATACTCTGAAGAGCCCGATCATCCCATCCTAATCCTGCCGCTAACGTGCGAAACTCAACGGATTAATCTGCAGCACTAGCGGAACCCTGGCGTAAATCCAGCAAACGGTTGCTGGAATCGCTATTAGAGACGGGATGATCGAATACAGACACAATCTCACTGAAGAACTGTTGGAACGTAGCCTGCCGAGTCAGGGGATTGTTCCAAAACGCAGTTCCCCAGGCTCAAGCCCTACCTGACACCAAACCTAGCACATATGCTATCTTGTTGCTCTTGTTAGCATATGTGCGGGGCTACTGACCAAACACCAGAGAGCACTTGAAAAGAAAAATTCCGCATTCACCTAACGTTCCACAGTAACGCTCTGGTGCCGGTACATAGGGCTCATGAGGGACGAGAGTACTCACGGTAGTAGCGGGTGACTCAACATTCACGGGAGCAGCAAGGAAAGGTCCTACCTGTCTAGACTCCAGACGAGTGACGCAGGCAGTCAACTGACGGAGATTCTCCAGAATTCCTTGCAGCGTCTGTGAATGTTTACCCAGGAGTACTCCCTAGAAAGTAACCGCGTGACGCATGGAAAAACCCGGGGGTTCGGTTTCCATGTCCGCGGGGTCCATGTTATGGCCGGACCGTTCTGTCATTAACGGTTCAGGTATAACACAAAAAGATGGACCCAATGCAGACACAGACAAAAAGTAAAGTTACAAAATAAACGGAAAAACGCAAAAATACAAACACAAAGACTAACTAAACGAACACGGGAATAACTGGAACAGGAAGACGACGGAAGTTCAGGGAGACGGACGGGAAACGGGAACACGGGAAACTACGGAGAAAAACAGAAAACAAACACGATTAACCAACTTACTACGGGGAACGTGAAAACCACAACGAGAAAGGGGATGCCAGTCCGGGGGGAATAGTTTTACCAATACAGGGTCGACGACGGTCCAGCGCTGCATGCCTGTCAGCTTCAGGTATTTAAGGTGTTGGGGTAATCAGCATAACAGGCTGCCGCTTGGGGGAACGCCTACCGGACCTATACAGAGACGAGGGAGAGAACATGCAGGGAAACACAGACAGGGGGAGACAAACTCACACATA